>NW_020954440.1:572989-920747 GCF_900497805.2 Vombatus ursinus
TCTGAAGCATTTCCCAGCATACCTCTAGTTAGGAGCTATTGTATAGGCAATGTTATTAACATCAAAGCTACATTTGTCAAGCAACTCAGTGGCTTTGCTCTCCAAGTACTATACTGTTCAGAAGTTACGGAGCTGATCTTCCTCTTTCTAAAAGGATAAAAACTAGAATTGCTATAGCAGCATCTCTCTCTCTCTCTCTCTCTCTCTCTCTCTCTCTCTCTCTCTCTCCCTCTCCTCCTCTTTCCTTCCCTCCCTCCCTCCCTCTCTCTCTTTCTCTCTCTGTCTCCCTCTCTCTATTTCTGTGTGTGTGTGTGTGTACCTACACAAATCATTCATTCTGTATAACAATTTTATAAGATAGAGTATACTATTAAGGCCCTTTAAATATGAGTAAACTGAGGCTGAGATTTTAAGTGACTTGTCTAAAGATGAAAAAAACATAAAAGTATCTGAAACAGAATTTAAATTCATGGCTCTCTTAACTCCAAGTGTATTACACTTGCTACTAAATGATGTTGCCTCTGAAAAAATTTTGTATTGCACTTCTGTGTGCATAAGAAAAATATCTTGACTGGGCACACTAAATTCTGGAGTGAGGAAAGTGCAGATTAAATTTTCTCTCTAAGAAAAAGGATGATCTAATTTAGGTTGTCTTCTTCTCACAGCTTTCATAAGAGCATTTTTTACCTCTTTATTCCTCAGACTATAGACCAGAGGGTTCAACATAGGGATGACCATGGTGTAGAACACTGACACCACTTTGTCTGAGTCTATGGAATGGCTTGAGCTGGGTTTAAAGTACATGAAAATGATTGTCCCATAAAATATAGACACAGCTGTGAGATGAGAAGCACAGGTGGAGAAAGCTTTCTGGCGACCTTCAGTAGAATGGATCTTCAGGATGGTGATGAAGATTAACAAGTAAGAAGCAAAGATGACAAGAAATGGGAAAAACACAGTGAAGGCCCCTAAGATAAAGAATACTAACTCAGTGATGTGAATTTCAGAGCAAGAGAGAACTAAGAGAGGGGGAATATCACAAAAAAAGTGATGGACTATGTTGAACCTGCAGAAGGAAAGGCTAAAAGTGTTTCCTATGATTATAGAAGAAGACAGAAAGCCACAGATGTGAGCACCACTGGCCAGATAGGCACATACTGTCGAAGTTATGGTAGTGGTATAATATAAGGGCTTGCACACAGCAGCATGGCGATCATAGGCCATGGAGGCTAAGAGGAAACTTTCTGTAGTAGCAAAGGCCCCAACAAAGAACAACTGTGTAGCACATCCATTATAGGAGATGACCTTGTTCCCTGTGAGGAGCCCAGCCATCACCTTGGGGGTAACAGCTGAGGAGTAGCCAAAATCCACCAGAGAGAGGTTACTGAGGAAAAAGTACATGGGGATGTGAAGGTGGGAATCCCAGGAGATTAGAACTACTATCCCCAGGTTCCCTACCAGGGTGATGACATAGATGAAGGTGAACATTATGAAGAGAGGAACCTGAAGCTTTGGAACATCTGTTAATCCCATGAGGATGAACTCATTCACTTCAGATCTATTCTCCATACATGACATTTGAGAGTGTTGTCATTCACCTGCAACAAAAGAGAAAAATTAAAAAAAAATCCACTCTACATTATGAATGAGTCCAAGACACAAACCATGGTCAGAGACTTACTTTCTGTGAGGGACAGAAATAAGGATTTAAGGAATCAAGAGAATTGAGGCATTTGTCAAAGCAATTATTCTATGTCCCCAAAATGTATTGATCCAGTTTCTTATGTAGATAATTCTCCATGAGTTACTTTCCACCTTTTTTTTTCAATCTATTACACACTTAACAATTCCCAAAGTGTCGAGTCTAACTTTAAGAATGAGAAATACTTTATTTCCTGGTAAAAATCAACATAAGGAAGATTATTGGTATTCAGGGTTGGAGAGTGAGGTCTTTTCCTATGAATATACTTCACTCTGATGAAGAAGAGAGAAAAGTAGAACAAAGGAGAAGAGAGAAGAATAAAATAAGAGGTAAGTTAAAAGACTGAGGGAATGGAGAAGGGGATTAAAGAAAGTTGGCTGAGATTTCACTGGAATGCTGTTTAATTGTGGGATCATTGTGGCTGTGAGGGCTATACAATGTACTGAAGTCACCATTTCCTTGGGTGGAAGAGATGCGAGTGGACACCATTTGCCTAGTTGTGGGAGTTGCCTGTCAAAAAGACCACTGGTGGATCACATAGCAATATGTATTATTTCTAAATCTGTTTCCCTCACAGCCTGTTCCTTTTCTATTTTCTCCCACACTGCCAATGTGGAAGCAGAAGATGTCCACAAACAGGAGTATTTAGTCCTTTTGTTCAATATAGAGTTTTCTGGGTCCCGGGGAAATCATCAATCTTTGGTTTAGCCTCCTTCAAGATTGAGCTAAAATGTCACCTACAGGAAGACTTTCCTGATTCATCTCAACTCCAGGGCTTCCACTGTTTTGATTGTCTATAACTTATCCCGTATATAACTTGTTTGTAGTTATTTGCATATGATCTAGAAACTATGCACCCTTTGGGAGCAGGGACATTATTTCACCTTTCTTTGTAATCTCAGTGCTGAGCATATAGTTGGCACTTAAATACTATTGGCTCCCTGACTGGCCAGTGGTAACCCTCCCTATCTGAACTAAGCCAAGGTGACCTTTGGCCATCGGACAATTACGTGGTCCATCCCCAGACACCACCATTAGCCTTCACAGCTTGGAAGTACCTTCGACAGTTATACTTCACAAACTTAGGCTTAGAATAAACACTTAGTTCCATTTCTACAACTATTAAACATTAGAAAAAATTTTCATAGAATCTATAAGTATGCTGCTGCATTCTCTTTGTAACAAGTTGTCTCTTGGGGGAGAAAACACAGAAAACAAAATCAGAGGAACTTAAGTCAGTATATTTCCTCAGATGTCACCTACCTCAGCTCACATCTGACCAGCAGTCACCTCCACCAAAACCTGCCAAGAGTCATGTAAGATTAGAAAAGGAGGAAAGTTGGTTAAGCTGGAAGAATGAAAGGAAGAGATACATAGCTCTAGTAGGCTATTGGGATCCCCAAGGAATTAAGCCTAGCAAGCAAGATGAACTAGAATCTGTAACACTAGAAAACAAATATGGCTACTGAGAAAACATTTAGACTAGAGAGATTGGACTCCTAACTGGAATGTGGTTCTGGAAAAGTTTCTCCCTTATTTGATTGAAATGATATGTTATGGTATGTTGTTATAATTTTTTTAGAACTGAGAATATATATTCATATGAAGATATCTAGGAAAAAGAAAGTAAAAACATGGTGGAAAGCATTTATACTGTTATCAGCAAAAAAGT
Organism: Vombatus ursinus; assembly: GCF_900497805.2. NCBI lineage: Eukaryota > Metazoa > Chordata > Mammalia > Diprotodontia > Vombatidae > Vombatus > Vombatus ursinus. The sequence continues at coordinate 576,364 of NW_020954440.1, forward strand.
ATACTGTTATGGCAATTATTTATATTGGAAGAAATAGATCAGGAATTTAGTAAACATCACAAATTGGCATGAAAGAATGATATATCAGTGATAGGAGACTTTAATTATCTGGGCATATGCCAGAATGTTCTTTCTTATTTTGTCTTTCTCATTCTGTTTCTGTCTCTCTGTGCTGTGTCTCTGTATGTCTCTTTCTCTGTCTATATCTCTCTGTTTTTATCTGCATCTCTGTCTCTCTCTATGTCTTTCTCTACCTGTCTGTCTCTGTTTTTTCTTTTATCTCAGCCTGATTTTCTCTGTGTCTCTTTCTATATCTCTATCTATTGCCATCTGTTTACCTACCTAACTAGCTAGCTATCTCTCTTTCTCTCTTCTCAAAGTACAGCCATCCATTTCTTGATGACAATGATATTTTTTCCAAGTTCAAAAGTGAAGAAATCAAGATGAGGAAATTCTATTCTGTATTTGATTCTCAAAAATGATGAGGAGTTGTTAGGTAGGATCAAAATAAGGGGAAATGTTACAGGAACAGGAGGGAAGTAAGTCAATCATCTTAAAGATTGAGATAGATAGAGAAAGGAAAACTTGCAATTGTCTGACATGCCCATTAGGTTTGGAGTGGGTCAATTCCAGGTATTTCAGAGTCAGGATGAAATTGAATCCTATGAATTGATTCTATGGAAAGTTAACACCTGAAGGGACAGGAAGGTCTCAAGAACAAAATTTTGAAATTGCAAAAGAGCAATTGTCAATTAGACCAACTTAGATATGAAAAAAAAATTTGCAGGAAGAAAATTAGAAGGGTAACAAAGGCTGATTGAAGAAGCAGAACTTATATTAATAGAGTCAGATGAGTGCCAGGGTTCAGTATGAGTGGAGGGAAGCCCAGAAAGCTAAAGATTATAAAAAGGTTGGGATTTTTTGGGGGGAGGGGGATTGGCCATTTAGATAAATGAGATATAGAATTGAATTGATTCTTAATATTGGCAAGAAAAGTACAGTGAATGATGAGCAAAGGCAGAGGAGCTCAAATCTATTTTGCTTCTGTTTTCACTGACAAGGGAATGATCTTTGGATTTAGAAGAACTGAACAACTATAGATAGTGGGAAGTCACTTATATTAGTGGAGAAAAGGGAAGAAACATTTATATAGTATCTATTAAATGCCAAGACCTTTGCTAAGTAATTAAAAATATTATTTCATTTGATTCTGACAACACCCCTCTCACGGAGGTGCTGTTTTTATCCCTATTTTAAAATTGAGGAAATTGAGGCAAACAGAGCTTAAGTGACTTGCTCAGGTTCATATCCTAAGTATCTGAGGTTGGATTTGAGCTCAGGATTTCCCAAATCCAGTCAGCCCCAGTGCTCTATCCCCTGTGCCAGAGCTGCCTCTTTAAAGTTTGCCAAATACTTTAAATACATTGAATCATACAATCCCCACAACTACTTTGTGATATGCATGGCTAACAAGAAAAGGAAATTGATCTTACACTGAATGGAGGGTCACAGTACCTAAGCATACAAAGGTGGTCATCTGTATTCTGCATTTGGAGCAACATGTTCAGTTGTGAGTTCCACACTTTAGGAAGGACATAGACAGACTAGAGATTCTCCAGAGGAGTTTGGCCAGGGTGGAGAAGGACTTCGAAATGGTGCCATATTGAGATTGGTGGAAGAAACTTAGGGTGTTTGGTGTAGAAAAGATAAAAGATGGGTGTCAGGGATGGGGTTGGGATTATTTATCTTCAGGTGTCTGCAAGACTGACATATGGAGGAAGGATTTCACTTGTTTCATTTGTACCTAAAGGGAAGAACTAGGAGCAAAGTGTAGAAGAGAAGAAGACCAAACTTAGGTTTAAGTAAGAAAAACATTCCATAATTGCAGTTATTCAGATGTGGAAGGGAGTTCTTTGACATACACTGGATTTCATCTCAATTAAAGCCTTGAGAAAAGGGCTAGTGGACTACTCATTCAATATTTCTATACAGGTAGGTATACACATAAATGTATGTCTATCTGTATATACATATATATATGCACACATAGACACACACGAGAAATACTATAACCGTACACAATACATACATGCGCACACACACATATACATAAATATATAAATATATACATACACACATATATGTATCAATGAGGGGAAGAGAGGCAGAGACAGAAAAAATTTCTTCCTCATTTTGTGGGAAAATATAACTCCAAGCTAAAAGTTATCTCATCTCAGAACCTTTATTCACTCCTGTGTCTAAAGAGGATAATTAGTATTCATGGCACCTACATCATAGGGCTATTCTAAGTGTAGAAGGAGATAGTTCTGTAAGTGCTTTGAAAACCTTAAACCTCTATATAAATGTTAACTACTGTTGTTAAGTTAATCACTAATACTACCACTATCTGTGTTATGTTTGACAAATTCCTCAAGCTCTTTTACTCCTAGGAACCTATGGATGTCAGTATATTCATTAATAAAAAGATAATAATAGAATAGATAACCTCTGAGATTGGTTCTAGCTCTAAATCAATGTTTCAGTGATACTTTTTAACCCGTATTAATTTTAAAGATTTTTCAATAAAATTAAAGGATGAGAGACAAATGTAGTGAGAGAAAGAGAAAAGAAGACATAGAATTTGGTAAATTATTGCAAACAAAAGAAGTATGCAAAAGCTCTTACAGTGGAGAGGAAGAGTGGGGAGGTGAGGTTGAGTGAATGAACCTTACTCTCTTCAGAATTAGCTCAAAAAGGGAATGGCATACAAACTCGACTGGGCATAGAAATCTATCTTACCCTATAGGAAAGTCGGAGGGAAAAAGGAGGTGATAGAAGGGTGGGAAGATTAGGGAAGGAGGTAATCAGAAGCAAAACAGTTTTGAGGAGGGACAGGGTGAAAGGAGAGAGAATAGAATAAATAATGGGAGATACTATGGAGGGAAATACAGTTAGTACTAGTAACTATGAAAAAAATTTGAATCAACTTTTTCTCATAAAGACCTCATTTCTAAAACATAGAGAACTGAGTCAAAGTTATAAAAGTAAGAGTCATTCTCCAAAATATAAATGACCAAAAGATTGATCAGTTTTAAGATGAAATAATCAAAGCCATCTATAGCCATGTGAAAAAATGCTCTAACTCACAATTGATGGAAGAAATGCAAATTAAAACAATTCTGAGGTACTACCTCAAACCTACTAGATTGGCTAATAGGACAGTAAAGGAAAATCACAAATGTTAAGAGGGTATATGGGGAAAATTAGTCATTAATGCACTGTTGTTGGAGTTGTGAACTAATTCAAACACTGTAGAACAATTTGGAACTATGCTCAAAGGGCTATGAAACCATGCATACCCTTTGCCTTAGCAATACCACTACTAAGTCTATATCCCCAAGGCGATTAAAAAAAAGACAAAAAGAAAAAGGATCTATATATACATAAATATTTATAACAGCTCTTTTTTGAGGTATTGCAATGGAATACTATTTTGCTATAAGAAATGCTGAGCATAACTGCAAAATTATTAGCTGATCAGCTGTGAATGACTTAACTATTCTCAGAAAATACAATGATCCCAGACAATTCTGAAGGATTTATTATGAAAAATGTAATCCATCCCCAGAGGATGAACTGATGGTGTCGAAATACAGGTTAAAGCATACTGGTTTTTTGCTTTATTTATCTTGAGTTTTTTCATGTTTATATTTTATTTCACAGTATGACTATTATGGAAACGTTTTGCATGCCTACACATGTATAACCTATATCAAATTGTTTGCATTATCAATGAGTGGGTGTAGGAAGGGAAGAAAGGAGAGAATTTGGAAATCAAAGTTTTTTAAATGAATGTTAATTTTTTTTACATGTAACAAGAAAAACAAAATACTAAAAAAACTAATTTAAAAAAATTCATTAGTCTTCACAATGCTACAGTAAAATAATTGTTGTTTTAACACAGTTAATGGGGTACTTGTAGGTAAGGACAAAATAAATAATTAAAACTTTTATCTCACAGACTATTAGAGGTGTAGAAAAAAAATCTGTGTTCATAACTTAAAACAATGAAGGATTTTCCATTAATATAATAGGAACTACATTAAATAGAATACAAACAACCAGCTTAGAGTCAGGATTTATAGTAATGCTTGTCTTCTACATAGCACCCTTTTTTTAAAAAAAATATTTATTTTTAGTTTTTGACATTCACTTCCATAAGATTTTGAGTTCCAAAATTTCTCCCCATCTCTCCCCCAGCCCCACATCAAGACATCATGTAAATTGATAGAGGTTCAGCAAATACATTCATATTTAATGAATTTTAATGAGTCATGTTGTAAAGAATAATTAAATCCAATGGGAGAAACCATGGGAAAGAAGGGAGAGAGAGAGAGAGAGAGAGAGACAGAGAGAGAGCAAATAATATCCTTGATCTGCTTTCTGACTCCATAGTTCTTTTTCTGGATGTGGACAGTATTTCCTATCTTGAGTCTTTTGCAAATGTCTTAGATCTTAAATTGCTTAGAAGAGATAAGTCTATCAAACTTAGTCATCACATAATGTGGCTGTTACCGTGTACAACGATCTCCTGGTTCTGCTCACTTCACTCAGCATCAGTCTATACAAGTCTTTCCAGGTTTTCTGAAGTCTGCCTGCTCATCATTTCTTATAGCACAATGGTATTCCATCACATTCATATACCACAACTCCTACATGGTACTCTTGAGCTATTGGCAGTCGATACTATTGAATCAAATAGGTGTGCATAGAGTCTTTAACAATATTACTGATGTACTAAAGGTTGTGGCCTCTTATATTCCCAAGTCTAGAGAGAGCCCTTCTTGGATGCTAGGGCAGATCAGGGGATTTGTTTTCTACTCAGACCTGCTGAGGTGTTGGCAGTTAGTACTATTTTGGAAAAAACACTTGATTAGAAATCTGAAGACTTGGGCTCCAATCTTGCGTAAATTTGCACTAATTTCTCCTGTGATTTCACAGATGTTAATCAATCCTTCTAGGCATTTGTCTCCTTATTTGGAAAATGGAAATCATATTTTTCAAGTATGGAGGTAAAACAAGTTACTTTGTGAAGGTAACTTTGTGAAGAAAATGTTTCCCACCAATCAGATGCTATAGACATGAGTTACCATGATCAGCAAAAGCTATTGGGCTTGTATATGATAATGAATGAGTGAGTTCTCTGAGAAAAACAAAGACAGAGGGAAAAGAGGATAGAAGTGTTACTACACTATGAAATACTAGTGTGGTATTGTGGTGTAGTGGACTGAGCTCTGTTTGATCTTTAACTCAAGAAGATGTGGATGCAAATTCCACCTCAGACCCTTATTAATTGCATATGTCTGGACAACTCATTTAAATCATTCAGCCCTAACTTATTTCTCTGTAAAAAAAAAATTGAATAATAATAATGATATTTATCCTTCCTCCATATGTCAGCCCTGCAGATACGAGAAGATAACTAATCCCAACCCCAACCTTGACACCCATCTTTTATTTTCTTTATACCAAACAACCTCAGTTCCTTCAACTAATCACAATATGACAATGGTATCTAACAGCTATTGGAAGATTCAAATGAGAAAATCAATGTAAATCCCTTTGCAAATATAAGTCTTATATAAATATGAGCTATTACCATTATGGTAATAATAAGGACTTTTTATCATCTAAATTTTGTCATCAGCCTCCTCATTCAAGAACTTAATATAGTGCTCAGCTCTTAATAACCATTACTCAATTAAGCACTCATTAGCAACACAGAGACATCAATCCCTCAAATTGTTCCTTCATATATTTGAAGGATAATGACCCAAAAAGCTGCACTTAGCAGGTGATAACTGGTGTTTATAGAGCACTTGGATGCTTGAATACAATTAACACTCAAGAATTCATTTGAGCAACTACACAACCCTAAGAAATAAGTACAAGAGTAATTATGCACAGTTTATGAATAAGAAAAGGAAAGAAGTCTAGCGACTTACCCAATAGGGAAATAGTGAGTTAGTGTCTGAGAGAGAGGAGGTTTGTATTCAAGTCTTCCTGCCTCCAGGTCCAGTGATGTTTAGACTATACCATGATGCTGTATACATAAGCATTGCATCCTTGCATTGGATGCTCTAGAACGAGGTGACTTGATATGGAGAAAGGAGGCCATGACTCCAAAGAGGAGAGTTAGCCAAGAACATTATATTCAAGATTTGGCCTTGAAGTCCCAAGCCTTGAAAGGATATGATCCTATTGGAGAAACCTTTCACTAGTCACTGGGGCAAAGAGTTCAAGGTTCCTGTTGGCAGAAAGTTCACTCCTGGTCATAATTGTGGCATCAATGTCAATAGGGTTAGCAATACCATCCCTACCATCTGTTCAGCTCAGCCTCAGGAAACACAAAAGAAACTAGATGAGTGAGTGAATGACTCAGGGAATTTGACCCACAAGCTGGTTCTCCAGCACTGAGCACTATAGTGGAATGTTTCAATGTCAGTAGCTGAAGTCAGGGATGAGGCAGGAACTTTATGAAGTCCTGGGAGTCCTGCAGCTCTTGGGAGATGGTGCTCCCTCAGAGATACCTGGCAGTTCTTCTGCCAGCTCATGTACAAAACAAACCATTAAATTCTGCTCTGAACATGGGGGGAAACTATGAGTACCCACAGACATCATTTCCTCAAGGGTACTTTGTCATTCTTAGCTACTTGTTACCAAAATGAAGTAGAAAGGGGCTTGGACAAGGCCATTAATTAAAACTAGATTCTAAACGTCTTAGCTATGTGACATTGGCTAAGTTACTGAAAATCTCCAAGTCTTAGTTAGTTCATTTTTGAAAAGGGTACAATAATCTCAGAGCTGAAAATAAATTTTTATTAATTTATTTTGATTTATCACTAATCACTTCCTTAAGCTTTTGAGTTGAAAATTTTTCTCCCCCTTCCACCCCACCACCCTCCCCAAGATGGCACACAATCTGATATAAGCTATACATTTACATTCATATTAAACATATTTTCACATAAGTGATGTTGTAAGTAAAAATTAAAACCAATAGGAGGAACCATTAGAAAGAGGAAACAAAACTCAACAGAAGAGAAAAAAATAGCAATTCAAATTCTCTAGTTCTTTCTTTTAATGTGGATAATAATTTCCATCTCAAGGCCTCTGGAAATGTCTTAGATTCTTGTATTGCCAGGAAGGTTTAAGTTTATCAATATTAGTTATCACACAACGTGGCTGTTATTGTGTACAGTGTTCTTTTGGTTCTGCTCACTTCACTCAGCATCAGACCATACAAGTCTTTCCAGGTTTTTCTGAAGTCAGTCTGTTTATCATTTCTGATAGAACAATAATATTCCATCAGATTCATATGCCACAACTTACTCAGCCATTTCCCAATTGATGGGCATACTCTCAGTTTCCAATTCTTTGCCACCACATAAAGAGCTGCTATGAATATTTTTGTATATATGGGTCCTTTTCCCATTTATATGATCTTTTGGGGATATAGCCCTAGAAGTGCTATTGCTGGGTAAAAGGGTAGGCACATTTTTATAGCCCTTTGGGCATAATTCCAAATTGCTCTCCAAAATGGTTAGACCATTTCACAACTCCACCAACAATGAATTAGTGTTCCAATTTTCCCCTCATCTTCTCAAACATTTATAACTTTTCTTATTATTCATTTTATGGGAAAACTTGACTCCTAGCTCTTTTTATTGTCATGGTGCCCATGGACAAATCACTTCAACTCAGAACCTCATTTCACTCATATGTTAAAAGAATATAAAATTGATGGCACCTACATCATAGGACTGTTTTGGGTACAGAGGTAGATAATACTGTGAAGTGTTTTGCAAACTTTAAAGCTCTAGTCAAGTGTTACCTACTGTTGTTGTTTTAATTACTAACACTACTCTCAGTATCACTGTTATCTTTCAAAAATCTTTTCAGATTTTTTTTTCACTCCTAGGATACTATGGAGCTATGCTTATCAATAAAGAAAATATATTGGACTGGATGATCTCTGAGATCATTTCCAGTTCTAAATTCACAATCATATGGTACTTTTAACCTGTATTAATTTAAAAATGCTCATTAGTCTTCATAGGCCTATAGTAAAATAACTTTTTTTTCTAATGTGGTTAATGTGGGATTTATAGGTAGTTACAAAGTAAATAATTAAAACTGTATCTCATAGACTATTAGAGGAGGTGCAAAATCTATTTTTAGAGCTAATACAATCAAGGATTTTCCTTTAACATATTAGAAATGATATTGAATAGAATATAACCAACTTAGAGTCAAGATTTATAAAAATGTTGATCTCATATATGGTACTAGAGCCATTTTGGTAATTGATTTTATTGAATCAAATATGTGTATTCATAGACAATCCTTCTCGTTGGTGTACTCAGGGTCAAGTCCCATTGAATTTTCATATGCTGAGACAGCTCTTTCTGGTCACCAGGGCTGACAAGGTAATTATTTGCTTGCTGCTCAGAAATGCCTAAGATTTTCTGGATACCACTACTTTAGAAAGATCATTTGATTAGGAGTATGAAGACTTAGGTTCTAATCTTGCTTTGATATGCAATCATTTCTTCTGTGACTTCACAGAAATTAATCAAGCCTTCTGTACTTCCCTCTGCTCATTTGGAAAAAAGGGAATGGTATTTCTTTAAGTATGGAGGTAAAGTGTTTGCCAAGGATCAAGTGCTACAGACATGAGAGCTATCTTGATTTCTATAAATTATTGGGCTAGTACACAATCCTGGATGCTCCAAGAAACACAACAACATAGAGAAAAGAGGATAGAAGTGCTACTACACTACAAAGTACCAGGATGACAATGTGTTGTAATGGAGAGATCTTTGATCTTTGAGTCAAGAAAATGAACTTAAATGCCACCTCAGACCCTCATTAATTGTATATGTCTGGTTAAGTCACTGAAGTCACTTAGTCTCAGGTTACTAATCTGCAAAGGGGGGGAGTGGTAATAATGGTGTTTATCTCATACAATTGTTGGGAGATTCATAGAGAAAATTGATATAAAGCACTTTGCAAATGTTGAAGTCCTATATTTTTTGTTAAGTTGGTGCATTCAGGTCCAATTTTTTGTGACCCCATTGGTACATAAATGTGAGCTATTATCATTGTGGACATGGACCATACTCTTCTAAACATTGTTATAAACCCTTTCCCTCAAGAATTTAATGCATTATCTTTCACACAGTATATCCTTAATCAACATTATTTAATTAAGTGTTCATTAGAACTAGACAGTCGCCATCGCTCAGATAGCTAATTCAGTTATGAAGGATGTTGAGCTCAAAAAGCAATAAGTAGTAGATAATAACTAGTGTGTATAGTACCCTTGGATGTTTCAACACAATTTCCATAGATGATTTCATTTGAATCTGGAGACAACCCTATGAGATAAGTACCACAAGTGTAATAATACACAGTTTATAGATAAAGAAATGGAAGTCAATAACTTACCCATGGCAAGAGTGAGTTAGTGCCAGAGATAGGGAAGGTTTTTATCCAGGTCTTCCTGCTTCCAGGTCCAGTGATGTTTCCTTTAAACCTTGTTGCTGTGGACATGAGTACTGGAGTCTTGGATTGAACATCCTAGATTATGGAGAAATGTGGCCAGGACTCCAAAGAGGAGAGGAGTCAAGAACTTTATATTCAAGGGTTGATGTTGAAGTCCCAAGCCTAGGAAACATGTGATCCTATTGGAGAAAATCTTCACTAGTCACTGGGGCAAAGAATTAAAGTGTTCCTAGTGGCACTCCTGGTCATTGTTGTGCCATGGGTGGCAGTAAAGTTAGCAATATTGATCCCAACCCCCCACTCAGCTCAGCCTCAGCAAACAGAAAGGAATTAGATGAATAAATAAATGACTCGGGGAATTTGACCCTCAAACTCTTACCATAGCACTGAGCCCTATAATGGAATGTTTCAATGTCAGTAGCAGAAGTCAGGGATGAGGCATAGACTTTATGCAGACCTGGAAACCCTGTAGCTCTTGGGAGATGGTGCTCCCTTGGATATACTTGACAACTCTGCTACCAACTCATGATCAAAACAAGCCATTAAGTTTGGCTCTCACCATTGGGAAAAACTATTTCCTCATGGGTACTTTGTCATTCTTAGCTTGTTGTTAGCAAAATGAGGTAGAAAGGGGTCTGGAGAAGGCCATTGTCAAAAGCTAGATTCTAGTCTTTCTTCTACCATCTTTTAGTTATGTGACATTGATCAAGTCACTGAACCTCTCCAAGTCTCAGTTTATTCATCTTTTAAATGGGTATAATAATTTCAGAACTGTATATGAAGAAAAGATTGTGGTGAAGATCAAATATAATACTGAACATGAAAGAGAGAGATAGATAGTGAAAAGATCTCCATGTTGTGGAGTGGTGAAAAGATCATTGAAGTTGGTATTAGAAGATTTGTTATGGAATTGATGGTCATTTTGAAAATTTAGGCAAGTCACTTAACCTGAATGAACCTTGATTTCCTCATTTGGAACATGTAAATAAGTATATTTACATGCTCTAACTCTCAGTACCATTGTGAAGAGAGTTCTTATTACCCTGAATATTATTGCTATTCTTTTACAAAATCTACTCAGAGCTCCCAATTTACCTGCCCAACTTCCATCTGGTCCTCTCATTCTGCTTTGTAGCTCTGGTCCTTGAGGACACATGCCCTTTAGGTTCTAGCTCAGTCATACTTGAAGGGAATGCCAGAGTAATCATATTTCAAGGTTTAAGTAGAGTTTATCACAAGCTCCCTCCTGCTATTCATGAGGACAATATGCAAAGAAAAACAGAAAAGAACACAGTGTAGCAGATTCTGAATTTTTTGAATACTTATACTCAAGAATGATTCAATAATGGCTCATTGTCAACTTGAAAGGTGGTCTGTCCTAAGCACATTAGTGTCCCAGTGTCTCCCCATACTGCAAAATCAACTTTTATTTACTGTTAATATATTTTATGTTCACTTATATGTGTATATTTATTTTCACCCAATAAAATTTGGTTTCTCATGTGATGCACACTATTTTCTTTTTGTCTTAGAATACTCAGAATCTACACTGGGCCTTAATTAAAGCAGTGGCCTATTGATTACTGTGGAACTCAACTGATTTATCACTTACTTGGATAAATCAGCATTGATGTCCTTATCATATTCCCAGAAGGAAAAAAATCCAGGAGGGAAAACTAACACACTGAATGATCTATTCAAGATTCAAAAATATCTCAGCAGGCCACAATTCTCAATTAAATCTAACAAGTTGAAATTTTGAAAGAAAACATGCAAAATTCTATACTTCTCTTACTTGCTCTGCAATGTGTACCGTCCCAGAAATTGCACCTCATGTTCTGTACTCAGATGACCAGTTTCAGGATATGTGTGAATGTTGGTGTTTGTGCATATGTGTATGTATATGTTCTTTCACAAGAAAAATGCATATTATTCAATTATAATTACAAAATTCAAAATTTTACTCTACCAATAATTCTAAATGATACTCTAAATGCAAATTTATAAAACTTCAATTAATTGTTACAAATAATTTTATGTGGCACATTCTGGAAGCATTAAAAAAAGTAATTTAGGAAGAACTCAAGTACTTACTATTATATGTCAGATTTCCTGGTAAATTTCTTTGCTCTATACATTTTGTTGAATAGAAATAACATTTTAATATATCAAGTGACAAATAGGAGTATGTTTAACATTATATAACACATGTGCATTTATACATCTATATAGTTAAAATAAAATGCTACACTTTAATTTGAAGAAAAGATTACAATATTTGGCTGAACATCTGACAGTTTTAAACATGGTTTCATATCAAGTTTGCATAGCATTTTGATTTAAAACATGAATAAAATAAAAATTCTTGCTCACATAAATATGAGGTGGAAAATGGTAGTAGAATTTTATAAATTTTTTTGTGAAGGGGATTAAAAAAGAAAATTTAGCCACCTAACCAATCACTGAAAATAACTAATCATGACACAAACTATTTGCTTTTGTGCTTACTAAAAACCAGTAAGTCAATAAATATTCATTAAATAGCTACTAGGTGCCAGACACTATTCTAAGTGTCAGGAATATCAAAAGAGGCACAAGACAGTGCCTGACCTTAAGGAGAGGAATAATGAATAAGAAATGAACTTGAAGTTCAATTGTATATATTTTTTAAAAATATATATAGTAACCTTGTTAGGTAAAGAATTTCTTCAGATATTACTTTGTTCTCTTAAAGACTGCTTGTTGGCACAATGTAAAAATAAAAAAAAAAACATTGAGTCTGAAGTCTGGAATATTTGAGTTCAAATCTATTCTCAGATACTAGCTGTGTGACCTTAGGCAAGTCATTTAACCTCTGTTTCAATTTCCTCAGCTGGGAAATTGGGACAATAATAGCACCTGTCTCCCAGGGTTGTGAGGATCAAATGCAATGCTTTTTGTAAAGCACTTAGCCTCGTGCCTGGCATATGATAAATGCTACAAAACTGCTAGTTCTCATCATTATCATCACCACCATCATCATCCTCCTCCTCCTCCTCATCATCATCATCATTATACTAGCCCTGGTATACTGGCACTCTCACAGAAAATCTATTGAATGACTCACCAGTGTTGCCAACCAGGCCATTTGAAAATTCACCAAGTAGAAGAACAGTAACATATACAGAAAATGAAGCTAAATTGGCAAATTGCAGACTTAATACTGCAATGAGAGACAATATAAGAATTGTTTCTTTTTTAATTTAATACTTTATTATTCTACCAATTACATGTAAAAACCATTTTAACAGTCCTTTAAAATTTTCTTGAGTTGCAAATTCTGTCCCTCTGTTCCTACCTTCCTTACCTTCATTGAGAAGGTGAATGATTTGACATAGCTTATACATGTTCAGTCATGCAAAATATATTTCTATGTTAGTCATGTTGTTAAAAAAAACAGACAAAAAACAAGAAAAATAAAGAAAATAAAGAAAATCTATGCTTTGGTCTGCATTCAGATTCCATATGTTCCTTCTCTGGAGGTGGATAATATTTTTCATCATAAGCCATTCAAAACTATCTTGTATCATTGTATTGCTGAGGATAACTAAGTCATTCACAGTTGATCACACAAGATTGCTGTTACTATATACAGTGTTCTCCTGGTTCTGCTCATTTCACTCTGCATCAGTTCGTGTAAGTCTTTCCAGGTTTTTCTAAGAGCATTCTGATTGTCATTTCTTATAGCACAATAATATTTCATCACATTAATATGCGACTTGTCCATTGCCCAATTGATGGACATCCCCTCAATTTCCAATTTACTGCCACCACTAAAAAATGGCTATAGTATGTTTGTATGTAAAGGTCACATTCTTTTTTTTTCTTTTTGGGATGTAGGCCTAGTTGTAGTACTCCTTGGTCAAAGGGTATGCATGGTTTTATTGCCCTTTCAGCATAGTTCCAAATTACTCTTCAGAATGGTTGAATTAGTATGCCACTTCACCAACAGAGCATTAGTGTCTCAATTTTCCTGCATGTGCTCCAACATTTATCATTTTCCTGTTCTCTCATAATAGCCGATCTGATAGGTGTGGGATGGCAGTTCAGAGTTACTTTAATTTGCATTTCTCTAATCAACAATGATTTCGAATATTTTTCATGTAACTATAGATAACTTTGATTTCTTCTGAAAAATGCTTGTTTGTATCCTTTAAACATTTTTCAATTGATGAATGGGCTCTTATTTCTATAACTTCGAATCAGTTCTCAATACAGTTGAGAAATAAGGTCTTTATCAGAGAAACCTGCTGTAATTTTTTCCATGTTACGATTACTATGTATTTTCCCCCACCCTGTTTTTCCTCTGTTTATCCTACTCTCTCTCCTTTCACCCTGCCCATTCTCAAAAGTGTTTTGCTTCTGACTTTTACTTCCCCCAGCCTTCCCTCCCTTCTATCAGCACCCCACTTCTCTTATCTCTTTCCTCTCCTACATTCCTGTATGGAAAGATAAATTTCTGTACCCAACTGTGTTTGTTATTGCCTCTTTGAGCCAGTTCTGATGAGAATAAGGTTCATGTGACCCAACCAACTTCAACCTAGATGCAAATATGGGCAATGCAACAGATACCTGACCTGACCCTGCTGCCAAAACAGGGACCTCTGCCATCTCCTTCTTACCAGTTGTCTGACCCCTCATTGTCTGTGGCCTGAGAGAGCCAGAAACCACCACTGCAGCCACTGATTGAGTCACTCCCAAGGTCTGGGGCAAGGCCTATTGTTATGCTGGGGTGTGGCCTCTGCTGGACTTCAATCCCCTCCTACCCTGGAGCAAAAGACCTTTCCTGCCTACCTTCTAAGTTGTCTTGGACTGGAAAATTGTTACATTTTACCCTTGTGTGGGTTCTGCAACTCCAGAAATTGTTTTGAGACATTAAAGGGGTTTAGGGGAGACCTCAATGGAATGTCCTGCTTTTCTCCATCATCTTGCCTCCAATTCCTTAAGGTTTGTTTTCAGAGTATTTGTCATGCTCCATGACGATTTCAAAAGGCTTGTAATGAGAATGCCCAGTGAAACTGCCTTCCAGACAGTCTAATGATTTGATTTCAAGAAGATAAAAGTTCTAAAAATCTTCATACTATAATGTTACAAAATTTCATAGCTACATATACAAAATAACAGAAGGAAACAAGTACTCTGAGGCATTGGACAGAATGAAAAGGAAAGAATGGACTTGTGTGTGACCATCCAATAAGAATCAGTTTCAATCAAATGGAGAATTTTTATGGCATTTTGGAAATGGTTCCACATATGGATGATATGACTTTGTCTAGTGCAGAACCTGTGTTTTCTTGGTGTTAATTGTTAAGTCAAAATTAACATAAACAGCAGAGATTCAACACAGACTTTGTTGCATCTCAGCTTCAGAAGCTGCATTGAGTGTGCAACCATCTGGGAACAAAAAAAATCATGCTACAACCTCCCTCCACTTTACTCTTGGCTTTGTAGATTTTCATGTTAAATAATTTATCATCAGTGAGGTAGCTGACCTTCATCTTTTTGTCCTCATTGAAGGTGTTTGACAACAGTACTGAAAACATTACACTTAAAAGTATCAGAGAAAGCACACAGAACAAGAGAAGCCCTGGTCTACTCCATTGGAGACTGGAAAAGCAATAGTGCATCATCCATTATCTAGAACCTGTGGGAGTGTTCCATCATAAAAATCACATAAAATACTGATGAACTTCTCCAGGCAATGAAATTTTCACTAACTTTTCCACAAGGCCTCATGACCAACAGTATCAAAGGCCTTGGTGAGATCAATGGATGTTTTATATAGACCCCTGTTCTGCTCCCGGCATTTTCCCTGGAGTTGTAGGTCAGCAAACACCATATTGATCATTAACTCATTTAATCCTGAGGACAAGCCTGGGAGATAAATCCATAGGTGTTATTATGCACATTTTCTGGAAGAGGAAGCAGGGACTCAGGGAGATAAGGCAACTTACCTATGGGGAAACAGCTAGTAAACTTCAGAGTTAAAGTCAATAAGTATTCATTAAGCACTTACTGTATGACAGGCTCTGTGCTAAGTGTTGGGGATACAAAAAAGGCAAAACCAAGGTTCCTGCCCTGTAGAAGCTCACATTCTAAATAAGAGATAAGCAAATTACTATGTGCACACAAGCTGTATAGAGTATCAATGGAAGAAAATCTCAAAGGCAAGGGTTTTTCTTTTCTTTTAATTTTTAATTTCTGGAATAAAATAATTTCTGTAACATAGTATAATTTTAAAAAGATGATTGCTCATGAAACTGAAAATTCAGTATGTATAATGTGCAAATCCTTTTAAATATACAACAAAATTATTGTTTAAATTTGTTTTCCCTTTTTTCTTCTCTCTCCACACTCAGAGATGGTAATCATTAGACACACAAACACACACACACACAGATATATGAATACGTAAAATTTTTATACTTATATTTATTAGTTTTCTCTGGATGCAATATTGCTATTGCTATATACAATGTTCTCCTGGTTCTTCTCATTTCATTCTTCATTATTTTGTGTAAGTCTTTTCATGCTTTTCTAAGATCATTGAGCTCATCATTTCTTATAGCACAGTAGCATTCCATCACAATCATATACCACAACTTGTTCAGGCAAGGTTTCATCCAGATCTTTCTGACCCCAGGTCCATCCCTTTTCCCCACTCTGCCCTGCTGCTTTCTACACGAGTACCTTAGCCTTACATTACACTCCCCAATACCTACCTGGCATGTGGACATAGGTGAATGGTACAGGAAAGGGGAGAGTTGGTCAAGCACATTCACATGACTATCTTGGGTGTGAAGCCCCAACCTTAGCATGTACTCAATGTTTCAAAAGAAACTCTTCCCTAGTCCCTGTTACTAGTTATTCCAAAGGCCTTAAATCAGGAGAGGTCATCCATGGTCATTGCTGCTGCCAGGATGGAGGCAGAGTTAGTGACCTTCTTTCCTGCTCAGTCTCAGGATGAAAAACAGAAGACAGATGAATGAGGGAGTGACTCCAGGGATTGCTGTCTCCAGGTTGGTCCCATGTCAATGAGCCCTAGAAGTGAAATACTTGGAAGTCAATTGCTGAAGTCCGAAGTTAAACAGGATCCTTCTATGAACATTGGGGCACAGCAGCTTTTCCCTTGGAGACAACTGGCTGCTCGACAGTCGCCATTTACAAAACATGCCATTAAACTCTGCTCTGAGCATGGGGACCAACCTGGAGTCCTCCAGGAGACCATTTTCTTGGCTGTGTTCCTTTGTTAAGCTACCTCATTGTTACGAGGAATAGAAAGAGCCCTTGACATGGCAGTCAAGGCCTAGTTTCCAGTCATGGCATTTCCTCATTGTGAGGCCTCAACAAATACACTGAATTTTTCCAAGTTTAAGTCTATTCACCTGTAAGATAAAGATAAAAATCCCTATGACTTGTCCAGGGTCACACAGCTAGTAAATTCCTGAGGCTGTTGGATTTTAATCCAGATCCTCCTAGTCCAGGGATGGTGCTCTATCAACTGGGCCACCTAAGTGGCCCTCCAATGGGAATTCTTGAGAGGGATAGAGTGAGGGAAAAACAGAATCTTAGAGTCAAAGAGCTCTCAGAGGTCATCAAATCTAATCCAGGCCTGAAAAGAATATTCTCTACAACACACCCACTAAAAAGATAACCCACCTAAAAACCTACAGTGGAGAATTATTCAATATTCAAGGCAGGTGGCCAATTGTGAAGTGCTCCATTTGTTAGGAAAATTTTCCTTACAGAAAGTCAAAATGTGCCTCTGAACACTACATCCATTACTCCCTGTTCTGCCTTCTAGGGCTCAGCAGAATGGATCAAATCTCTCTCCCATGAGATACATCTTCAAATATTTCACCCAGGCACACTGAAATTTTCATTCACCAAAATAAACATACTCATTTCCTTAATTGTTCCTTATATGGAATAATCTCCAGTAAATCTCATCTTTACATGCTCCAGGTATCAATATCCTTCCTAAAATGTGACCACCAGGACTGAAGAAAATATTCAGGTGTACTCTGAAAGGAGACAGCTAGATGCTACAGTGGATTAAGCACTGATCCTGGAGTCAGGAAAATATGAGTTCAAATCTAGTCTCAGACCTTCACAAGCCATGTAGCAATGGGCAATTCATTTAACCTCTATTTGCATTACCTCCTCTTCTGTACAATGGAAAAGAAAATGGTGAATGACTTTGGTGCTTTGTCAAAAAAAAAAAAAACAAAAACGAAAATACAAAAACAAAAACAACAACAACAAAAACCCTTGCAAACACTGACCATAGGGTTGCGTAGAGTTGGACAGAACTGAGCAACTAGAGAACAACAAAAACTCTGAAGAGAGCAGAGGAGAGCAGAACCATCACCTCCTTCATTTGGGACAAATGGTTTCTCAAAGCAGTCATACATGGCATTAGCATATTTGCTTCCAAGTATACCCTTGACTGATATTATATTAGTATCCCACTAATACGCACTGTACTTTTACAGATGAACTATTCCTTCCTTATAGTGATCTAATGTCAACTGATTTGAACCTCCCCACCCCCAATTCAAATCAAAAATGGAGAAAGGATAGTGTCCAAGTGTGGGAAGAAACACCAAAGACCCACTACATACTTGGGCCTCAGTTACTTCCTCTGTGAAATCTATGCTTGCTTTCTACTTGAACTCCAACTGTAACCCATTTCAAAGTCCTTCACTACCCACTGAGACTTCTGGGCTCAATGGACCATGTGTAATCCTGGATAATGACCTACAAAAATGATTGCTCTCTGCCTTTTTGTTAGCTTATTACCCTTGAATAGAGTTATTCCTCAAAAATCAACTTACATTCTGATAGTAGACCATGTTCCTAAGTTTCTCCCAGTGTAGTCAAAATGGATCTCTAGTTCTTATAAAATAATTCAAGTTACTAAATCTTAGTCTTTTTTTCAACTCACAGAAAAATCAAAAGGTGTAAAAAGCAAAACAAAACAAAACCTCACAGGAACCCCTATTCAGACATGGAAATCTATAAAAGCAAGATAACCTATTAGGTAGAATGGAATTGACGTTGAAGATGGCATCAGGATATTACATTGATGTTACAATGAAATTTGTGTCTCACACAGGATCAAAGATCTTTCCAGGCATTTAGGACCAGTCTATGGTTTATATTCCTTCCTAAAGGTAGCCATAATGCAGTGGTGTTCTGGAGCCAAATCTAAGGGGCTCACAAAGAGATAATTACATTTTAAGTATGACCACCCGGACTCTAGAGATCAAGAAACACTATGAATCAGGACTTAATTTATTGTTTTCTTTATAATCTAGATTTCAGAAAATGATCAAGAAAATAATAGGGTAAAATAGGTTTAAAATAAAGGTCACATATACATTTTTTTCAGCAGAGCTGGTTTTTAAGCATTTACCAGCTCAACTCTGCTTTAGGGGCTGCTGTGTAAGCAATACCATTAACATTAAAACTAAATCTTCCAAGTAATTCAGTGGATTTGCTCTTGAAGTAATAAACTGTTCAAAATTATGTAACTGATCTTCTTCTTTCTAGGAAAATCACTACAACTGCCGTCTTTAACTTAAAAATGTGTGTGTATGTGTGTGTGAGCACGCAATTCTAGGTGGCACCATGGATGGACCACTGAGCTTTGAATCAAGAGGAGTCATCTTCATGAATACAAATAGAACCTCAGACACTTACCAGCTGTAAGACCCTGGGAAAGTCTGTTAACCCTGTTTGCATCAGTTTCTTATCTGTGAAACAAGTTGGAGAAGGAAATAGGAAACCACTCCAGTATGTTGGCCAACAAAACACTAAAATGGGATCACAAAGAGCCAAGCACACCTGAACAACCAGAAGACAACACACACATATTGTTCATTCCACATAACAATCTTTTAAGAGAGAGGATAATATGAGGAAACTGAGATTGGGACTTGCCTAGGACTATATAGCATGAAATTGTCTAAGTTAATACAAATTCAAGTCTATCCTTCCTCCAAATCTATGATATTTTCTACTAAATATGTTATCTTTGAAAAAGTTTTGATTACATACTTCTCGGTGCATAAGAAAAATAGTATGATTTGGGGGATGGATCCCAGAGTGGGGAAGGTGCAGATTAGATTTTCTCTCTAAGAAAAAATATAATCCAATTGAAATTGTTGTCCCCTCACAGCTTTTCTAAAAGCATTCTTGACGTCTTTGTTCCTCAGACTATAGACCAGAGGGTTCAACATAGGAATGACCATGGTGTAGAACACTGACACTATTTTGTCTGTGTCCATGGAATGGCTTGAGCTGGGTTGGAAATATATGAAGAAGATTGTCCCATAGAATATGGACACTGCTGTAAGATGGGAAGTACAAGTAGAGAAGGCTTTCTGGCGGCCTTCAGCAGAACAGATCTTCACGATGGTGTTGAAGATTAACAAGTAAGAGGAAAAGATGACAAGAAACGGGAGAAGGATGTTTAGTGACCCTAAGGTAAAGACTATTAACTCAACAATGTGAGTGTCAGAGCAAGAGAGAACAAGGAGAGGGGGAATATCACAGAAAAAGTGACGGACTATATTGGACCTACAAAAGGAACGGCTAAACATGTTGCCTGTAACTATGGAGGAGGACAGAAAGCCACAGATGTAAGCACCACTGGCCAGATATGCACAAACAGTTGATGTCATGGTGGCAGTGTAATGTAGAGGTTTGCAGATAGCTGCATGGTGATCATAGGCCATAGAGGCTAAGAGAAAACTTTCAATAACAGCAAATGCCCCAAAGAAGAACAACTGGATAGCACAGCCATTATAGGAGATAACCTTGTCACCTGCAAGGAGTCCAGCCATCACTTTGGGAGTAATGGTTGAGGAGTAGCCAAAATCCACCAAAGAGAGGTTACTGAGGAAAAAGTACATAGGAGTGTGAAGGCAGGAATCCAAGGAGATCAGAACTATTATCCCCAGGTTCCCTACCAGGGTGATGAGGTAGATGAGGGTGAACATTATTAAGAGAGGAACCTGAAGCTCTGGGTCATCTGTGAATCCTGTAAGGATGAACTCATTCATTTCAGATCCGTTCTCCATGGATGTCATTTGAGGGTTACCATACACCTGCAACAAAAGAGTAATCATCAGAAAAATCCACTCTGCATGATGAATGACTCCAAGACATACAACATGGTCAGAGACCTATCTTATGCAAGGGCTAGAAATAGCAATTAAGGGAAAAGAACATCTAGGTAGTTGTCATAGCAGTTACTCTAGATCCTCAAAATCCACTCATCCATTTTCTCACAGAGAGAGAGAGAGAAAGAAAGAGAGACAGAGAGAGAGAGACAGAGAGAGAGAGAGAAAGAGAGAGAGCCACTCATGCATTACTGCTCACTTTGTTTACTTCACTACAAATTTGACCATCCCCAAAGTGACATTTCCCACTTCAGGAAAGGTAAATGCCTTATTCTCTGGCAAAAAATCAACATGACAGGGGGTTTTATTGTTGGCCAGGTTTGGAGAGCTAGATCTTTGCTTATGAATATGCTTCATTCTGATAAAGAAGAGAGGAAAGAAGAATAAAGGAGAAGAAGGTGCAATAAAATAACAGAAAAGTTAAAAAAAAACTGTTAGAAGGAAGAAGAGGATCAAAGAAAGTTGGCCAGGAGTTCATTGGGATCCTGCTTACTCCTGTAATCTTTGCAGCTTTAAGGTTTATGCGATAGACTGAAGTCACCAGTTTCTGAGTAGTCACCGTTGACACTAGACACCAGTTGCATCATTGTGAGACTTAATCTGTCCAAAAGACCACTGGTGTCTCACTTAACAATAAATTTATGACTTCTAAATTTGTTTCATTCCCACCACCTGTCACTTTTTCAATTCTCCATCAGAGCCACTGTGGAAACAGAAGATGGCCACAAACAGACATATTCATCCTTTCATTCACTGTATGTTTTTTGAGTCCCACAGAAATCACCAATTTTTGGGTCAGTCTGTTTCAAGTTTGAGCTAAAATCTCACCCACAGGAAGCCTTTCTCAATCCATTGATTCAATTTTAGTGGTCCATTGATTTCAGTGCCTTCTACCTTTTGATTATCTCTAAATTACCTGGAATATAGCTTGTTTATTAACTGATATTTGCATGTTATTTGCATAGAGATTATGGACTCCATGATGGTGAGGACTGTATTTTACCTTTCTTTGTATTCTCTCTGCTTAGCATGGTGCTGGATGTATAGTAGGTACTTAATGAATGTTTGTTGACTCACTGATTGTCCATTTCTGACTTTCAATGTCTGAACTAAGCTAAGTTGGCCTATAGGCATCAGACATCTATGTAGGTCATTCCCAGGTACCACTTTAAGCCTTTGTAGCTTGAAAGGACTGGCCACAGTAGTGCATCACTCACTTACTCTTAAATAATCTGGGCATCTGTCAGAATGTTCTCTCTTATTCTGTCTCTCTCTCTCTTAATGCCTTTCTCTGTCTCTATTTCTGCATCTCTTCATCTCTGCATATTTATCTCTGTCTGTCTCTTCTTGGCTTTTTTTCCCCATTTTTCTTTGTCTGCCTGTTTCTCCTGGTGTACCTCTGTTTTCATACCAGCTAGCTATTTGTCTATCTCTGTCTCTCTCCTGAAAGAACAGCTATTGATTTCTTAATAAAAATGATATTTTAATGCATCAAAAGTGTGAAATGAAGGAATAAATATGAGAAAATTCTATCTTGCATTTGATTCTCATAAATTATGAGGAATTATTAGGTAGAGTCAAAATAAATGGGAATGTTACAAGAGTAGGAGAAAAGTAATTACATCATCCTAAAGGTTGAGATAGATAAAGGAAGGAAAACTAGCAATTGTCAGGCATGTTTATTAGACTTGGGAAAAGTTAATTCCAGATAATTTAGAGGAAAGATAAATAATAATTTTATAGGGAATCTAAACTTGAAAGAAAAGAAAGATATCAAGAATAAAATTTTGAAGATACAAGAAGAAAAATTGACAAATAGGCAGACTGAGATGTGAAAAATAAGTTTGCAGAAAAGAAAAAAAAAGGAGAGATATCCAAGGATAAATGCAAAAGCAGAGCCTGTCTTACAGTAATGGAGTTGAAGGAGTGTCAGCCTGCAGTTTGAACTGTTGTAGGACCAGAAAGCTAAAGACTTTAAAATGTGTGTATTATTAATGCAAAATTTACTATTTGAGGAAACAAAGGATAATCAAATAAGGAACTGGACTGATTCTCATGACTGATGAGACAAGTTCAATGACTGCCAAGCAAAGGCAGT
This sequence comes from Vombatus ursinus, assembly GCF_900497805.2. NCBI lineage: Eukaryota > Metazoa > Chordata > Mammalia > Diprotodontia > Vombatidae > Vombatus > Vombatus ursinus. Next base: position 599,257 of record NW_020954440.1, read on the forward strand.
GTTGCTCAATTTGTATTTTGTTTCTATTTTCTCTGACAAGGAGAATGATGTTTGTGTTGAGAAGAACAGAACAACGAAGAGTTGATACCAAAGTTATTAAGAACTAGTATGTGTATTAGTGGAGAGCAGGGAAAAAGCTTTTCTATAGCATCTATTATATGCCAAGCACTATGCTACACTCCATGAATATCATCTTGTTTGATTCTCACAATAACCCTGTGAAGTAGGTACTATTCTTGCTCCCATATGAAAGTTGAGGAAAGAGAGGTAAATAGGGGATGAATGACTTTCCCAGGGTCATACCTTCTGTATCTGTGACTGGATTTGTAATCAGGGTTTCCTGACTCCAGTCCCAATGCACTGTCCATTTTACCAGGGTTGCCTCTCTATAGTTTGCAAAACATTTTAAATAGATTGGATCATTTGACCCCAAAATAACCTTCTGACATACATGGCTAACAAGAAAACCAATTTGACCAAACACTGAATGGAGGGGCACAGTACCTAGGTATACTGAGGTGGTTCTCTCTAGTCTACATTGGAGCAACATGTTTGGTTGGGGGTTCCATACGTTAGAAAAGAAAGCAATAGACTAGAGATTCTCCAGAGGAGTTAAGCCAGCATGGAGAAGGACTTTGAAATCTTCCCATATTGGGATTGGTGGAAGGAACTGAGGGTGTTTGGTGTAGAAAAGATAAAAAATGAGTATCAGGGCAAGGATTAGAATTAAAGTTATCTTCAAGTATCTGTAGGACTGACATAGAGAGGAAAGATTTGGTTTGTTTTATTTGTTCCAAATGGTAAGAGCCAGGAGGCAAGGTTAGAAGGTAAAAAGAAACAAACTTAGGTTTGAAGTAAGGAAAAGATTCTAAAAATTTTGCTATTCAGAAATGGAAGGAGCTGTCTTAACATGTACTTGATTTCCTCTCACTTAAAGTCTTGAGAGAAGGGCTAGTTGATCCTTTGTTCAACCCAGACACATACACACACACACCGACACACACAGACATAGACTCATACACAAACACACACACACTTATATATCTGTATCTATATCTATCTATATGTGTGTGTGTGTGTGTGTGTGTGTGTGTGTGTGTGTATCAAAGGTATGCAGAGACAGAACAGGTTTCTTTATCTTTTTATGGAAAAATGTGCCTGCTAGATCATTGTGACCATGGAGAAGCCACCTCACCTCAGAACCTCAATTTACTCGTAAGTCAAAAAAGGATAAAATAATGGTACCTATACCACAAGGCTGTTCTGAGAATAGAAGGAGATAATTTTGTAAAATGCTTTCAAAACCTTAAAACTAGATAAAAGAGTTATCTACACTTATTTTAATTAACACTACTGTTATTATCTGTTTTCTCTTTCACAAATCCCTTAATGTCTTTTACTCATAATATATCACACACCTCAGTTTGCTGGTTGATAAAGGAAATATATTAGACTAGATGATCACTGAGATCCTTTCCATTTCTGCAACAATGATTCTATGACACTTTTAACCTGTATTAATTTTAAAGATATCCATTAGTCATCATACCACCAGGTGAAATGACTTTTCTTTCTGATGTGGTTAATATGAAACTGGTAGGTAAGGATAAAGTAAATAAATAAAACTTTATCTCATAGACTCTTGGAGTAGCAGAAAAAAACCAACTTTTACAAATAGCTACGATGGAGGATTTCCCTTTCACATAATAGGAGCTACATCAAGTAAAAAACAAACAACAAACTTGGACTCACAATTTATAGCATTGTTTGTCTCATACATGGCATGTATGCCATTTTTGTCATTGATATTATTGAATCAAATATGTATAGACATAATCTATGACAATCCTTTTCACAGATGTATTCAAGGTTGGGTCCTCTTCAGTTCCTATGTCTAGAGAGAATCCTTCTTGGTAACCAGGGCTGACAAAGTGATTTGTTTTCTACTCTGAAATGCCCAAGTGCTGGTAAACAGCACTCTCTTGGAAAGATACTTGATTAGAAGTCTTCTGAAGACTTGGGTTCTAATATTGCTTGAGAATTTACTAATTTCTTCTGTGATTTCATAGAAGTTAATCAATTCTTTTGCAACTCTGTCTTCTCTTTGGGAAAATGGGAATAATATTTCTTAGGGTATAGAGTTCACACAATGGTTGTATGAAAAGGGGCAAGAATTAAATGCTATAGACATGAGACTTACCATGATCAGTACAAGACAGTGGGCTTTTACATGATAATGGATGAGTAGGTACTCCAAGAAACACAAAAACAAAGAAAAGAAAATAGAGGTGCGACTACACTACAAATACTAGTGTGGCAATGTGCTGTAGTAAAAGAGCTTTAATCTTTGAGTCAAGAGGATATGGATTTAATTTCCACCTCAGACACTTATTAATTGTATAATTCAGGACAAATCACTCAAGTCAATCAGCTTCAGGTTAATTTTCTATAAAAGGGGGAAGGACATAATAATGATGGTATTTATTTGAAACAGTTGTTGGGAGATTCAAATAAGAAAATTGAAGTTCTTTCCAAATGCTACATAAATATGAATTATTATCATTTAGGGCAAGGACTCTTTCTCACCTAAATTTTCTTATCAAACCACTCCCTAAAATTTTTACTGCAGTGTCTTGCACACTGTATACCCTTAACATTATTAATGTTGCTTGAAAATATTAATGAATAAAATTATTAATCAACATTATTAAATTAGGTGTTCCTTTGGACTACACAATCACAAATCCCTCAAATGGCTCCTTCAGTTACTGAAGGACGGTGAACTTGAAAAGCTGCAAGTAGTGGATAATAACAGGTGTTTATAGAGCCCTTGGATGTTTGAACAAAACTTGCATACATGATCTAATCTGAGTCCTAAGATGACCCTATGAAAGAAGTACCACAGGTGTAATTATTCACAGCTTATGGATAAGGAAATCAAAGTGAAGTGACTTACCCATGGGGAAAGTGGGTCACTTTCTGAGATTCTGAAGTTTTTTATGCACAAGTCTTCCTGCCTCCATATCCAACAATGCTTCCACTGTAACATTTTGGTGTCTACACTGCACTGCCATCTTAGGATTGTGTATCCTAGAACCTAACTGGCTTGATGATGGAGAAAGGTGGCCAAGACTCCATAAAGGAGAGTTAGACATGAACTTTATATTCCAAGTTTGTCATTAAAGTCTCAAGCCGAGGAAACATAGAATTGGATTGGAGAAACTCTTCACTAGTCACTGGGACAAAGAGTTCAAAGGATCCTAGTGGCAGAGAGGTCACTCCTGGCCATTTCTGTGGCATGGATGGCAGTAGAATTAGTGATACCAACTGCTACTCTCCATTCAGTTCAGCCTCAGGAAGCACAAAAGAAACTATGAGTGAGTGAATGAATCAGGGAATTTGATCTACCTGCTCATTCCGCAGCACTGAGCCCTAAAGTGGCATGTTTCAATGTCAGTAGCTGAAGTCAGGGAAGACAGGGACTTTATGCAGACTTGGAAGCCCTGCCTCTCTTGGGAGATGGTGCTCCCTTGGAGATACTTGGTAGCTCTGCTGCCAACTCATGATCAAAACAAACCATTAAATTCTGCTTTGAACATTGGGGAAAAAAAACACTTCTTCTCAGGGGTACTTTGTCATTCTTAGCTTGTTGTTAGCAAAGTGACGTAAGAAGGGACTTGTGCAAGGCCATTACCAAGAGTTGGCTTCTAGTCCTGCTTCTACCATTTCTTAGCTAGGTGACATTGTCCAAGTCATTGAACATCTCCAAGTGTCAATTTATTCTTCTTTGAAATGGGTGTAATAATTTTGGACCTGAAAACAATCAAAAAGTTTTGGTGAAGATAAAATGTGACAGTGAACATGTAAGAGATGTTGATTATTAAAAAGTTCTCCACAAAATAAGACAGTAAAAAAAAAATAACTAAAAAAGGGGGGGGGAAGCTAGGTGGCCCCAGTGGATAGAGTACCAGGCCTGTATTCAGGAGGACCTGACATCAAATCCAGTCTCAGATAGATAACACTTACTCGCTGTGTAACCTTGGGCAAATCACTTAACACTATTGCTTAGCCAAATAAATAAATAGACTCACAAAATAAGGCAGTAAAAAAATACTGAACTCTGTATTAGAAGGTCTGGGATGGAATTGGAGGTCACTGTGAAACTTTGGACAAGTCACTTTTCCCTGATGAACCTTGATTTCCTCATTTGTAACTTGCAAATAAGCATATCCGCATGCTCCAATTCTCATCACTATTGTCAGGATAGTAAATTATAAATGATGTTCTTATTATCCTGAATATTATTGTTATTCTTTGTGAAAATATACTCAGAAATTCCAATTTACCTATTTCCTCAAATTGCATCTGATCCTGTCCCTCTCTGTCTTCTATCTCAGAGGACACATACTCTTAAGGTTCTAGTTCAATGGCAAGTAGGGAAAAGTTGTAGTAATCATATGTCAAGGTTTAAGTAGAACCTTTGACAGGCTCCCTCCTGCTATTGTTGAGGACCAGGCGAGGAGAAAGGCAGTGAAGAGCCCAGTATGGCAGATTCACAATCTTTTGAGGACTTAGATTCAAGAAAGATAAAATGTTAGTTCATTGTCAACTTGGAAGATTGTCTCTCCTAAGCCCCTGCCTGCTGTATGTCCCCCAGAATGCAAAGCCAACTTTTATTTACTGTCTATATTATTTTATGTTCACTTCATCCAATAAAATTTGTTTCCTCGTAGATAGAGACTACATGATTTTTGTCTTTGTATTCCCAGAGCCTACACTGGGCCTTATTGAAGTAGTGGTCTAATAACTTATTGTGGATTTCAACTGATTTTTCACTTACTTGGATAGACACATAGTTGTATCTTGATCAAATATCAAATTCCCAGATAAAAAAGTGATCTAATATAAGTTATGCATTTATTAATCACTTGGTGTAGGACAGGCACTCTGTTAAGTGTTGAGGCAAGAACAAGGGAAAAAAACACATTTTATCACATCTTCAGATGACTCATATAAAGGAAGGTTAGCTGCCATTTCGGGGGAATGGTAGATTTAGGATCCCAAAAGATCTCAATGGAGTAGAAAGTTGGGCGAGACTCAATAAGATGGAAATGAACAGATAAGTGTAAATTTCTACACGTATTCAAAATATCATCTCCTTCAACATAAGGGGGAGGTATTCAACAGTGATATTGCAAACTACAATCAAGGCAAATATGACCTTTGTGTAGTACTTTAAATTTTGCAAATTACTTATATGCATTGTGCTATTTGAGAGGAAAAAAGCTAATGCTCTCTTAGACTATATGAAAAGACATAATGTAAAAAATAAAGGTGAATGTTACACCAGTTTATGGTGTAGGTAGACCACACCAGCATTGCCAATTTAACTTAGAATTACTACATTTTAGGAAGATATAGAGAAAATGAAACATATCTAGAGAGAGTTGTCTAGAATGGTAAGGTAATAGGGTCTACACCATATGAAGATTAATGGGAAGAAAGGGAGATATTGAACACAGACTTATTGGGGGCATAACAGATATTAAGTATGTGGATCATTATCATGTGCAAGAGGGACTAGATTTGGATTTTTTTAATATTTGTGAACTTTATTACATTTTTTTTCTTTTTGTATCTCTAAGTACTTTTATGAAAAAAAAATCTGACCCTAAGAAATGCCAATCAATGCAAGTATTTCCATAGACATAAAACAAGAGAAGAAGAGGATTGTGCATGTAGCCACCAAACTGAATCATGTATAACTTGCTTCTCCCTCCAGGTTTGAAACAATTTGCTTTCAAAACTATCTTGCTTGTCTCTTTCCTACGTATGTTCCTTCTGTTCTCATCTGTGTCCTTTTCTAAATGTTTCCATGTCCCTAAGTATTAGTGATTTAGAACATTTTTATGCCAATTGTAAAGTTAGATTTCTTTTACAAGAGACTTTTCACATACTTTAGTCAATTTGTATTGGAGAATGAATCTTGTCGTTATATATTTGAATCTGTTCCTCATATCTCAAACATGATTCCTGTATCATAGAATTTTTACAAATATTTTTTCCCATTTAACTGTTTCCTTTGTAATTTTAACTGTTAGTTTTGCGTAAAAATTTCAAATTTATTTAAGCAAAATTTGTGAATCTCATCTTCTATGATCCTCCCTTTCTTGGTTTGGTCATGACGTCTTCCTCTATCCATAGCTGGAAGAAGTTTTCCTTTCTGCTTCTTTTATTTATGGTGTGGCCAGTAATATTAAAATTATGTACCCATTTGGAATTCATATTCATATTGGCCTAAAACTTATTTCTGCCGAGATGATTTTTATTTATTCAAGCAGATTTTATTAAATAATGTGTTTTTTCCCCAGGAGTTGTTGGTCTTTTGGCCTAAATGAATACTATGTTTCTAAATTATATTGCTTTTTGATGTTATTAGCCTGATCTAGTCCACTGTTTCACTTTTGTTAACCATAACATACATTTTTATGATGATACCTTTACAGTATAATTTGAGATCTGGCACTCCTAGCCTACCTTTCTTTTCACAAATTTTTCATTATTCATCTTGAAATTATTGACAGGTTGTTCCTCAACAAGGGTGTTGTCATTTTTTTTTCAAGCTCTATACTTTCAAGTTCTAAACTTTAGCAATTTGGTTTTGGATGGCACTGAGTAAATAAATTAAGTTGCACATGGCTTGGCCTGACTCAAAATCAATCAATTAATGTCTCTGTAAGTATTTATGTCTGAAATTATTAATGTAAATACTATTCATCAGTTTTATTCATATATTTTGTGTGTGTCTTAGTAGGTACACTTCCATAAATTTTATAGATTATGTACTTATTTTAATGAACTTCATCTATCTCTTTATACTTGATTTCATTGGTATTCTACACAAATTCTGATAATTTATATTTTTAAATACTCTATTGCTTTGCTGATGTCATTGTTTAATTAATTTTAGTTGACATTTTATGGTTTTTCAAATAGACTAACAAATCATCTGCAAGAAGTGTTGTTTCATTTTTGTCTGTACTTATTCCTTCTATTTCTTGTTTCTTGTCACATGCTAATATCTAGCATTTCATGCACTATATAAAGTAATAATTAAGCCTTGTTTCAACCCTCATCTTATTGGAAAGAAATTTAGAATATCAATATTACATATAATCCTGGAGGGTCAAAATCAAGATAGTGGAGAAATAAGTTAAAGTATAACACAGCTCCCCAAATCAAACCCCTTCACAAATATCTAAAAAACAAACTAAAAAACAAAAAAACAAGATAAGAGTCTTGATCAAGAAATCCAAGAAAAACATTACAGTGAATCATTTTCCAACCCTTGGCCAGAAAGGAAGACAGTCAGAGAACATAGGTTTATAATCATTGCTGATGAGATCTGGCCAGGAATACACAAAGCAATGCATTATAGCTCCCAAGAACAGAAAAAGAATACAAATATCCTTTATTTTTTAGGCAATTGAAGTGAAGTGACTTGCCCAGGGTCACACAGCTAGTAAATGTCAAGTGTTTGATCTGAGGCCGGATTTGAACTCAGGTCCTCCTGACTTCAGGGTTGGTGCTCTATCCACTGCACTACCTAGCTGCCCCTAAAATATCCTTTATTCTTCATCTACCTTCTTGGTGTACCTTCTAATATATCTTTGAACTTTGCTAATGAACCTCTGCTGCTACTCAAGAACAAAACAGGAGTCTTCAATTATAGTACTGTGGAATGCATGCCAAGCAGAACCTAAGAAGATTGTGTATTGGTGTAGGAATCCACCCAGGGAATGAGGTTCATAGCTCTGCATCCCTAGAAATAGTACAAGGTTAGTCGTAAGTGAGCTGAGGACCTCTGATGATAAAGGTTACTTGGGTAGAGTTAATGCCTCTGTTGGTGTATGCATATACACATATACATATACATATATGTGTGTGTGTGTGTGTGTGTCTGTGTGTGTGTAAATATGTACACATTTATGTATACACAAATGTAGTATATAAATACATATATATGTGTATATATGCATATACGTGTATACTTGCATTTAATTAATACCTCCATTTGCTCAGTACATATAACCTCCTTAATCTTGTGCAAACCAAAGGCTTGCCCTCCTACTCTACTAAACATACTCACTCTATCCATTACCGCCAATGGGAACTTGCCTATCAGTACAGACAGACATCATTTCTTTATTCTCATTCCCTGTTAGCCATTCAAGACAATTCTTGGAACTCTCTTCTCCTCTGACTTCTGTGACTTGGCACTTGTGTTTTTCCTCAGTTTGCTCTAATTATTCTTTCTCTGTCTCCTTTGCTAAGTTCTCTTTCTCCTAGTGATAAGCATTCCTTGTAGCTTAGTACTAGGCCTTTCACCCTTCTCTTTCTACATTCTCTCAGATAGTTTGTCTAGTACCTTCAAGTCAAGCACCATCACTATTCTGAAAACTCTTCAAATAATATCTTTCATCCTGTCTGCTCAATGTTGCTCTGTGATGTCTCCACCATTTACCAGGGGGTGGAGAACCTTTGGCCTTAAGGCCACATGTGGCCTTCTAAATTCTTAAATATGGTCTTTTGACTGAATCCAAATTTTTCACTTAAGGATTTAGAAGGCCATGTGTGGCCTTAAGGCTGCAAGTTCCCCACCCCTGGGACTCTATTCCATATAGTCCTATATCTGACTTTCAAGGAGTGACATCTTGCATCATCTCAAACCACTTCAAAGTAAGAAATGCAGGCAAAAAAGAAGTCTTAATATCCCTATTGATTTCCTAAGATAAATCAGTGGTGATCTAGAAAGAGTACCGGGCTAGGAACCATAAGATAGTGATTTGAATCCTTGCTCTGTCACTTATTACTGGAGTGATTTAGAGTAAGACACCTAACATCACTCAGTTACCTCAACTTTCAGTGAAGATATTGGACTGAACCACATCAAAGCTCCCAACTGACTCTAAATAAATGATGGTATAATCTCTTTAAAAATACAAGTAGATACTATAACCACCTAGAGTTGATAGGTTGTGTTAATTTTTGTATTTGTGCACCCAAAACTTAGCAGTGCCTTTCATTTAGTAAATATTTAAGAAATGATCACCTTTCATCATTTTGACTCTCCCTTACCCCTTATAGTCTCCACATCATCTCATATTTATTCCTTCCATAGTACTCTGTCACCTTCCTAATTCAAGAATTCATAACCTCCTGTCTGTACTATGACTTTTGCCTACTCATTTGTCCTCTATTGTCAGTCTGTCCCCTCATCTATATAACCAATTAACAAACCTTCCAAATTTATAATTTTTTTTCAGTCAAAGACAAGGTTTATTAGAACATCCATCAAATTGGGCAGATTCCCAAGGAATCTGAATGTTAGGAAGCTATTGACTAGATTATAACAATCTGAGCAGTGTCCAGATTTCAAGAATCTGAGCTCCCCAATGGAGACAAGATGGACCCCCACATACAGAAAGACTGTGGGAAGAATCCAGGAGAGACCAAGTAGTTTGAGGGGACTGGAGGAGGGGTGGATGGGAGTGTCCATCAAGCTGGGGTGAACAGAACTACCGGCACCTGGACCATGTGGCCAAGGGAAAAAGGAGCCCAGAGAGGATCAAGGGTGGGAAATGGCCAGGGGCCATAGGGAGTTAAGAAAATGGAGGACTGGTATAGGTCAAGGAAAACAGAGAATTGGGAGATTGGGTATAGCCACAACAAAAGGCCAGCTTTTGGGATCATAGCCTCAGGCTTAAACCAGAGATTTGTCCCTATGGGAAAGTTGGAATCAAGAGGAGTCATCTTCAGGAATATGAATAGAGCCTCAGACACTTACTGGCTGTATGACCCTGGGCAGGTCTCTTAACCCTGTTTGCCTCAGTTTCTTATCTGTGAAATGACTTGGAGAAGGAAATAGGAAACCACTCCAGTATCTTGGCCAAGAAAACCTCAAAATGGGATCACAAAGAGCCAGACACAACTGAACAACAAAAAGAAGACAACATACACATATTATTCATTAAACATAACAATCTTTTAAGAGAGAGGATACTATTAAGGCCCTTTAAATATGAGGAAACTGAGATTGGGACTTGCTAGGGCTATACAGCATGAAAGTGTCTAACACAATATAAATTCTGGTCTCCTACCTCCAAAACTATGATAAATTCTACTACATATGTTATCTTTGAAAAAGTTTGGATTATATAATTTTCTGTGCATAAGAAAAATAGCCTGATTTCAAGGCTAGATTCCAGAGGGGGGAAGTGATGGATTAGATTTTCTCTTTAAGGAAAAAATAGATCCAATTGAAGTCGTCGTCCCCTCACAACTTTCCTAAAAGCATTATGGACATCTTTGTTCCTCAGACTATAGACCAGAGGGTTCAACATGGGGATGATCATGGAGTAGAACACTGACACTATTTTATCTGTATCCATCGAATGGTTTGAGCTGGGTTGGAAGTACATGAAGAAGATTGTCCCATAAAATATGGACACTGCTGTGAGATGGGAAGTGCAAGTGGAGAAGGCTTTCTGGCGGCCTTCAGCAGAACGGATCTTCAGGATGGTGATGAAGATTAATAAGTAAGAGGTAAAGATGAAAAGAAATGGGAAAAGAGTATTTAGTGACCCTAAGATAAAGAGTAGTAACTCAATGATGTGAGTGTCAGAGCAAGAGAGAACTAGGAGACGGGCAATATCACAGAAAAAGTGATGGATTATGTTGGACCTACAGAAGGAAAGGCTAAACATGCTTCCTATGACTATGGAGGAGGCCAGAAAGCCACAGATGTAAACACTACTGTTCAGATGTACACATACTGTTGATGTCATGGTGGTAGTATAATATAGGGGTTTGCAGATAGCAGCATGGCGATCATAGGCCATGGAAGCTAAGAGGAAATTTTCAGTAACAGCAAATGCCCCAAAGAAGAAAAACTGTGTAGCACATCCATTGTAGGATACAAACTTGTTCCCTGTGAGAAGCTCATCTATCACCTTAGGGGTAACAGCTGAGGAGTAGCCAAAATCCACCAGAGAGAGGTTACTGAGGAAAAAGTACATAGGAGTGTGGAGGCAGGATTCACTGGAGATCAGATCTATTATCCCCAGGTTCCCTATCAGGGTGATGAGGTAGATGAGGGTAAATATTATGAAGAGAGGGAACTGAAGCTCTGGAACATCTGTTAATCCTGTAAGGATGAACTCATTCACTTGAGATCTGTTCTCCATGGATGTCATTTGAAAGTGATACCATTCACCTGCAACAAAAGAAGACCCATCAGAAAAATCCACTCTGCATGATGAATGACTCTAAGACATAAAACATGGTCAGAGACACATCTTCTGTGGGAGCTAGAAATAGCAATTAAGGGAAAAAGAGCATCAAGGTAGTTGTCACAGAAGTTATTCTAGGTCCTCAAAATTGACTCATCCATTTTCTCATAGAAAGAGAGATTCACTAATGTATTACTGCTCACTTTGTTTAATCTCCTACAAATTTAATCATCACCAAAGTGACATTTTGCACTTTAGGAAAGAGAAAGACCTTATTCTCTGGCAAAAATCAGCATAAGAGGGAGGATTACTATTGACCAAGTTTGGGGAACTAGATCTTTGTTTATGAATATGCTTCACTCTGATAAAGAAGAGAGGAAAGAAAAATAAAGAAGAAGGCAGAATAAAATAAGAGGAAAGTTAAAAAACTATGAGAAAGGAGGAGAGTATCAAATCAAGTTGGGCAAGAATTCATTTGGGATCCTGCTTACTCTTGTAATCATTGCAGCTTTAAGGTTTATACAATAGAATTGAAGTCACCAGTTCCTGAGTAAGAACAGTTGCCAATGGACACCAGTTGCACAGTTGTGAGAATCATCTGTCTAAAAGACCACCGGTGGGTCACTTAACAATGAATGTATGACTTCTAAATTTGTTTCCTTCCCACAGCCTGTCCCTTTTTCAATTCTCCACCACTGTGTGAAAACAGAAGTTGGCCACAAACAGGGATATTTGTTTTTTCATTCCGTATATGGTTTTTTGGGTCCCACAGAAATCACCAATTTTTGGGTTAGTCTGCTTCAATTTTGAGCTAAAATCTCACCCACAGAAAGGAATTATACCTCACAGGCAAAATGAGTTAGAATCTCTCTAATACATGAAAACAAATCTGGCTGCAAAGGTACAATTTAGACTTGAGGGATGGGACTGATAACTTGAATATGGTTTTGGAAAGGTGTTTCTCTTATTTAAAGGAAATAGGAAAAATTGCAACAGGCTATTATAATATTTTTATACTAAGAAAATATACTCATTAAAGAAATCCAGGAACCATAGTGCAAAAACGTGGCCAAAAGCATTTATATTGTTATCAGCATATTACTGAGGGGAGTCTTCAAGTATCTGGACATCTGTCAGAATGTTCTCTCTTATTCCCCATCTCTGTCTCTCAATGCCTTTCTCTGCCTCTATCTCTCTATCTCTGTATCTCTGCATATTTGTCTGTCTGTCTCTTCCTGACTCTTTTTTTTCTCTTTTTTTGTCTTCCTGCATCTCCCTGTGTGTCTCTTTCTATCTGCATATCTGTCTAGCTATCTGTCTATCTCTGTCTCTCTCCTCAAAGAAAACTATTGATTGCTTGAATAAACAATATTTTAATGCATGAAAGATGTGAAATGGAAGAACAACTATGAGAAAACTCTATCCTGCATTTGATTCTCAAAAATTATCAGCAATTGTTAGGTAGAATCAGAATAAATGGGAATGTTGCAAGAGTAAGGGAAAAGAAATTACACAATCCTAAAGTTTGAAATAGATGAAGGAAAGAAAATGAGCATTTTTCAGACATGCATAATAGACTTGGGAAGAGTTAATTCCAGGCAATTTAGAGGAAGGATAAAGGATCATTCTGTAGGGAATTTAAACTTGAAAGGAAAGAAAGATCTCAAGAATAAAATTTTGAAGACACAGGAACAAAAATTGACAATCAGGCAGACCTAGATATGAAAAATAAGTTTGCCAACAAGAAAAAAAAAGACAAACAACCAAGCATAAATGCAAAAGCAGATCGTATCTTATATTCATAGAGTTAAAGGAGTATCAGCATGCAGTTTGAAACGAGGGAAACCCAGAAAACTAAAGACTGTAAAAGGCGTGTATTGTTAATGCAAAATTGACTATTTGCGGAAATAAAGAATAATCTAATAAGGAATTGGACTGATTCTCATAGCTGATGAGACAAGTACAATGAATTCCAAGCAAATCCAGAGCTACTCAATTTGTATTCTGTTTCTATTTCCTCTGACAAAGAGAATGATCTTTTTGTTGAGAGGAACAGAAATGCCAAGAGTTGATACCAAAGTTAATTAGAACTATCACACGTATTAGTGGAGAGAATGGGAAAAGTACTTATATAGCATCTGTTATATGCCTTCACTATGCTATACTTCATAAATTTTCTCATTTGATTCTCACAACAATCCTATGAAGTATATTCTGTTATTACCCTCATTTTAAAGTTGAGGAAAGAGGGGTAAATAGGGGTGAATGACTTGCCCAGGGTCATACCTTAAGTATCTATGACTGAATTGGATATCAGGACTTTCTAACTCCAGTCCGAGTGCACTATCCATTTTACCAGAGTTGCCTCTCTGTAGTTTGCAAAGTACTTTAAATAGATTGGATCATCTGATCCCCACAATTACCTTGTGACATACATGCCTAGCAAGAAAACCAATTTGACCTTAAATTGCATAAAGAGACACAGTATCCAGGCATACCAAGGTGGTCCTTTCTAGTCTACATTTGGAGCAACATGTTCAGTCGTGGGTTCCACACTTTAGGAAGGAAATTGATAGGCTACAGATTCTCCAAAGTAGTTTAACCACCATGTTGAAGGACTTTGAAATCTTCCCATATTGGGATTGGTGGAAGGAACTTACGTTGTTCAGGGAAGAAAAGATAGGTATCTTCAGGTATCTGCAAGGTTGGCATAAAGAGGAAGAATTTGGTTCATTTTATTTGTACCCAAAGAAAATACCCAAGAGAAAAGACTGGAAGGTAAGAAGAAACAAACTTAGGTTTAAAGTAAGTAAAGATTTCCAAAAATTTTGGTGTCCAGAAATAGAAGGGGCTTTCTTAACATGTATTGGATTTCCTCTCACTTAAAGTCTTAAGAGAAGGGCTAGTTAATCCTTTGTTCAACTCAGACATGCACAGACATAGATACACACAGACATAGAAGCACACAGACATAGACACACACATATATCTCTATATGTATCTATATGTATACATATACATGTGTATGTCTATATAGCTGAGATGTGGAGAGATAAAGTTTGCTTCTCATTTTATGTAAAAATGTATCTCTTAGATCACTGTGATCATGGAGAAGCCACCTCACTTCAGAACTTCAATTCACTCATAAGTCAAAAAAGGATAAAACAATGGTACCTACACTATAGATATGTTCTGAGAATGAAGAAGATAATTCTGTAAAGTGCTTTGAAAACCTTAAAACTAGATAGAGGAGTTATCTACTGTTATTTTAATTAACCCTACTGCTATTATCTGTTTCATCTTTCACAAGTTCCTTAATGTGTTTTACTTCTAGAATATGACAGACCCCAGTTTACTTGTTGATAAAGGAAATGTATTAGACTAGATGATCACTGAGATCCTTTTCATCTTGGCATGAATGATTCTATGACCAGTATTTTAACCTGTATTAATTTTAAAGATCTTCATTATTCATCATAGCATCACTGTGTAAGGAGTTTTTTTCTGATACATTTAACATGAAACTGGGAGGTAAGGATGAAGTAAATAAAAAAAAACTTTATCTCATAGTCTTTTAGAGGAGTAGAAAAAAATCAGCTTTTGTAATTAGCAAAAATGAAGAATTTTCCTTTCACATAATAGGAACAATATTAAGTAGAAAACAAACACCCAACTAAGGCATACAACTTATGGTATTGTTTTTCTCATACACGGCACCTGTGCCATATTTGTGATTGATACTATTGAATCAAATATGTATAGACTTAATCTATGACAATCCTTTTCACATACAGATTCAAGGTTGGGTCCTCTTGAGTTACCATGTCTAGAGAGAACCCTTCTTGGGCACCAGGACTGACAAAGTGATTCGTTTTCTCCTCTGAAATGCCTAAGTGCTGGTGAACAGCACTCTCTTGGAAAGATACTTGATTAGGAGTCTGAAGACTTGAGTTCTAGTATTGATTGGGCATTCACTAATTCCTTCTATGATTTCATGGAAGTTAATCAATCCTTTTGCACCTCTGTCTGTTCATTTGGAAAATGGGAATAATATTTCCTAGGGTATAGAGTTCACACAATGGTTGTAAGGAAAGGGTCAGAATTAAATTCTATACACAGGAGACTTACCATGATCAGTACAAGACAGTGGGCTTTTACATAATAATGGATGAGTAGGTGCTCCAAGAAACACAAAAACAGAGAAAAGGGGATAAAGGTGTGACTACACTATAAAGTACTAGTATGACAATGTGCTGTAGTAAAAGAGCTTTAATCTTTGAGTCAAGAGGATGAGGATTTAATTTCCACATCAGACACTTATTAATTGTATAAATCAGGACAAATCACTTAGTTAAGTCAGCTACAGATTACTTGTTTATAAAAGGGGGAAGGACATAATAATGATGATATTTATTTCAAACAGTTGTTGGGAGATTCAAATGAGAAAATCGAAGTTCTTTCCAAATGTTACATAAATATGAACTGTTATCATTTAGGGCAAGGACACTTTCTCACCTAACTTTTCTTATCAAACCACTCTCTAAATTTTTTACTGCAGTGTCTTGCACACAGTATACCCTTAACATTATTAATATTAATTAATTAACAGTAATAAATAATAAAATTGATCAACATTATTAAATTAGGTGTTTCTTTGGACTACAGAATCACCCATCCCTCAAATGGCTCCTTCAATTACTGAAGGATAATGAACTTGAAAAGCTGTAAGTAGTGGATAATAAAAGGTGTTTATAGAGCCCATGGATGTTTGACTATAATTTGCATACATGATCTAATTTGAGCCCTAAGACAGCCCTATGAAATAAATAACACAGGTGTAATTACTCACATTTATGGATAAGGAAATCAAAGTGAAGTGACTTACCCATGGGGAAAGTGACTCACTGTCTGAGATTCTGAAGGTTTTAATACACGAGTTTTCTTGCCTCCACATCCAGCAATGCTTCCACTATACCTTTTTGGTGTCTACACTGCACTGCAGTCTTGGAATTGAATATCTTAGAACCTAGCTGGTTTGATGATGGAGAAAGGTGGCCAAGATTCCAAAAAGGAGAGTTATGCATGAGCTTTATAATCAAAGTTTGGTCTTAAAATCCCAAGCCTAAAAGACATAGAATTGGATTGGAGAAACTCTTCACTAGTCACTGAGACAAAGAGTTCAAAGGTTCCTAGTGGCAGAGAGGTCACTCCTTGCCATTTCTGTGGCATGGATGGCAGTAGATTTAGTGATGCCAACTGCTACTCTCCATTCAGTTCAGCCTCCAGAAGTACAAAAGAAATTATGAGTGAGAGAGTAATCAGAGAATTTGGTCCACCAGCTCATTTGCCAGCACTGAGCATTACAACATCATGTTTCGATGCCAGTAGCTGAAGTCACAGAAGACAGGGACATAATACAGACTTGGAAGCCCTGCTGGTCTTGGGAGATGGTGTTCCCTTGGAGATACGTGGCAGCTTTGCTGCCAACTCATGAACAAAACAAACCATTAAATTTTTCTATGATAGTTGGGGAAAATTTTTTTTTCCTCAGGGGGATGTTGTCATTCTTAGCTTGTTGTTAGCAAAGTGAAGTAAGAAGGGACTTGGGCAAGGCCATTGCCAAAAGTTGGCCGCTTCTACCATTTCATAGCTAGGGGACATTGGTCAAGTCACTGAACATCTCCAAGTCTCAATTTCTTCTTCTTTGAAATGGGTGTAATAATTTCAGGCCTGAAAACAATCAAAAGGTTTTGGTGAAGATCAAATGTGATACTGAACATAAAAGAGATGTGGGTAATTAAAAAATTCTCCACAAAATAAGGCAGTAAAAAACACAAACTTACTAAAAAAAAAGGAACAGTTAGTTGGCACCGTAGATAGATCACCCGCCCCGGATTCAGGAGGACCTCATTTTAAAAAAGGGAGATATTGAACACAGACTTATGGGGGGCATGACAGATATTAAGTATGTAGATTATTATCTTGTGCAAGAGGGACTATATTTGGATTTTTTAACATTTCTGAATGTTATTATGTTTTCTTTTCTTTTTGTATCTCCAAGTACTTTTATTAAAAAAAAATTGACCTTACGAAATGTCAATAAATGCAACCATTCCCATACCCATAAAAGAAGAGAAGAGGATTGTGCATGTAGCCACCAAACTGAACCATGTATAACTTGCTTCTCCCTCCACGTATAAAACAATTTGCTTTCAAAACTGTCTTGCTTGTCTCTTTCCTACTGATGTTCCTTCTGTTCTCATCTGCGTACTTTTACAAATGTTTCCGTGACCCTATTGTGTGAGCGTAGCATGCCTAGCAGTAGTATCACTGAGTCAAAGGTTATGCATGTATGTCCAGGTTAATGACTTTGCAGGGTAGCTTGATGAATTCACAGCTGCACCAACAGTGTATTAGTGTGCTTTCTTTTCCCACAGTACCTCTGTCAATTTCAATTTCCTTTGTTTGCCTATCTGATGAGTAAGAAGTAGAAACTCAGAATTATTCTGATGTACATATCTGTGACTATTGGTGATTAGTGCCTGTTGTAAACTTAGATTTCTTTTACAGGAGGCTTTTCATATACTTTAGTCAATTTTTATTGGGGAATGAATCTTATCCTTATATATTTGAATCAATTCCTCATCTCTCAAACATAAAACCTTTCTCAGAGAAAATTGTTACAAAGAATTTTCCCCATTTAACTGTTTCCGTTGCAATTTTAACTGTTAGTTTTGTGTAAAAACTTCAATTTTATTTAAGCAAAATTTTCCACCTCATCTTGTGTGATCCTCCCTTTCCCTTGTGTGGTCATGACCTCTTCCTCTATCCATAGCTGTAAGAAGTCGTCCTTTATGGTGTGGCCAGTAATATTAAAATCATCTTTCCATTTGGAATTCATATTGGTATGTGGTACGTTATCTTGGCATAAAGCTTGTTTCTGCCAGGAAGCTGTTCATTTTTTTGAGCATATTTTATCAAATAGTGTGTTCTTTCCCCAGGAGTTGTTGATATTTGGGGCTTATTGAATACTATGTTTCTAAATTATTTTGTGTTTTTATGTTATTATTCTAATCTGTTCCACTGATTCACTTTTGTAAACTGTAATAAGCATTTTTATGATGATAGCTTTACAGTATAATTTGAGATCTGGTACTCCTAGCCTACCTTCCTTTTCACATTTTTTTCTTTATTTATCTTGAAATTATTGACCATTTGTTCCTCAAAAAATAGTGGTGTCATTTTTTTCAAGCTCTATAGTTTCAAGCTCTAAACTTTAGCAATTTGGCTTGGCATGGCACTGAGTAAATAAATTAAGTTGCATGAGGTTGGGTGTGGCTCAAAATTAATCAACTAATATCTCTGCAGGTATTCATGTCTGAAATTATTAATATAAAAGGTATGCTGTAGTTGCATTCTTATATTGTGAGTATGTCTTTGTAGGTACACTTCCACAAATTTTACAGATTCTATAGTTATTTTAATGGACTTCATCTATCCCTTCACACTTGATTTCAATGGTATTCTACAAAAAGTTTGATAATTTATATTTGTAAATATCCTACTACGTTGCTGATGTGATTGTTTAATTAATTTTAGTTGCCTTTTATGGGTCTTTAAATAGAATACCAATTCATCTGCAAAAAGTGTTGTTTCATTTTTGTCTGTGCTTATTCCTTCCATTTCCCATTTCTTGTCACATGGCTATAGCTAGCATTTCGTGCACTATAAAAAGTAATAATTGAGCCTTGCTTCAACACTGATCTTATTGGAAAGAAATTAATGTATCCATATTACATATAATTATGGAGGGTCAAAATCAAGAGAGTACAGAAGTAGTATAAAGTATAGCTCAGTTCCCCAAATCAAACCCCTTCACAAATATCTAAAAAACAAACAAACAAACAAACAAGATAATATTTCTGATCAAGAAATCCAAGAAAAAATATCAAAGTGAATCATTTAGCAACCCAGGGCATGTCAGGAAGATAGTCAGAGAGCAGAGGTATTTAAACACTGCTGATGAGATCTGACCACGAATACACCAGGTAATACATTATAGTTTCCAAAACTGAAACAGGACCAAGGTTGTGTGCAAAGAAAGGAAAAACCAGGAAGGAAAAGGTCCCATGGGGCTCCTCAAATTAGTGCATGTTTTAGGAAAGGGTGCTATTTGGTATCTCTGATGCTTAGTATCCACTTCTGGGTCACCTATCAGTGGTGGACTGAGAAAGGGACTTCCATAAAGGGGTGATGGAGGGTACAGTCATGGGGTTGAGGCTGTTTGACGAGCAAGGAACACATTCAGAAGCAAATAATAGGTTTGTGGCTCTGAACCAGGAGCAGAACAGGGACTCATTTTTATCTTTTAGCCTATGATGAAATATGGAGTGAAATAATAGCAGTAATCCCAGAACAAAGAGGGTTCAGCAGTTCTGTCACTCTAAATGTGCAAAGCTCCTTAGTTGGCTGATAGATGCTAAGTCCAGCCACAGTGTACTAGAATTTCCAATCAGGAACAAGCCCACAAGAATAGCATTTAGACCCAAAACTGAATCACACAGCTGCAGATATAAGAATATGTCAACAATGACCAGATTGGATCACATCACTTTAGGAACACTGGAAACATCCAGAACACCAGCCTGAGATCTTCCTAACATTCTGAAATAACACAACACTCAATACCTGAATAAAATATCAAAAGGACTCAGAGGACAAAAACTCAGATGTAACCCCTAGAAATGCACAAATCCTAGCCTTAGCAAAAATTTCAAAGTCAGAGAACAGTTTTAAGCAATGAGCAAATAGAAAAAATTAATAATCTCCCCAAAAGAACTCTAGTAGTGACAGGAGATTTTGAGCGAACCAAGGAAAACCAAGGAAAATGGCCCCAAAATATTTACCAGCAAAGCTTTACAGAAAAACGCAGCTAACTCATAAACTCACCTGGAATTCCTGGAAGAGATAAAAACAAAGATTTTAAGCTAAAATATTTTTTGAATTCAAATGAGTATTCCAAAGGAAAAAAAATGAAAAAGACTTGAGACTTAATTAAAAAACATATGGAAAGAGAATAAACAGCTTAGCAAAAAAGGTATAAAATCTTACTTAAAAAATAACACTATGAAAATTAACACTGACAAATTATAGTAACTATCTGAGACATCAAGAAACATTAGAAATAAAATTAAAATACAAGAAAAAACAGAAGGAAATTTATTATATTAAAAAAACTAATGAACTGGAAAATATTGAAGAGAAAAAAATTGGATAATAACTGGACCACTTGAAAGCTATGACTGAAAAAAATGGCCTCACCATAATATTTCAAGAAATCATAATAATAACAACCAAGATATCTTAGATCCAAGGAGCAATATAAAACTACCAAGAATCTATTAGTCAGTAGAAAGAAACCCCTTGAAAGAAACTCCAAAATGAAAAATCCTCCTCTTAAAAGAAACTCCAAAATGAAAAACCAAAGAAATATTATAGTCAAGATCCTAATTTTCCATATCAAAGTAAAAAACAATATAAGCATCCAGAAAGGAAAATAAAGAACAAAGAAGCACTGAGTATTCACACAGCACACTCATGAGATCAAGATCTCACAATATTTTGCAGCTACCACTACCAAGGAGAAAAGGGCTTGGAACGTGAGTCTCCAAAAGGCAAAAAAATAAAGATTTATGGCATAATGGACAATAATCTACACAGCAAAACTGAGTATAATGCTACAGCAGAAAATTGAATTTTAATGAAGTATAAGACCTTTAATTATTTCTGGTGAAAAAAAAACTTCAGAGAACTTTGAAATACACAAATAGGACACAGGAGAAGTATAAGAACGAAAACATGAGTGAGGAATGATAAGGTACTAAACAAGGCTAAATGTTTATATCCTAATATGGGGAGATGGTACGTGTATCCCTTGAGCATTCTATGGCCGCCAATAGGGGCCATAGAAGAAGTCCACTTGAACAAAGGGCCCAGGGGTCATTCTGCTATATTTAGATTATCTTAAAGGAAAAATGGAAAGGGAGGGGAAGAAGAATACATAGAAAGAAACAAGAGGAGAAGGGTGGACATTTTCTCCCATAATTGGATTGTACAAATAGAAGTCTATATAATAGAGGAGGGTTAGGAGGAAGAGGCAACATTTGAACCTCATTCATATCAAAGAAAGAAAGAGAGGGAGAGAAAGAGAGAGAGAGAGAGAGAGAGAGAGAGAGAGAGAGAGATTTTCCCAAAGAAGGAGAATGGGGTGAAGGAAAGGAGTGGAATAAGAAGGAGAGTAGATAAAAGGAGGAATTAGTTGTTTTGTTGAATAGTCATGCCCAACTCTTTGTGATCCCACTTGGGATTTTCTTGGTAAAGATACTGCAGTTGTTTGTCATTTCCTTCTCCAGCTCATTTTAAAAATGAGGAAAGTGAGGCAAACAGTTAAGTGACTTGCCCAGAGTCACACATTTAGTAAGTGTCTGAGACTGGATTTGAGCTTCAGTCTTCCTACCTCCAGGGCTGGTACTCTATCCCCTGTGCCATATGCAAAACATTGTCATTTTCTTTAATGAAATTTAATTTTTAATTAAATTAATTATCTATTGTTTTATCTTTAGTTCTTTAAATCATTAATTTTTTAATATTAGGTTATTGAGTCTTCAATAAATGTTTATGTTTTCTTTAAACATCCTTGATTTCAATTCAGTAAATAAAATAATGTCTTTAATATTTCTTCTTTTTTGCATTTTTGTAAGGTTTGTATAGCCTAATGTATATTAGTTTTTGTAAAGGTGTCATACATTGTTCATAACATATGAGTGTTTGTGTGTGTGTACCCCTTTCTATTCCCATGCACTAATCCCCAGAGAATTATTTTGTCAAACTTTTCTCTTTCTCATTCAATTTAATTTTATCTTCAATTCCAGTTCTCTCCCTTTCCCCTCTCCCACCCACTGAAAAGCAAGAAACACAATACCTACATGAAATTACACAAAATATATATCTGTAGTAGCCATTTGCCATCAGAAATGAAAAAAAAAGAAAAAGAAAGAGAAAAAACCTTGCCACTTTGACTAGAAGTTTTGACTGTGTGAATTTTTTCCAGGCATATGATGCCCTCTACTCTAACATTCTGGGGTCCCCAAGAACCCCAAACCACACCAGTATAATTGTGCATTGATCCTACAAAAATGAAACACAATTTGGAATTATATCTGCATTCACTAAATTATCCAACAAAAAAAAAAACTTAAAAAGACAGAATGTCCATAGGTATAATCACATTTTAGTAGCACTTCTGTGGTATCAAAGAACTTAAAATAAAGTGGGCACCCATTAATTGGAGAAAGAGATGAAGCCATTGCATAATGAACAGAGAGCTGACCTTGGAGCCAGGAAGTCCTGGGTCTAATTCCTTACTCTTTACACATTCCATGGAAATCTAGGTACATAATTGAAATTCTCTGGGAACCTCTCTAAGAATATAAGTTGCAGACTAGGCCAATCATCATTATCAATCAATACACATGTGTTAATAGCCTCCTATGTCCAGGGCACTGTTCTAAATGCTGGTGATACAAAAGTAGACAAAAGACTGTCCCTGCCCTATAGGAGCTTAGGAAAATGTACAGGATATATACAGGATAAATACAAAAATAATTAATAGAGAGTAGGTACTAGAAATAAGACAGATTGGGGAAGACTTCCATTAAAAGAAAGGAGATAGTGATTGTTGCCAGGAGAAGTATGATTACAGTTTTAGAGGCTCTACTAGTTCAAAAAGATTTTCCTTGTACCAAGTCTAAATCAGCTTCTTTGAAACTGTTTTTCTTTGCTTCTCATACTGAATTTTGGGACTAAAATACAAATCAAATTTCTGCTCCATGTGGTAAGTCAACTTTTCTCCTCACTAAACACTGGACCCTTAAATTAATCCTCATGTGGTAGGGATCCAGACTTCTTGATATGTTGGAAATGAAGGACAAGAACTGAAATTTTTTTCAAGAATTGAAACACTATCATTCACCCAGGAAGCATTTATTGTATGTCCACACTTTAACCATCATAATATAAGACACTGTAAAACCTGAAAAGGAAAAAGAATTCGGTGTCTGTACCTTAAACTTACAATCTGATAAACAATACAAGACACACAAATCTGAAAGAAGTGCTGATGCAAATGATAAAAGATGTATCAATGTATAGATTAAGTGGTATAGGACTACAAAACTAAAGAAATTAGGAAATTAGAGAACAGCGGCCATTTGGTCATTTTCTATAGAATGGCTTGAGTTGGGTTGTAAGTCCATGAATATTACAGTCCCATAGAATATGGACACAGCTGTCAGGTGTGAGGTACAGGTGGAAAAGGCTTTCTGTCCTCCCTCTGCATAATATATTCTCAGAATGGTGATGAAAATGAACATGTAGGAGGTCAGGATGATGAGGAGGGCCAAAACAACATTGAAGGCAGCCAGGATGAAGAATATCACTTCATTGGTATGGATATCAGAGCAGGAGAGAGACGGAATTGGGGAAATGTCACAGGAAAAAAATGATGGACTATTTTTGAACCACAGGAGAGGTGAAACGTGAAGCCAGTGTGGATGGAGGACTCAATGACACCCCAGATGTAGCAGCCAATCACCAGTTGTGTGCACATATTTGCTCTCATACTGGTGCTATAATGGAGAAGCTTATATATAGCTGCATGGTGGCACATGCAATAACAGCCAGGAGGAAAGAGTCCACACTAGCAAAGGCCACAAAGAAGAACATTTGAGCAGCACAGCCATCATGGGAGATGGCCTTGTTTCCTGTGAGAATTCCAGTCATCACTTTGGGAGTAATGTTTGATAAATAAATACAATCCAACAAAGAGAGATTGCTGAGGAAAAAGTACATGGGAGTATGGAGTTGGGGATCCAAGTAAATCAGAACTTTCATCCCCAGGTTACCCGCCAGGGTTGCAAAATAGATGAATGTGAATGTAATGAAGAGGGATACTTGAAGCTCTGGGGCATCTGTCAGTCCCAGAAGGATAAATCCATTCAATTCTGTGCTGCTCTCCATAGATGCAATTTGGAAGATGGTTCAAGCATCATTCACAACAGGAGAAAAAAATAATAAATTATCCTCTACAAGACATAACATATTAACAAAAAAAATCATGAAGCCATTGGCTGACTTCTGATACAAATAGCCTTTATTTTTCATCTACTTTTTTGGTGTACCCTCTGATTTATCTTTGAACTTTGCCAATAGACCTCTGCTGCTAGTCAACAACAAAACAGGAGCCTTCAATTAGAGTACTGTGGAATACATGCTAAGCAGAACCTAAGAAGATTATGTGTTCGTGTAGGCATCCACCCAGGGAATCAGGTGCATAGCTCTTTCTCCCTAGAAAGAAATACAAGGTTAGTCTTGAGTAAACTGAGGACCCCTGATGATAAATGTTACTTGTATAGAGTTAATACCTCTGTTGGTGTATGCATATATATATCTATATATATAGATATCTACATAGATATCTATATATAGATATATATATACAGATATCTATCTATCTATCTATCTACCTATATATGTATGTATTTTATCCTTCCTGCTCGTTGTTGCTCCGTGATGTCTCCACTGTTTAATAGGAGTAGAGAACTTTGGCCTTAAGACTACATGTGGTCTTCTAAATTCCCAAGTATGGCCTTTTGAATGAATCCAAATTTTGCACTTAAGGATTTAGAAGGCCACATGGGTGGCCTTAAGGCTGCAAGTTCCCCACCCCTGGAACTCTACTCCATCTAGTTTATAGTCCTATATCTGACTTTCAAGGAGTGTCATCTTGCATCATCTCAAGCCACTTTAAGGCTAAGACACACAGGCAAATGAGAATTCTTCATATCACTATTGATTTCCTAAGATAAATATGTGGTGATCTAGAAAGAGCGCTGGACTTGGAATCATAGGATAGTGATTCGAATTCTTGCTCTGTCATTTATTACTGATGTGATTTAGAGTAAGTCATCTAATGTCTCTCAGTTTCCTCATCTTTCAGTGAAGATATTGCACTGAACCACATCAAAGTTACCAACTGGCTCTAGATGAATGACGGCATAATCCCTTTAAAAATCAGCTAGGGCAGCAAGGTCTTGTTAATTTTTGCATTTGTGCACCCAAAACTTAGCAGTGCCTTTCACTTAGTAAATATTTAAGAAATGATCATCTTTCATCCTTTTGACTCTCCCTCACCCCCTATAGTTTCCACATCATCTCATATTTATTGCTTCTTCACCACTTAGTCCCCGTCCTAATTCAACCATTCATGAACTCTTGTTTGTACTATGACTTTTGCCTACTCATTTGCCCTCTATGGTCAGTCTGTCTCCTCTCCTATTTAGCTACTACACACCTTCCAAATGTATATATTTTTTTCAGGCAAAGACAAGGTTTATTAGAGCACCCGCCATATTGGGCAGACTCCCAAGGAGTCTGAACATTAGTAAGCTATTGGCTAGATTATAAGAATCTGAGCAGTGGCCAGATTTCAAGAATCTGAGTCCCCTAGTGGAGACAAGATGGACCCCACATACAGAAATACTGTGGGAGGGATCTAGCAGTGCCCAAGTACTTTGGGGTGACTGGAGGAGTCTCAGGAGGATCTGGATGTGAGTGGCCAGCAAGCTTGGGGGAACAGAACTCCAGGGATGTGAACCACATGGCCAAAGAAGAATGGAGTCAAGCCAGGACCAAGGGTGGTCAATGGCCAGGGGTTATAGGGAGGCAAGAAAATGGAGGACTAGGAAAAAACAAGGGCAAAAGACAATTGGGAGATTGGGTATAGTCACAACAAAAGGACAGCATGTGGGATCATGGCCTCAGCTAAGGCCAGAGATTTGGTCAGGTGGGAAAGTCCAGGGCCTTTCCCTTCTGGGTTCCAGATCCAAACCCTATCATTCCCCCCTCAAACAAATGGAACAAAAATTTTTTGGTGCCATGGGTGAAGGTCTTGGCTTCTGAAAGTGCTTCCTGCTGGCAAGAGGCATAGAGCTGTCCCTGCCTAAAGGGGGTCCCAAAGAGAAAATTAACTGTAACCAAGCCCTGGTTGCATCCAACAGCCATGGGGGGACATTGGCTGGTACCCTGTTTCCTATCAATTGTAGGTGAATGGCTTGTAGTGTGGAAGACACAAATCTGACAGAAAGACTGCAGGGCCCAGATATGACAAGATAAAACAATCTTAGCTCTGTTTGGATTCAGATAATTCAGTTTTCCAAGTATGCAGTATCAAATCCATCTCACAGCCAAACTCAGGAATAGCCAGGTGAGTAACATTCCTTTTCAAAGGAACACAATAGGGAAACTGAGCCAGGAGGATCCCACCTTAGAGTGAGGCTAAAATTGTCCTCTCCACTTTTCTCAATGCTGACTTCCCACCAGTATCACATTCTCTGAATATTTTGTGGAATTTCTCTCAGATGGTGGATTATTGATTACCAATGGATTATTATGATCCATCAGACAACTCAAAATAAAATCCTATGAGCTTTTACCTCAAACAGCAAGTTTCACTAATCACAGCTTAAGACAAACTTTTCCAGGATTTACATCTCAAATTTGAATTTGTCCTGGTCTAAAAAGCCAGTCATTAGAGATATCTATACACTTGCAAATTCTCAGCAAGCCAAAACCCAAACAAGCTTTTTGGCTAGATTACACATTAAAATAATCACCAATAATAGCCACATTATTTTAGTAGTAACCAAATTATTAAAAGTTGTTTGATACAAAAAGTTCACCAAATGAAACTTGAAACAAACCCTTTATCATTCTGGTGACTTCAGCTTTGTTAAATGCATTTCCAAATCACTCCACATAGAGAATCAACATCTCATCATCAACAGTTAAAACCACAACCTTGACTAGGATTCTTATAATCTGGCCACTGCTCAGAGTCTTATAATCTAGCCAATAGCTTCCTAATATTCAGATTCCTGAAGAGTCTGCCCAATATGACAGATATTCTCATAAACCTTGTCTTTGGCTGTAAGAAGACTGGGGTTGAATTCTTTCAACCAGGACCTGCATGTTCTCATTTTGGGGCCCCAGCACCCCTAAACTCCTAAACCTCATCATTTTGTTAGCCTGTGTGCAGAAACCGCCTTGCCCCAAGTTCTTCCCCAGCCAAGACTGGAAGTATGTAAGCCTTCCCCCACCCTTTTCTTGCTCTGAATTTGGGATAGCTCTCCAAGCACCAAGGCTTGGAGGTGCTTTTCAGGCAGACAGTTATGTGGCTGTCTCCCACTCAACCTGATTTTCTCAGTTCGAGGGTCATGTTTGAGGGTCAGTTTGAGGCCATGGACCTGTGTATACCTTCCGCCACATAGAGGAGATGAATGGCCACCCTATCAGGAAGTGTATATCCAATTCTGTTCAATTCTCTCCTGCTAGGAAATTTGGGAAAACTGAAGTTGCTTTTGATTCCCTGAGGCTTACTTACTCCCTTCACTATACACATCTGAATCCTCTTTCATGTAGGTTACAAGGAAAAGTTAGAGTAACTAAAAATATCTTGGCAGATTCTGGAGGTTTTATGATGGATCATTAAGGAGTTTTAAAACTCCTCCTTACAACCCTGGTCACTCTTTTCTCCCACTCCCTTCCCTTGAAACAAGAGGGTATCTGTTAACCCCTCTCATAGGAGAGCAGAGTTTTACCCTTTTCCCCTCACTTTTTATTTTACCCTCCCCTACCTGGGAAAGGAAGGAGGTGGGAGGGCAGCAGCTACAGCATGGGCCCCCCCACCCCATCAATGGCCTTGAACCCTAGAGAAACTTTGCCTGGAAGCATCACCCAGGTTCAGCACATCCTGCTCAAGGTAAAGAAACTAGACTCTGAACTTGGGTAAGCATGTTCTTTTAAAGTTGTAGTTTTCACTGTTAATGATGAGATGTTGATTCTCTGTGTAAAGTAATTTGGAAATGGTTTAACAAAATTGAAGTCACCTAATTGGTAATAGGTTTGTTTCAAGTTTCTAATTGGTGAACTTTTGATACTAGTTATGTCAAGCAATTTTTTGGTGATTGTTATAATGTGTAAACTAGCCAAAAAGTTTGTTTGGGTTATGTATGGTTTACTGAGAATTTACAAGTGTATAGAAATCCCTAATGACTGGCTTCTTATATCTGGACAAATTTAAGTTTGAGATGTAAATCCTGGAAAAGTTTTTCCTAAGCTGTGATTAGGGAAACTTGCTGTTTGAGGTAAAAGCTCGTAGGATTTGATTTTCAGTTTTCTGATGGATGTAATCCATTGATAATTAATCCACTATCTGAGAGAAATGCCACAAGCTACTCAGAGAATGTGAAACTTCTGGGAAGTTAGCATTGGGTAAAGCTGAGAGGACAATTTTAGCCTCATTCTAAGATGGGATCCTCCTGGCTCAATTTCTCCATTATATTCCTTTTAAAAAGAATGTTATCCACCTGGCTATTCCTGACTCTGGCTATGAGATAGATTTGAGACTTCATGGTTGGAAAACTGAATTATCTGAATGCAAAAAGAGCTAAGGATGTTTTATCCTGACATTTGAGCCCTTCAGTCTTTTCTGTCAGATTCTTGTCTTCCAACTACAGGCCATTCACCTACAGTTGATAGCAAACAGTGGGTACTAGCCAATACCACTCCAGAAATTGTTTTGAGATATTTAAAGTTATTTAGAGGGATTTAGGGGAGAACTCAGCTGAGTCTGTGGCTTTTCTCCACCATCTTGCCTTCACCTTCTTAAAGCTTGTTTTCAAAGAATATTTGTCATGGTCCATGATGATTTCATAAGGCTTGTGATGAGAATGCCCAGTGAAGCTACTTTCCAGACAATCTGATGATTTAGTTTCAAGAACACAAAAGTTCTAAAAATCTTCATAATACCATGTCATAAAATTTCAAAGCTATATTTACCTAGCAACAGAAGGAAACAAGGGAGCTACTCTGGGGCATTAGACAGAATGAAAAGGAAAGAATGTACTTTTGTGTGACCATCCATTGAAAATCAGTTTCATTCAAATGGTGAATCTTTGTGGTGTTTTGGAAACAATTTGAAAAGTGAAAAAACTGAAAGAACCCCTCACAATCATCAGAACCTATTCAAGAGTTTTACATAATATTTTTGCCCATGCCCCCAAATGACTGTATACATGGTCCTGACAGTTTCAAATTGCTGCAGAAACAAGCCTAAAATGCCAGTGTCCCTCATGTCATGCAATACATCTTGAAAGTGGCCTTGTATTGCTTCTTCTGACCTCCACTGAGCACTTGCCTTGTGTCAGTTCTCCATGAAATAGTCTTTTAAGCAAAAAGATATTTGGCATTCAAACAACATGGACAACTCATTGGAGTTGCACTCTGCAATAGAATTTGAATGCTTAGCAGTGTAGCTTGAGTAAAGACCTTAATATCCACTACCTTATCCTACCAGGTGTTCTTCAGAACCTTCCTAAGACAATTCAAATGGAAGCAATTCAGTCCCTGTCATGTGGCTGGTATAAAGTCCAGGTTGGAGAGGCACACACCATGAAGGCAGCACAACAGTTCTGCAGGCCTTCAATTTGGTAGGCAGTCTAATACCTCTTCTCTGTCAAACTTTTACTTGGAGCCTCCCAAACAATAAGGTAGCTCTGATAAAGGATGCATCAACCTCATCATCTACATGTACATGCCTAGAAATTATACTGCCAAGGTAAGTAAACTTACCCACAGTAATCAGTATTTCTCCATTTTCTGTAACCAATGGTTCCACATATCGGTGATATGATGCTGTTTAGTGGAGAATCTGTGTTTTCTTGGTGTTGATTGCTAGGCCACAATTAGCACAAGCAGCAGAGATTCAATCCATACTTTGGTGCATCTCAGCTTCAGAAGCTGCATTGAGTGCACAATCATCTGGGAACAAAAAATCATGCAGTAACCTCTCTCCACTTTAGTCTTGGCTTTGTAGATTTTCACGTTAAATAATTCATCATCAGTTAGGTAGCTGACCCTGATGACCTTCATTCTTCATTGAAGGTGTCTAACAACGTTGCTGAAAGCTAAAAAGCATCAGAGCAAGCACACAGATCTATTGAAGCACTGCTCTACTCTATTGGAGATTATGAAACAAAAGAGCATCATCTATTATCTAGAACCTGTGGAAGCGTGCCGCTATGAAACTGACATACAATGCTGATGAACTTTTCCAGGCAACCAAATTTTGACAAACTTTTCCACAAGCCCTCATGACCAACAGTATCAAAGACCTCAGTGAGATCAATAGATGTTTTGTACAGACCCCTGTTCTGCTCCTGGCATTTTCCCTGGAGTTAGAGGTCAGCAAACACCATATTGACCATTGACTCATTTAATCATGAGGACAAGCCTGTGAGATAAATCCATAGGTGTTATTGTGCACATTTTCTGTAGGAGGAATCAGGAGCTCAGACAGATGAGAAAACTTAACTATGAGGAAAAAGCTAGTCCAGGAGTCAAGATGGCAGAGTAAAAAGGTAGCCACTCTCAACCTCCCCTATCAACCTCTGGAAGTCCAGAAAATATCACCCCAGGAAAAACCCTGGAATAGCTGAATGAGAAGAAGGACAGGGAGCAGTAGTTCAGTAGCCCAGTTGGCTTGAGGGATTAAAGGAAAAGGCCCCTCTTGCCCTGGGGGAAGGGGAGTAGTACAGAATGGGAGGTGTCCCAGCCAGTTGGCAGAAAGCCCCACTTTAACACACCAGGAGGATATCCTGGTGTCTCAGCATTCTACAGCAAAGGGGTCTCCTCAGCAAAAATAAGGGAAGCAGCACTACAAAGGGCCCCAGGTGGATAAACACTCTACAACATTCATCTGAAAGGAGCTGAAGGAAGCTAAAGGAAAGGAAAAGCAGGCAACCTACAGTTGCATGAAAGTTACAGCCTTGCTGACTCCAGCCCAACACCAGGTAAGCTGTCAGAACACTACAGCCTCCAACTGCCAACCAGGAGGAAATCCTGGAACCCAGGTGGTTGAGCAGGCAAACACCAACACCTGGACTTCCCAGTGCCTCAGTGAGGGTGGAGGAACTTGTGGAAACCAGCTCAGAAAACCACCAGGTACCACGGAATTCTACAGAAAAGGATTCTCCCAGTGCATCAGCAAAACTATGGGAAGCAGTACTACAAAAGGGTTCCAGGCAGATAAACACCTTACAACACCCATCTAAAATGATCTGAAGAAAGCTAAAGGAAAGGAAAAGCAGGCAACCTACAGTTGCATGAAAGTTACAGCCTTGCTGACTCCAGCCCAACACCAGGAAAGCTGCCAGAACCCTACAGCCTCCAATTGTGAACACTGGAGGCCCCAACACACAAAGGCAGTGATCAATACCTAGGCTCCCAACACAAGAAGTTTGGGTCAGTGCCCTCTGCTCCCCAGCAGGGGAGCTCAATCTCTTTAAAGGCCAGGGAATAAAGAAACACCATGAGTAAAAAGAAACGTACCATAGATTCATGTTATGAGAAGAGTAAAGATCAAGAGGGCGGAGTCAAGATGGTGGAATAAAAGCAGTGACTTGCTTGAGTTCTCCCCCAAACCCCTCAAAAAACCTATAAAAATGGCTCTAAAGAAATTCTAAAGCAGCAGAACCCACAAAAAGACAAAGTGAAAAAAATTTCCACCCCAAGAAAACTGGGATGGTTGATCAGAAAGGTGCATTGTGCCAGGCTGGGAGAGGAGCCCAGTTAAGCATGGGCACACAGGCCACAGTGATCCTGGAGCAGGCCTCAGAGAACTGAATTGCAGGCAGCTGTGGTGGTTTCCAGACTTTTCAACTCACAAATGCCAAAGACAATTTAGATCAGCGGGAAAAGTCTTTGTCTGGGGTGGTGAGAGAGATGCCGAGGGTCCCAGCCCCAGTCCCTGAGCTCAGCCCCAGGACAGCAGCTGCCTCCTTAGCTTCCAGCCCACAGACTGAGGGGGAATCAAGTGGCTGATCAGAGGGGGATTGCAGAGATCTCTCTGTTGGTGCAGGATTATCTTGCTTTGCCCGTGCTTGAATCTGGGTTACAGTTCTAAGTGTGGTCCTGGGGTAATGAGAAGTGCTGGCATGGTGGAGCTTATGGTGGCTGTAGAGAGGAAATCCTCCTCACACTTCCCAGGCAAATAAGAGTACTTGTGGTGACTCAGAGAGTAGAGAACAGATTAGGAAAGGAATAAACACCTCGCCCTTTATCATAGCACCTTGGAAGAACTGAAAATTTACAGATTCCTAGAAGTATCTCTGAAAACAGCTGCACAAAACCCCTGAAGCTTGGGACAGTACATTCTCCACACTGGAAATAGACCCTTACCTTAACAAATAGTTTATAACACAAGTAATTGGCTGGAATCATGAGCAAGCAGAGGAAAAAGAGTCAGACTATATTATCTTACTTTGGTGACAAAGAAGATGAAAACATACAACCAGAAGAAGTAAACGAAGGCAAGGCTCACACATCCAAAGCCTCCAAAAAAAGTATAAATTGGTTCCAGGCCATGGAAGAGCTCGAAAAGGCTTTTGAGAAGCAAGTAAGAGAAATAGAGGAAAAGCTGAGAATGATGCTAAAGGAGACCCAAAAAAGTACTGAAGAAAATAACACCTTAAAAAGTAGCCTAACCCAAATGGCAAAAGATATCCAAAAAGCCAATGAGGAGAAGAATACCCTAAAAAACAAAATTGATGAAATGGAAAAGTAAGTCCAAAAGCTTACTGAAGAAATCATTTCCTTAAAAATTAGAATGGAGCAATTGGAAGCTAGTGACAATTTGAGAAATCAAGGCACTGTAACACTAATCCAAATGAATGAAAAAAATAGGAGAGAAAGTGAAATATCTCATTGGAAAAACAACTGACCTGGAAAATAGATCCAGGAGAGAGAATTTTAAAAAATTATTGGACTATCTGAAAGCTATGATCAAAAAAAGAGCCTACACATCATCTTTCAAGAAATGATCAAGGAAAACTGCCCTGATATTTTAGAACCAGAGGGAAAAGTAGAAATTGAAAGAATCCACCTATCACCTACTGAAAGAGATACCCAAAGGAAAACTCCTAGGAATGTTGTAGCCAAATTCTAGAACTCACAGGTCAAGGAGAAAATATTTCAGGCAGCGAGAAAGAAACAATTCAAGTATTGTGGAAACACAATCAGAATAAGACTACATTTAGCAGATTCTATATTAAGGGTCCACAAGGCATGGAGTATGAGATTCCGGAAGGCAAAGGAGATAGGATTACAACCAAGAATCACCTACCCAGCAAAACAGAGTATAATCTTTCAGGGTAAAAGATGGTCATTCAATGAAATAGGGGACTTTGAAGCATTCCTGAGGAAAAGACTAGAGCTGAAGAGAAAATTTGACTTTCAAATACAAGACTCAAGTGAAACATGAAGAGGTAAACAGGAAAGAGAAATTGTAAGAGACTTATCAAGGTGGAACTGTTTACATTCTTGAAGGGAAAGATGATATTTGTAACTCATGAGTCCTTTGTCAGTATTAGGGTAGTGGGAGGGGAAAAATTACATGTATGCATAGAAAGACAGATAGATAGATAGATAGAGGGCACAGGGTGAGTTAAAGATGAAGGGGTGACATCTGGAAAATAGAATTAAGTGGTGAGAGAGGATTAAACTGAGAGAAGGAGAAAGGGAGAAGTAGCATGGGGTGAATTATCTCACATGAAACAGACAAGAAAAGGCTTTTACAGTGGAGAGGAAATGGGGGAAGGTGAGAGGGAATGAATGAATTTTATTCTCACAGGATTTGGCTTAAGGAGGGAATAATATACACAATGGGGTATGGAAATCTATCTTACCCTACAGGAAAGTAAGGGGGGAAGGAGAGAAGAGAGCAGGGGGTTGATAGAAGGGAGGGTAGATTGGGTGAGGGGATAATCAGAAACAAACACTTGTGAGGAGGGACAGGGTCGAAAGAGAGAATAGAATAAATGGAGGTTGGGATAGGATGAAGGGAAATATACTTAGTTTTTGAAAACATGATTACTATGGAAGTGTTTTGCATGACTACGCATTTATAACCTGTATCAAGATGCTTGCCTTTTCAATGAGGGTGGGTGGGGATGGAAAAACTGAGAAAATTTGTAACCTAAAGTTTTAAAAACACATGTTAAAAATAAAAATTAAAAATAAATTTAAAAAATAGTGAAGATTGAGACAAATTCTAAAGAGGACACCATTGTCAACAAACCCACATCTGCAACCTCGAAAGGGAACATGAACTGGACTGAAGCCCAAAAAACCTTCTTAGAAGTGCTCGAGAGGGATTTTAAAAGTCAAATGAGAGAGGCAGAAGAGTCTTTAAAAAATACAATTGGCCAACTGGAAAAAAGTACACTGAAGAAAACAAATCCCTTAAAAATACAATTAGCCAATTGGAGAAGGAAGCACAAAATCTAATAGAAAAAAATTTGTTAAAAATTAGAATTGAGCAAATGGAAACTAATGACTCTATGAGAGAGCAAGAATCAGTCAAACAGAAACACAAAAATGAAAAAAAAATAGAAGAAAATGTAAAATACCTCATTAGTAAAACAGCTGACCTGAAAAATCAATCCAGGAGAGACAATTTAAAAATTCTTGGTCTTTCTGAAAATCCCGATGAAAAAAAGAGCCTGGGTAGTATCTGTCAGGAAATCATAAAGGAAAACTGTCCTGAAGCCCTAGAAGCAGAGGGTAAAATAGCCATAGAAAGAATCCATCACTCACCTCCTGAGAGAGATCCCAAATTGAAAATGCTAAGGAATATAATAGCCAAATTCCAAAATTACCAGATCAAAGAGAAAATATTGCAAGCAGCCAGAAAGAAAGAATTTAAATGTCATGGAACCACAGTCAGGGTTACACAGGACCTAGCAGCTTCTACATTAAAAACCATAAGGCATGGAATGTGATATTCCATAAGGAAAATGAGCTTGAATTGCAGCCAAGGCTCAACTACCCAGTGAAAATGAGCATGATCTTTCAGGGGAGGAGATGGATATTCAATAAAATAGGGGACTTCCAAACTTCCCTGATAAAAAGACCAGAACTCAACAAAAAAATTGATCTTCAAGTACAAGATTTAAGAGAGGCATAAAAAGGCAAATGGGACAGAAAGATACAATATGTTGTTAATAAGGGAAACTTGTTTACATCCCTACAAGGGAAGATGACACTTGCAATTCTTGAGAACTGTGTTGTTATTACATCATGTTAAAGGAGTATACAAAAAGGGGGTGGATATAAGTTTACTTTGATGTAATGATGAAAAAAAATCTAATCAAGTGGGTTAAATGGATCCAAGTAAGTGGATTAGTCTGATCTAAGAAAATGTACTAAGAAACGAGGAGGCAGACAAGGGTAAATTACATTACAGGAAAAGACACAAAAACCTGTTGCAGCAGAGGGAAAGAATGGAGGGGGATGAGCAATGTCTGAACCTTGCTTTCATCAGATTTAGCTCAAGAAGGGAATAACATAATCAATTAGGTATACAATATAACTTGCCCTCTAGACAGTAGGAGGGAAAAGGGGAAAGAAAAGGGAGGGGGGATGGAAGGGAAGGAAGAAGCAGCAAGAGTAAAGGGGAAGAAAAGTGAAAGGGATAATATAAGGGAGGTGGGACTGAAGGAGGCAGTGGTCAAAAGCAAAACACTAGAGAGGGGGGGAACGGAGAAAGAAAAGCATAAACTGGAGGAAAAAGGTTGAAGAAAAAGACACAGATAGTAATCATAACTGTGAATGTGAATGGGATGAACTCTCTCATAAAACTGAAGTGGATGCCAGAATGGAATAAAAACCATAATCTTACAATATGTTGTTTACAGGAAACACATTTGAAAAAGAGTGACACATGCAGGGTAAAGGTAAAAGGCTGGAGCAAAGTATACTATGCTTCAGCTGAAGTGAAAAAAGCAGGGGTAGCAATCCTGATCTCAGACAAAACAAAAGCAAAAATAGATCTTATCAAAAGAGATAAGGAAGGAAACTACATCCTGGTAAAAGGCACCATAGACAATGAAGTAATATCATTACTAAACACATATGCACCAAATGGTATAGCATTCAAATTCTTAGAGGAGAAGTTCAGGGATTCATATGGAGAAGTAGACAGTAAAACTATACTAGTGGGGGACTTCAACATCCCCTCTCCAAACTAGATAAATCTAACCACAAAATTAACAAGAAGGAAGTTAAGGAGGTAAAGAGAACATTAGAAAAGTTAGGTATGAAAGACCTCTGGAGAAAACTGAATGGGGATAGAAAAGAATATACTTTTTTCTCAGCAGTACATGGCACATACACAAAAATTGACCATATACTAGGGCATAAATGTTCACAATCCAATGCAGAAAGGCAGAAATATTGAATGCATCCTTTTCAGATCATGATGCAATAAAAATTATATGTTATGAAGGGCCATGAAAAGGTGGACTAAAAATAATTGGAAATTAAATAATCTAATATTAAAAAATGATTGGGTCAAACAACAAGTCATAGAAACAATCAATAATTTCATTCAAGAGAATGATAATAATGAAACAACATACCAAAACTTATGGGATGCAGAAAAGCAGTTCTTAGGGGAAGTTTTTTTATCTATAAATGCTTACATAAATAAAATGAAAAAGAGGAGATCAATGAATTGGGCATACAAATAAAAAAACTAGAAAAAGAACAAATTGAAAATCCTCAATTAAATACCAAATTAGAAATATTGAAAACCAAAGGAAAAATTAATAAAATTGAAATTAGGAAAACTATTGAACTAATAAATAAAACTAAGAGCTGGTTTTATAAAAAAACCAATAAATTGATAAACCTTTGGTTAATCTAATAAAAAAAAGAAAGAAGAAAACCACATTACGAGAATCAAGAATGAAAAGGGTGAAGCTACCACCAAGAAAGAGGAAATTAAAGCAATAATTAGGAACTATTTTGCCCAACTGTATGCCAACAAATTTGACAATCTTAGTGTAATGAATACATATTTACAGAAATATAAATTGTCCAGATTAACAGAAGAGGAAATAAAACACTTAAATAACCCCATCTCAGAAAAAGAACTGAATAAGCCATTA
This sequence comes from Vombatus ursinus, assembly GCF_900497805.2. Taxonomy (NCBI): domain Eukaryota; kingdom Metazoa; phylum Chordata; class Mammalia; order Diprotodontia; family Vombatidae; genus Vombatus; species Vombatus ursinus. The sequence goes on from NW_020954440.1 coordinate 636,671, forward strand.
ATCAACTCCCCAGGAAAAAAATCTCCAAGACCAGATGTATTTACATACAAATTCTATCAAACATTTAAAGAACAACTAACTCCAATACTATATAGATTATTTGGGAAAATAGGTGAGGAAGGAGTCTTACCAAATTCTTTTTATGATACAAATATGGTGCTGATACCTGATCCAGGGAAGAGTAAAAACAGGGAAATAAAATTATAGACCCATGTCTCTAACAAATTTAAAAAAAATATATATTAGCAAATAGATTACAGCAACTTATCACAAGAATAACACACTATGAACAGGTAGGATTTATACCAGGAATGCAGGACGGGTTCAATATTAGGAAAACTATCACCATAATTGAGCATATCAACACCAAAACTAACAGAAACCACATGATCATCTCAATAGATGCAGAGAAAGCTTTTGACAAAATACAACACCCACTCCTATTAAAAACACTAGAAAGCATAGGTGTCAATGGAATCTTCCTTAAAATAATAAATAGCATCTATCTAAAACCTTCAGTGAGCGTCATATGTAATGGCGACAAGCTAGCAGCATTTCCAATAAGATCAGGGGTGAAACAAGGATGTCCATTATCACCGTTGTAATTCAATAACATACTGGAAACATTAGATTTAGTGGTAAGAGAAGAAAAAGAAATTGAATGTATTATAATAGGCAAAGAAGAAACAAAGCTATCACTCTTTGTACTTGACATGATGATATACTTAGAGAATCCTAGAGAATCAAGCACAAAACTACTTGAAATAATAAACAACTTTAGCAAAGTTGCAGGCTATAAAATAAACCCACATAAATCATCAGCATTTCCACATACTACCAACAAAACCCAACAGCAAGAGGGAGAAAGAGAAATTCCATTTAAACTTACTGTAGACATTATAAAATATTTAGCAGTATACCTCTCAAAACAAACCCAGGAACTCTATGAATACAATTACAAAGCACTTTTCACACAAATAAAGTCAAATCTAAATAATTGTAAAAACATCAATTGCTCATGGGTAGGCCGAGCTAATATAATAAAAATGACAATTCCACCTAAGCTAATTTACTTATTCAGTGCCATACCAATCAAACTATCAAAAAATTGTTTTACAGAGATAGAAATAATAATAATAAGATTAATTTGGAAGAACAAAAGGTCCAGAATATCAAGGGAACTAATGAAAAGAAATGCAGGGGAAGGTGGCCTAGCAATTCCAGATCTTAAATTGTATTATAAATCATCAAAACTGCTTGATACATGCTAAGAAATAGAGTGGTGAATAAGTGGAATAGGTTAAATATGCAAGACACAGCAGTCAATGATGACAGTAATCTATTATTTGATAAACCCAAAGACCCCAGCTTCTGGAATAAAAACCCACTCTTGAAAAAAAAACTGCTGGGAAAACTGGAAAAGAGTATGTCAGAAAATAGGCATAGACTAAAATCTCACACCATATACCAAAATAAAGTCAAAATTGGTTCATGATTTAGATATAAAGGCTGATACTATAAGCAAACTGGGAGAGCAAGGAATAGTTTATCTGTCAGATCTATGGAGAACAGAAGAATTCATGACTAAACAAGAAATAGAGAACATTACAAAAAGCAAAATGATAATTTTAATTACATTAAATTGAAAAGCTTTTGCACAAACAAAGCCAATGCAACTAAGATTAGAAGGAAGATAGAAAATTGGGAAAGAATTTTTACAACCAGTCTCTCTGATGAGTCTCATTTCTAAAATATATAGAAAATTATGTCAAATTTATAAGAATACAAGTCATTCTTCAATTGATAAATGGTCAAAGGATATGAACAGACAGTTCTAAGATGAAGAAATTAAAGTCATCTATAGTCATATGAAAAAATCACCATTGATTAAAGAAATGCAAATCAAAACAACTCTGAGGTACTATATCACACCTATCAGATTGGTCAGCATGATAAAACAGGAAAATGATAAATGTTGGAGAAGATGTTGGAAAATTGGAACACTAATGCATTGTTGGAGGAGTTGTGAAATGATTCAACCATTTTGGAGAGCACTATCAAACTATGCCCAAAGAGCTATAAAAATGTGCATAACCTTTGACACAGCAATCACACTTCCGGTGCTACATCTGAAAGAGATCATACAAAAGGGAAAAGGACCCACATGTACAAAAATATTCATAGCAGCTCTTTTGTGGTAGCAATGAATTGGAAATTAAGAGGATGCCCATCAGTTGGGGAATGGCTGAGAAAGTTGTGGTATATGAATGTAATGGAATACTATTGTGCTGTTAGAAATGATGAACAGGCTGACTTCACAAAAGCCTGGAAAGAATTGTATGATCTGATGCTGAGTGAAGTGAGCAGAACCAAGAGAACATTGTACACAATAACAGCCATGCTGTACGATGACTAATAGTGATAAACGTAACTCCTCCCAGGAATACAAGGATCTAAGACATCTCCAGAGGACTTGCGATGGAAAATGCTATCCACAGCCAAAGAAAGAACTATGGAAATTGAATTGCTATTTTTTTCTCTTCTATTGAGTTTTATTTCCTCTTTCTGATGGTTCCTCCTATAGGTTTTAATTTTTATTTACAACATCATTAATGTGAAAATATGTTTAATAGGAATGTAAATGTATATCAGAGAGCAGATTGTGTGCCGTCTTGGCGAAGGGGCTGTGGAGGAAGGGGGAGAAAAGTTTTAAACTAAAAAGCATATGGAAGTGGTTGTTGATAAATCAAAATAAATTAGTAAAAAATTAAAAATATAAAATCAAAGAAACAGCTAGTAAATTTCAGAGTTAAAGTCAATAAGCATTTGTTAATCATTTACTGTATGACAGGCACTGTGCTAAGTGTTTGGGATACAAAAAAGGCAAATTGAAGGTCCCTGCCCTGTAGAAGCTAACATTCTAAATGGGAGATAAGCAAATCACCATGGGTACACCTGCTACATAGAGTTTCAATGGAAGGAAATCTCAAAGGCAAAGATTTTTTTTCTTTAATTTTTTAATTTATGGAATAAAACAAGTATTTCCATAACAGAGTATAATTTTAAAAAGATGATTGCTCATGATACTGCAAATCCACTATGTATAACACCTAATAAATGGAAAAGCACGTGAAGACCTACAGTGAAGGATTATTCAAACTAGGGTGCCAATTGTGAGGTGCTCCATTCATTATATGATGCAATTGAAGTCGTTGTCCCCTCACAGCTTTCCTAAAAGCATTCTTGACGTCTTTGTTCCTCAGACTATAGACCAGAGGGTTCAACATGGGGATGACCATGGTGTAGAACACTGACACTATTTTGTCTGTGTCCATGGAATGGCTTGAGCTGGGTTGGAAATACATGAACAACATTGTCCCATAGAATATGGACACTGCTGTGAGATGGGAAGCACAGGTAGAGAATGCCTTCTGGCGGCCTTCAGTAGAATGGATCTTCAGGATGGTGATGAAGATTAACAAGTAAGAGGTAAAGATAACAAGAAATAGGAAAAAGGTATTTAATGACCCTAAGATAAAGACTATTAACTCAACAATGTGAGTGTCAGAGCAAGAGAGAACGAGGAGAGGGGGAATATCACAGAAAAAGTGGTGGACTATGTTGGACCTACAGAAGGAAAGGCTAAAGATGTTTCCTATGAGTATGGAGGAGACCAGAAAACCACATATGTATGCACCACTGGCCAGATGTGCACAGACTGTAGATGTCATTGTGGTAGTATAATATAGAGGTTTACAAATAGCAGCATGGCGATCATAAGCCATGGAGGCTAAGAGGAAACTTTCAGTAATAGCAAAGGCCCCAACAAAAAACAACTGTGTAGCACATCCATTATAGGAAATAAACTTATCCCCTGTGAGAAGCCCAGCCATCACCTTAGGGGTAACAGCTGAGGAGTAGCCAAAATCCACCAGAGAGAGGTTACTGAGGAAAAAGTACATGGGAGTGTGGAGGCAGGACTCACTGGAGATCAGAGCTACTATCCCCAGGTTCCCTATCAGGGTGATGAGGTAGATGAGGGTGAATATTATGAAGAGAGGGACCTGAAGCTCTGGAACATCTGTTAATCCTGTAAGGATGAACTCATTCACTTCAGATCTGTTCTGCATGGATGTCATTTGAGAGTGATGCCATTCACCTGCAACAAAGAAAGAAGCATCAGAGAAATCCACTCTGCATGATGAATGACTCCAAGACACAAGACATGGTCAGAAACACATCTTCAGTAGGAGTTAGAAATAGCAATTAGGAGGAAAAGAACATCTAGGTAGTTGTCATAGCAGTTATTCTAGGTCCTAAAAATTGATTCATCCATTTTCTCATAGAAAGAGAGAGTCACTCATATGTTACTGCTCCCTATCTTTAATCTACTACACATTTAACCATAACCAATATGACATTGCATGCTGCAGGAAAGGGAAATGCCTTATTCTCTGGCAACAATCATATAAGAGGAGGGATTACTGTTGGCCACAGTTGGAAAACTAGATATTTACTTATGCATATGTTTCACTCTGATAAAGAAGAGAGGAAAGAAGAATAAAGAAGAAGAAGGTAGAATAAAATAAGAGAAAAGTTAAAAAACTATGAGAAAGGAGGAGAGGATCACAGAAAGTTGGCGAAGAATTCATTGGGATTGTGCTTACTCCTGTAACCATTGCGGCTTCAAGGTTTATACTGAAGTCACTAGTTCCTGAGCAGGAAGAATTGCCAATGGACACTAGTTACATAATTATGACTATCATCTGTCCAAAAGACCACTGGTGGCTCACTTAACAATAAACGGATGACTCTAAATTTGTTTTCTTCCCACAGCCTGTTCTTTTTTCAATTCTCCACCATTGCCACTGTGGAAATAGAAGGTGGCCACAAACAGGGATATTTGTTTTTTCATTCACTACATTGTTTTTAGATCCCACAGACTTCACCAATTTTGGGGTTAGCCTGCTTCAAGTTTGAGCTAAAATCTCAACTCACAGGAAGGAATTATGCCTCACAGGCAAGATGAAAACAAATCTGGCTGCCAAGGTACAATTTAGACTTCAGGGATGGGACTGATAACTTGAATATGGTTCTGGAAAGGTTTATCTCTCACTTGAATGAAATAGTAAAAGTTACAACAGTCTATTATAATATTTTTAAAACCAAGAAAATATACTCATGTAAAGAAATGCAGGAACCATAGTGGGAAAACATGGTGAAAAGCATTTATATTGTTATCAGTATATTACTAATGAGAGTTTCCAATTTTGTGGACATCTGTCAGAATGTTCTCTCTTATTCTGTCTCTCTGTCTCTCAATGCCTTTATCCGTCTCTATCTCTGTATGTCTGCATCTCTACATATTTACCTGTCTTTTCCTGACTCTTTTTTCTCTTTTTTCTTTGTCTGTCTGCTTTTCCCTGCATGTCTCTTTCTATCTGCATATCAAGCTAGCTATCTGTCTATCTCTGTCCCTCTTCTTAAAGAAAAGCTATTGATTTCTTGATAAAAACAATACTTAATGCATCAAAGGTATGAAATGAAGGAACAAATATGGGAAAATTCTATCCTGCATTTGATTCTCACAAATTATGAGGAATTATTAGGCAGAATTAAAATAAATGGGAATGTTACTAGAATAGGGGAAAAGTAATTACACCATCCTAAAGTTGAAGATCAATAAAAGAAGGAAAACTAGCAATTGTCAGACATACATATTAGGCTTAGAAAGAGTCAATTCAAGGTAATTTAGAGGAAGTATAAAGGATAATTCTGTAGGGAAACTTGAAAGGAAAGAAAGGTCTCAAGAATAAAATTTGGAAGACAGAGGAAGAAAAATTGACAATTAGGCAGACTCAGATGTGAAAAATAAGCTTGCAGAAAAGACAAAAAAAGGAGACATAATCAAGGATAAATGCAACAGCAGATCTTATCTTGTAGTAATAGAGTTGAAGGAGTGTCTGCATGCAGCTTGAACTGAGGGAAGCCTGGAAAGCTAAAGACTGTAAAAGCTGTGTATTTTTAATGCAAAATTGACTATTTGGGGAAACAAAGAGTAATCAAATAAAGAACCTGACTGATTTTCATGGTTGATGAGACAAGTACAATGAATGCCAAGCACAGGTAGTGCTGCTCCATTTGTATTTTGCTTTTATTTTCTCTGACAAAGAGAATGATCTTTGTTTTGAGAAGAACAGAAAAACTAGTTGTTGATACCAAAGTTAATAAGAACTAGCACATATATTATTGGAGAGAAGGGAAAAACCACTTATATAGCATCTATTATATGCCAAGCACTGTGCTATACTTCATAATATTCTTATTTGATTCTCACAATAACCCTGTGAAGTACGTTCTGTTATTACTTCCATTTTAAAGTTGAGGAAAGAAGGGTAAATGTGGTTGAATGACTTGACCAGGGTCATACCTTACATAGCTATGACCAGATTGGAAATCAGATTTTTCTGACTCCGGTCCCAGTGCACTATCCATTTTACCAGATTTGCCCGTCTATACTATACAAAGTACTTTGAATAGATTGGATCATTTAATCCCCACAGCAGCCTTGTGATATACATGGCTAACAAGAAAACCAATTTGACCATACACTGAGTGGAGGGGCACTGTACCTAGGTATACTGAGGTGGTCTTCTCTAGTCTACATAGGAGTAACATGTTCAGTTGTGGGTTCCATAATTTAGGAAGAAAATCAATAGGCTAGAGATTCTCCAGAGGAGCTCAACCAGCATGGAGGACTTTAAAATGTTCCCATATTGGGATTGGTGCAAGGAACTGACAGCATTCATTGTAGAACAGATATAAGATGGGTGTCAGGGCAGTGGTCGTGATTAGACATCTTTAGGTATCTGCAAGATTGACATATTGAAGAAGAATTTGGTTCATTTTATTTATACCCAAAGATAATACCCAGGAGAAAAGTTGAGAAGGTAAGAAGCAACAAACTTTGGTTTAAAGTAAGGAAAAGATTCCAAAAATTTTGCTCTCCAGAAGTGGAAGGGGCTGTCTTCATATGTACTGGATTTCCTCTCCCTTAAAGTCTTGAGGGAAGGGCTAATTGAACTCTTCTTCATTTTATGTAAAAATGTGTCTCCTAGATCACAGTGACCATGGAGAAGCCACTTCACCTCAGAGACTCAATTCACTCATAAGTCAAAAAAGGATAAAACAATGGTATCGATACCACAGGGCTGTTCTGAGAATAGAAGGAGATAATTCTGTAAAGTGCTTTGAAAACCATAAAACTAGATAAAAGAGTCATCTACTATTATTTTAATTAACATTACTGCTATTATCTGTTTTATCTTTCACTAATCCCTTAATGTCTTTTTCACCTAGGATATCACAGGCCTCAGTGTGCTCATTGATAAAGGAAATATATTAGACTAGATATCACTGAGATCCTTCCAATCTATCTCTGCATCAATGATTCTATGACATTTTTAACCTGTATTAATTTTAAAGATATCCATTAGTCATCATATCACCACTGTGAAAGGATTTGTTTTCTTATATGGTTAATATGAAACTGGGAGGTAAGGATAAAGTAAATAAATAAAACGTTATCTCACAGACTTTTAGAGGAATAGAAAAATCTCAACTTTTACAATTAACAACAATGAAGGATTTTCCTTTCACATAATAAGAGCTATGTTAAGTAGAAAATAAACAACCAACTTAGCCTCACAATTTATAGTATCATTTGTCTCATACATGACATCTGTGCCATTTTTGTCATTGATAATATTGAATCAAATATGCATAAACATAACGTATGATTCCTTTTCACAGATGTATTCATGGTTGGGTCCTCTTGAATTCCACATCTACAGAGAACCCTTCTTGGTTATCAGGGCTGACAAACTGATATGTTTTCTATTCTGAAATGCCCAGGTGCTGGTGAACAGCACTCTCTTGGAAAGATAATTGATTAGGAGTCTGAAGACTTGGGTTCTAGTATTGCTTGGGCATTCACTAATTTCTTCTGTGATTTCATGGAAGTTAATCAATCCTTTCACACCTCTGTCTGCTCATTTGGAAAATGGGAATAATATCTTTTAGGGTATAGAGTTCACACAATGTTTGTAAGGAAACGGTCAAGAATTAAATGCTATACACATGAGACTTACCTTGATCAGTACAAGATAATGGGCTTTTATATGATAATGGATGAGTAGGTGCTCCAAGAAACACAAACACAGAGAAAAGAGGATAGAGGTGATACTACAATACAAAATACGACTGTGGCAATGTGCTGTAGTAGGAAGAGCTTTAATCTTTGAGTTAAGAGGATATGAATTTAATTCCCACCTCATACATTTATTAATTGTATAAGTCAGGACCAATCACTTAAGTCAATCAACTCCAGGTTATTTATCTATAAAAGGCTGAAGGACTTAATAATGATGGTATTTATTTCAAACAGCTGTTGAGAGATTCAAATGAGAAAATTGAAGTTCTTTACAAATGTTACATAAATATGAACTATTGTCATTTAGGGCAAGGACTCTTTCTCACCTCAATTCTCTTATCAAACCACTCCCTAAAGTTTTTACTGCAGTGTCTTGCATGCAGTATGCCCTTAACATTATTAATATTAATTAGTTAACATTAATGAATAACATAATAGATCATCATTTTTAAATTAGGTGTTTCTTTGGACTACACATTCACCCATCCCTCAAATGGCTCCTTCAGTTACTGAAGGATGATGAACTTGAAGAGCTGCAAGTAGTGGATAATAACAGGTATTTATAGAGCCCTTGGATGTTTGAACAAAACTTGCCCACATGATCTAATTTGAGCCCTAAGTCAGCCCTATGAAATAAGCACCACAGGTATAATTACTCACAGTTTATGGTTTAGGAAAGCAAAGTGAAGTGTCTTACCCATGGGGAAAGTGAGTCACCATCTGAGATTCTGAAGATTTTTATACACAAATCTTCCTGCCTCCATATCCAGCAATGCTTCCACTATACAATTTTGGTGTCTATACTGCACTGTAGTATTGGGATTAGATATCCTAGAGCCTAGCTGCCTTGATTGTGGAGAAAGGTGGCCTACACTTCAAAAAGGAGAGTGAGTCATGGACCTTGTATTCAAAGTTTGGCCTTAAAGTCTCAAGCCTAGGAAACATTGAACTGGATTGGAGAAACTGTTCACAAGTCATTGGGACAAAGAGTTCAAAGGTTCCTAGTGGCAGAGGGGTCAGTCTTGGCCATTGCTGTGGAACAGATGGCAGTAGAGTTAATGATGTCAACTGCTACTCTCCATTCATTTCAGCCTCAGGAAGCACAAAAGAAACTATGAGTGAAAGAATGAATCAGGGAATTTGATCCAACAGTTCCTTCCCCAGCACTGTGTCTTAGAGTTGCTTGTTTCAATGGCAGTAACTGAAGTCATGGAAGACAGGGATATTATGCAGACCTGGAGGCCATTCTGCTCTTGGGAGATGGTGGTCCCTTGGAGATACTTGGCAGCTCTGCTGCCAACTTATGAACAAAACAAACTATTAAATTCTGTTGTGACCATTGGGGGGAAAAAACCTTTTTCTCATGGGTATTTTGCCATTCTTAGCTTGTTGTTAGCAAAGTGAGGTAAGAAGGGATTTGGCCAATGACATTTCCAAAAGTTGGCTTCTAATCCTGCTTCTACCATTTCATGTCTAGGTGACATTGGCCAAGTCACTGAACATCTGCAAATCTCAATTTATTCTTCTTCGAAACGGCTGTAATAATTTAAGACCTGAAAGCAATTAAAAGGTTTTGGTGAAGATTAAATGTGACACTCAACATGAAAGAGATTTGGGTTATTGAAAAGTTCTCCACAAATTAAGGCAATAAAAAAATCCTGAACTCAGCGTTTGAAGAGCTGGGGTGGAGTTGGAGGTCACTGTGAAACTTTAAGCAAGTCACTTTTCCTGAATGAACCTTGATTTCCTCATTTGTAACATGCAAATAAGCATATTTGTATGCTCTAATTCTTATGACCATTGTCAGGATAATAAATTGTAAATTATAAATGATGTTCTTATTATTTTGAATATTATTGTTATTCTTTTTTAAAATTTACTCAGAGCTCAAAATTATATAAATTCCAAAGTCAGAGAACAATTTTAATCAGTGATGGAAAAAAATAATAATCTCCCCAAAAGAGCTCCAGTAATGACAGGAAATTTTGAGACACAACCCAAGAAGGAGAAATGACCCCAAAATATTTACCAGCAAAACTTTAGAGAAACACACAACTTAACCACAAATTCAATTGGAATTCTTAGAAGAGATAAAAACAAAGATTTTTAAACTAAGATATTTTTAAAAACCAAATGAATGTGCTAAAGAAAAAAAAATGAAAAAGATTAGAGAATTAATTTAAAAATATGGAAAGATAATAAACAGCTTGGAAAAAGAGGTATAAAATCTTACCTAGGAAAATGACACCATGAAAATTAGCACTGACAAATCATAGTAACTATCTGAGACAACAAAAATACATTTGAAATAAAATCAAAATACTAGAAAAAATAGAAGAAAATTTATTATATTATAAACCTTAATGACCTGGAAAATATTGAAGAGAAAAAAATTGAATAATAACTGGACCTCTTTAAAGCTATGACTGAAAAAAATGGCCTAGCCATAATATTTCAAGAAATCATAATAATAACAACCAAGGTCTCTTAGACGGAGGTAGTAAAGTAAGACTACAAAGAATTGACTTAGCAGTAGATAGAAACTCCTTGAAAGGAACTCCAAAATGAAATTCCTCCTCTTGAAAGAAATCCCAAAATGAAAAAAAAACCTAGAAATATTATAGTAAAAATCCAGAGTTTCCATGTCAAAGTAAAAAATAATATAAGCATCCAGAAAGGGAAAAAAAAAACAAGCACTGAGTATTCACACAGTACACTCTCAAGATCAGGATCACACAAGATTTTGCAGCTACTACTACTACTATGAAGAAAAGGGCTTGGAATATGATTCTCTAAAAGGCAAAAAATATAGATTTATGGCATAATAGTTAATAATATACACAGAAAAAATGAGTATAATGCTACAGTGGAAAATTGAATTTTAATGAAGTATAAGACCTTTAATTATTTCTGATGAAAAAAAAAGTTACAGAGAAACTTGAAATACAAAAATAGGAGACAAGAGATTTATAAAAAGGAAACCATGAGTGAGGAATGATAAGGGACTAAACAAGGCTAAATGTTTATATTCTATTATGGAGAGATATTACATGTATCCCTTGAGCATTCTATCAGCATCAGGGGTCATAGAAGGAGTCTACTTGAACAGAGGGCTCAGGAGTTGTTCTGCTGTATTTAGATTATCTTAAAATAAAAATGGAAAGGGAAGGGAAGAGGAATACATTGAAAGAAAAAAAAGGAGAAAGGTGGACAATTTCTCCCATAATTGGAGTGTACAAATTGAAACCTATATAATAGAGGAAGGTTAGGAGGAAGATGGAACATTTGAACCTTATTCTCATCAAGGAATGAAAGAAGAAAGAGAAGAAAGAGAGAAAGAGAGAGACAGAGGGAGAAAGAGAGAGACAGAAAGAGAGACAGAGAGATACAGAGAGACAGAGATAGAGAGAGAGAGAAAGAAAGAGAGAGAGACAGACACAGAGAGAGAGACACAGAGAGAGAGAGAGAGAGAGAGAGAGAGAGAGATTTTCCCAAAGAAGGAGAATGGGGTGAAGGGAAGGGGGTGGAATAAGATGAAGAGTAGATAAAAAGGAGGGATTTTTTGTTTTGTTGAATAGTCATGTCCAACTCATTGTGACTCCACTTGGGATTTTCTTGGTAAAGATAGTGGAGTGGTTTGCCATTTCCTTCTCCAGCTCATTTTACAAATCAGGAAACTGAGGCAAACAGTTAAAAGATGTGCCCACAGTCACACATCTAGTACATGTCTGAGCCTGAATTTGAGCTCAAGTTGTTCTACCTCCAGGTCTGGTACTCTGTCCACTGTGCCATATGCAAAACATTGCCATTTTCTTTAATGAAATTTAATTATTAATTAAATGAATTATCTATTGTTTTATGTTTAGTTCTTTAAATCATTAATTATTTAGTATTAGGTTATTGAGTCTTCAATAAAAGTTAATGTTTTCTTTAAACCTCCTTAATTATACTTCAGTAAGTAAAATGAAGGCTTTAATGTTTCTTTTTTTCTACATTTTTATAAGGTTTGTATACCCTAATGTATGTTAGTTTTTGTAAAGGTCTCATACATTGTTCATGTCATAATGTGTTTGTGTGTGTATATACTCCTTTCTATTCCCATGCACTAATCAATAGAGAATTATTTCACCAATTATTTTTTGCTTTTTACATTCAATTTAATTTTATCTTCAGTTCCAATTCTCTCTTTTTCTACTCTCCCACACACTGAGAAAACAAGAAACACAATACCTACAGGAAATTATGCAAAACATATATCTGTAGTAACCATGTTCCCACAAAAAGGAAAAAAGGAAAAGAAAGAGAAAAAACCTTACCACTTTGACTAGAAGGTTTGAGTGTGTGAATTATTTCCAAGCAGATTCTGCCCTGTACCCTAACATTCTGGGTTTTGCAGCAAGCCCAAACCACACTAGTAGAATTGTCAATTGATGCTACCAAAATGAAACACAATTTGGAATTATATCTAGATTCATTAAATTATCCAAAGAAACCTTCAGAAGACAGAATGTCCATGGGTATAATCATATTTTAGCAGCAGTTCTGTGGTGTCGAAGAACTTAAAATAAAGTGGGCACCCATTAATTGGTGAAAGATATGTAGCCATAGCATAATGAACAGAGAGCTGACCTTGAAGCCAGGAAGTCCTGGGTCTAACTCCTTACTCTTTATACATTCTATATGATTCTAGGTAAATCATTGACACTCTCTAGGAAACTCTCTAAGAATATAAGAATATAAGTTGCAGACTAGGTCATTCAATATTATCAATCAATAAACATGTGTTAATAGCCTACTTTGTCCAAAGCACTGTTCTAAATGATATAGGGAGGTAAGAAAATGGAAGACTAGGATAGAACAAGGGCAACAGAGAATTGGGAGATTTGAGTGTAGCCAAAAGGAAAGGTCATCAAATGGGATCATAGTCTCAGGCTAAAGCCAGAGATTTGGTCATATGGGAAAGTCTAGGGCCTTTCCCTTCTGGGGTCCAAATCCCAACCCTATCATTCCCCCCTCAAACAAATGGGACCCAAATTCTTTTGTGGTAATGGCCCAAGGTCTCAGCTTCTGAAACTTCCTTCTGTCAATGTTCATAGAGCTGTCCCAGCCTCGAGGGGGTCCCAAAGAGGAGGTTGACTGGAACCAAGCACTGGCTGCAACCTCAGAACCGTGGGGGGACATTGGCTGGTACCTCCTGCTTGCTATCAATTGTAGGTGAATGACCTGTAGTCTGGAAGACAAAAATCTGACAGAAAAGACTGCAGAGCCTAAATATGACAAGATAAAACATCCTTAGCTCTGTTTGGATTCAGACAATTCAGTTTTCCAACCATGCAGTATCAAATCCATCTCATAGCCAGACTCAGGAATAGCCAGGTGGACAGCACTCCTTTTCAAAGAAATATAATAGGGGAACTGAGCCAGGAGGATCCCATCTTAGAGTGAGGCTAAAATTATCCTCTCAGATTTTCCCAATGCTGATTTCCCACCAGTTTCACACTATCCGAGTAGCTTGTGATATTTCTTTCAGATGGTGGATTATTGATTATCGATGGTTTATTATGATCTACCAGACAACTCAAAATAAAATCCTAGGAGCTTTTACCTCACACAGCAAGCTTCACTAATCACAGATTAGGGATAAATTTTTTCCTGGATTTACATCTCAAATTTGAATTTGTCCTGATCTAAAAAGCCAATCATTATAGATTTCTATATACTTGCAAATTCTCAGCAAGCCAAAACCCAAACAAGCTTTTTGGCTACTTTACACATTAAAACAATCGTCAACAATAGCCAAAATATTTTACCAGTAACCAAATTATGAAAAGTTGCTTGATATAATTGATACAGAAAGTTCACCAAACGAAACTTGAAACAAACCCATTACCAATCAGGTGACTTCAGTTTTGTTAAATGCATTTCCAAATCATTCCACACAAAGAATCAACATCTCCTCCTCAACAGTTAAACCACAACCTTGAGTGTGTATGTTATTCCCTCCTTAAGTCAAATCCTATGAGAATAAGATTCATTTATTCCCTCTCACCTTCCCCTGTTTCCCCTCCAATGTAAGATCCTTTCTTTTCTTTTCCTTTCTTTTCTTTTCTTTTCTTTTCTTTTCTTTTCTTTTCTTTTCTTTTCTTTTCTTTTCTTTTCTTTTCTTTTTTTCTTTTCTTTTTTTGTGGGATAATTTACATTGTTCTACCTCTCCCTTTCTCCTTCTCCTAGTTTTTTCCTCTCTCACCCCTTAATTTCATTGTCCAGATATGACCCCTTCATTTTCAACTCACCCTGTGCCCTCTATCTTTCTATATCTATATACATGTACATATAATTTTTTCCCCTCCAACAACCCTAATACTGACAAGGGTCTCATGAGTTACAAATATCATCTTTCCATGCAGGAATGTAAACAGTTCAACCTTAATAAGTCTCTTATGATTTTCTCTTTCCTGTTTACCTCTTCATGTTCCACTTGAGTCTTGTATTGGAAAATCAAATTTTCTATTCAACTCTGGTCTTTTCATCAAGAATGCTTGAAAGTCCTCTATTTCACTGAATGACTATTTTTTCCTCTGCAGGATTATACTCAGTTTTGCTGGGTAGGTGATTCTTGGGTGTAATCCTATCTCCTTTGCCCTCCAGAATATTATATTCCATGCCCTGTGGTCCCGTAATGTAGAAGCAGCTAAATCTTGTGTTATCCTGATTGTGTTTCCACAATACTTGAATTGTTTCTTTCTGGCTGCTTGTAATATTTTCTCCTTGACCTGGGAACTCTGGAATTTGGCTACAATATTCCTAGGAGTTTTCCTTTGGGGATCTCTTTCAGGAGGAGATCAGTGGATTCTTTCAATTTCTATTTTGCCCTCTGGTTCTAAAACATCAGGACAGTTTTCCTTGATAATTTCTTGAAAGATAATGTCTAGGCTTAAGGAGGGAATAACATACACACTCAATTGTATGTGGAACTCTATCTTACCCTACGAGAAAATAGGGGGGGAAGTGGACAAGAGAGTAGGGGAATGATAGAGAGGAGGGCAGATTGGGAAAGGGAGTAATCAGAAGCAAATACTTCTGAAGAGGGACAGGGCCAAAAGAAAGAATAGAATAAATGGGTGAGCAGGATAGGATTAAGGGAAATAGAGTTAGTTTTTCACAGCATGTCTACTATGGAAGTGTTTTGCATAACTGCACATATACAACCTATATTTAGTTGTTTGCCTTATTAATGAAGGTGGGTGGGGAGTGAGGAAGAGAGAAAATTTGGAACCCAAAGTTTTAAAAACACATGTTTAAAAAAAAATGTTTTCACATGCAACTGGGAAAGAAGAAATACAGGAAATGGGGTGCAGAAATCCATCGTTCCCTACCGGAAAATTGAAGGGATAGGGGATAAGAGAAGGGGGAGAAGAGATAGAAGGGAAGGCAGACTAGGGGAAGGAGTATTTAGAATGCATGCCATCTTGGGGTGGGGGGAGGGGCGAGATGGGGTGAAAATTTGAAACTCAAAATCTTGTGAAAGTAAATGTTAAAAACAAAAAAAAATAAAAATTACCATAAAAAAAACATAGTACAAAATGGCAGAAGCATATTTAGGGTCACTTCAGAAATCGTTGGAAATTCTGTCCTAGTCCCAAACCAAAATTCATTTAATGATTTTTTTAGGAAACTCAGGTTTTAAACCTGTGTCACTTGTTAACTTAGTAAATTCTTCTTGAACTTTTAATGGCAGATAACTGACTTTTTTTAATTTCAATTGAGTATGGTTTATGAACCCAACTTAGTTTTTTATTATCAAGATTTGAAGGTAAATTTCTGAAACTGTATCTCCGAGCACTTGAGATGGTCGATTATAACTCTTACAATTAAATCTTTAGGAAGGTTACTTTCAATTATAAAATCATCTATAGCTATAAACTTTTCCAAAGAACCATTTTCAACTCTATTCTTCTACATGTTAATCTTTTTAGTAAAACTTTCAATTTTATCTTTTAACATAAATATGTCACATTTTTTTCTTGAATCAACATGTTTAAATCATTGAGGTGTTGGAAAATGTCAACAAATAACAGTTTTGAAAACCATAAGTCAATGTGAAAAAAATGACAAAATCAGATTTCTGCTCAGTCAAAAATATAACTTCATCTTTCAATGTCTTTTTGTTAAAATTTATCTATTTATTATTAGTTTTCAACATTCCCTTTTATAGGATTTTGAGTTCTAAATTTTCCATCCTCCCTAAAATCCCCCCTCTCCAAGAAAGCATGACATCTGATTTAGGCTATACACATACAATCATTTTAAACATATTTCCACATTAGTCATGTTATGAAAGAAGAATCAGAACAAAAAGGGAAAAAAACACGAGAAAGAAGAAAAAATGACAGAGAAAATAGTATTCTTCAATCTGCATTCAGATTCCATAGATCTTTCCCTGGATGTGGATGGCATTTTCTTTCATGAGTCTTTTCAGATTGTTCCAGATCATTGCATTGCTGATAAGTCTAATAAAGTTGGTCATTGCCCCCCCCCCAAAAAAAAACAAAAACAAAAACACAACCTTGGCTAGGATTCTTAAAATCTAGCCACTGCTCAGATTCTTATAATCTAGCCAATAGCTTACTAATATTCAGACTCCTTAAGAGTCTGCCCAACATGATGGGTATTCTACTAAACCTTGTATTTGGCTGAGATAAGGCTGGGATCTAATTCTTTCAGGCAGGACCTGCGTGTTCTGATTTTGGGGTTCCAGCACCCCTAAATCTCTAAATCTCATTTTGTTGGCCCATATGGGGAAACTGCCTAACCCCAAATTCTTCCCCAGCCAAGACTTCAAGGTATGCAAGCCTTCCCCCACCCTTTTCTTGCTGTACAGTTGGGGTCGCTCTCCAAGTACCAAGGCTTGGAGGTACTTTTTGGACAGACAGTTACAAGGCTGTCTCGCACTTGGCCTGACACTCCCAGGCTCTCAGCCCACTGGGTCAGTTCAAGGCCATGGACCTGGGTACACCTTCTGCAGTATAGAGGACAAGAATGGACATCCTATCTGGAAGTGTATGTACTTTAGTACATAGATACAAAAATACAGTACATTAGAGTACTTTATTTTTTTCATGCTTAGCAATCCATGTTCATAATGGCATGTGAAGATTTATAGATAAAGTAGAAGGTACATGCTTGATATGTCCTGATAGGGTTATAGCTATCTGGAAACAGTGATATTATGTGAACAACAGGCTAGGCACCAAAAGTCCAGAGGGAAAACTTGATTGTTTTTTGGGAAGGATGCTGGAGGTAAACAGGGTGAAGTGACTTGTCCAGGGTCACACATCTAGTAAGTGTCTAAGACTGGATTTTAACTCAGGTCCTCCTGAGTCCAGGGGTGGTGCTCTATCTTCTATGCAACCTAACTGGCTCTCCAGGAGGAATTCTTGAGAGGGATAAAGGGAGAGAATCACAGAATCTTAGAGTCAGTGGGCTCTCAGATATCATCAAATCTAATCTATGCCTGAAAAGGAATATTCTCTATAGCACACCCAATAAAAGAATAACTCACCTGAACACCTACAGTGAAGGATTATTCAACATAGGCTGCCAGTTATGAAGTGCTCCATTTATTAGGAAAAGTTTTCCTTGCTTCAAGTCAAAATGTACCTCTGAACATTCTAGCCATTCCTCCCTGTTCTGCCTGCTAGGGCTCAGCAAAATGTGCCTAATCTCCCTTCCAGAAGACACATCTTCAAATACTTCACCCAGTCATATCGAAATTTTCATTCACCAAAATAAACATACGAATTTCTTTAATTATCCCTTGTATGTTTTTCGTTTGTTTGTTTTTTTCTTAGTTTTGTTAGGCAATGGGGTTAAGTGACTTGCCAAACTTCACACAGCTGGTAAGAAGTGTCATATGTCTGAGGCTGGATTTGAACTCAGGTCCTCCTAAATCCAGGGCTGGTACTCTAACCACTGTACAATCTAGCTGCCCCAAACAAACACATCTAAATTCATTTTCATTTATTTATTTATTTATTTTTAGCAAGGCAGTTGGGGCTAAGTGACCTGCTCAGAGTCACACAGCTAGGAAGTATTATGAGTGTGAGGCCAGATTTGAACTCAAGTCCTCCTGACTCCAGAGTCAGTGCTCTATCCATTGTGCCACCTAGCTGCCCCAATTGTCCCATCTATGGAAATATCTTCAGTAAATCTCAGCTTTACATGCTCCAGGTATCAATGTCCTTCCTAAAATATGACAACCAGGACTGAAGAAAATACTCAGGTGTGCTCTGAAAGGGGCCAGCTAGGTGCTTCAAAGGATTAAGCACTCGGTTGGGAGTCAGGAAGATCTGAGTTCAAATCCAGCCTCATACATTTATGCACTATGTAGCACTGGGAAATTCACTTACCCTCTATTTGCCTTAGTTCCTCATCTATAACATGAGAACACACTGGCAAATAAATGGTAAACTGCTTCTGTACTTTGAAAAAAAAAACAACAACAAAAAACCTTGCGTAGAGTTGGACACAACTGAACAACTGAACAACAACAAAAACTCTAAAAGGACAGAGGATAGCAGTACCATCACCTCCCTCATTTGGGACAAATGGTTTCTCAATATGGCTGTATGTGGCATTAGCATTTCTGCTTCCAAGTATACAATTAACTGATATTACACTTGTAGCCCACTAATACCCACAGTACTTTCACAGATGAACCATGCCTTCTTTACACTGACCTAGTACCAAATGATTTGAGGCCCACTCCCCAAAATATTTGATTCACAAGTGGGGAATGGGTAGTGTCAAAGGGTGGGAAGAAACACTAAAACCTACTACATAGTTCGGTTTCAGTTACTTCCTCTGTGAAATCTATGATTGTTTTCCACTTGAAGTCCAACTGTAACCCATTTCTGAATTTCTCTCTCCCTACCAAGACTTCTGGGCTCACAGGGACCATGTTTAATCCTGGATAATGACCTACAAAAATGATTGTTCTCTGCCTCTTTGTTAGCTTATTAGAATTATTCCTGAAAAATCAACTTACATGCTAATAGTATAGCATGTTTCTAAGTTTCTCCCAGAGTGGTCAAGATGGGTCTCCAGCTCTTAAAAAATAATTTAAGTTACTAAATCTTAGCCAGCCTTTATTTCATTCCACAGATAAATCAAAAGACATAAAAAGGAAAACAAAACAAAACCTCACAGGAACCCCTATTCAGACACAGAAACATATAAAGCAGCAAAAAATCTATTAGCTAGAATGGAATTGAAGTTGAAGTTGGCATCAGGATATTACATTGACATTATCACGAAATATCTCTCCCACAGGATCAAAGGTCTTTCCAGGCCCTTAGTACCAGTCTGTGCTTTATATTCCTTCCTAAACGTATCCATACTGCAGTGGTGTTCTGGAGCCACCTGCAAGTTAACTGACAAAGAGATAATTACATTTTAAGCATGAGCACCTAGACTGTAAAAATCAATCAATGCTACAAATCAGGACTGTATTGTTGTTTATGATCTAGATTTCAGAAAGTGATGGAGAAAATAATAGCTTAAAATAGGTTAAAAAAAGGTTATGTATACATTTTTTTTTTCTACAGAGCTGATCTTAAGCATTTACTAGCTTATTTCTGCTTTAGGGGCTGCTTTATAAGCAAATGCAATTAACATCAAAGCTTTATCTTCCAATCAACTCAGTGACTTTGCTCTTGAAGTAATAAACTGTTCAAAAATTACATAGCTGATCTTCCTCTTCTTAGGAAAATTACTACAATTACTGTCTTGAACTTAGAAGTGTGTGTGTGTGTGTGTGTGAGTGTGTGTGTGTGAGTGAGTGTGTGTGACAGAGAGAGAAAAAGAGAGACAGAGACAGAGAGACAGAGACAGAGACAGAGACAGAGAACATGTGCACACACCTCTAGATGGTGCCATGGATAGAGCACTGGACTTGGAATCAAGATGAGTCATCTTTATGAATTCAGTTAGAGCTTCAGTCACTTACTAGATGTCTGATCCTGGGCAAGTCTCTTAACCCTGTTTGCCTAACTTTCTCGCCTGTGAAATGAGCTGGAGAAGGAAATGGGAAACCACTCTAGTATCTTTGCCAAGAAAACCCCAAAATGGGGTCACAAAGAGCCAAACACAATAACAACAAGAGAATACACATGTATTATTCATTCCAAATAATAATCTATAAGCATGGCCTTTTGACTGAATCCAAATTTTGCACTTAAGGATTGAGAAGGCCCCATGTGGCCTCAAGGCTTGCAAGTTCCCCACCCCTGAGACTCTACTCCATCTAGTTTATAGCTCTATATCTGACTTTTAAGGAGTGGCATCTCACATCATCTCAAGGCACTTTAAGGTTAGGAAATTCAGGCAAAGAAGAAGTCTTAATATCCCTGTTGATTTCCTAAGATAAATATGTGGTGATCTAGAAAGAGGGCTGGACTTGGAATCATAGGATAGTGATTTGAATCCTTGCTCTGTCATTTATTACTGGAGTGATTTAGAGTAAGTCTCCAAATGTCTCTCAGTTTCCTCATCTTTCAGTGAAGATATTGGATTAAACCATGTCAAAGTTCCCAACTGGCTCTAAATAAATGATGGTATAATCTCTTTAAAAATACAAGTAGATACTATAACCAAGTAGTGCAGATAGGTTATGTTAATTTTAGCATTTGTGCACCCAAAACTTAGCAGTGTGTTTCACTTAGTAAATATTTAAGAAGTGATCACCTTTCATCCTTTTGACTCTCCCTCACCCCCTATAGTCTCCACATCATCTCATATTTATTCCTTCCTCACTACTCTGTCACTTTCCTAATTCAACCATTCATAACCTCGTCTGTACTATGACTTTTGCCTACTCATTTCCCCTCTATTGTCTGTCTCCTCTCCTATATAGCAAATAACAAAGCTGCCAAACTTATATTTTTTTTCAGCCAAAGAGAAGGTTTATTAGAACATCCATCATATTGGGCAGACTCCCAAGGAGTCTGAACATTAGTAAGCTATTGGCCAGATTACAAGAATCTGAGCAGTGGCCAGATTTCAAGAATCTGAGCTCCCCAATGGAGATAAGATGGACCCCACATACAGAAAGACTGTGGGAGGGATCTAGGAGTGGCCAAGTAGTTTGGGTTTACTGGAAGAGGGGTCCAAGGAGGAATTGGATGAGAGCGTCCAGCAAGCTGGGGGGAACAGAACTCCCGGAACCTGGACCATGTGGCCAAGGGAGAATGGAGCCCAACCAGGATCAAGGTTGGGAAATGGCCGGGGGCCATAGGGAGGTAAGAAAATGGAGGACTAGGATAGGCCAAGGACAACAAAGAATTGGGAAATTGGGTGTAGCCACAACAAAAGGCCAGCCTATGGGATCATAGACTCAGGCTAAAGTCAGAGACTTGGCCATGTGGAAAAGTTCAGGGCCTTTCCCTTCTGGGGTCCTGATCCCAACCCTATCAGTCCCCCCTCAAACAAATGGGGCACAAATTCTTTTGGGGAAAGGGGTGAAGCTTTCAACTTCTGAAACTGCTTCCTGCTGGCAAGGAGCAAAGAGCTGTCCCTGCCTCAAGGGTGTCCCAAAGAGGAGATTGACTGGAACCGAGCACAGGCTGTATCCAGGGAGCCATGGGGGGACATTGGCTAGTACCCCCTGTTTGCTATCAATTGTAGGTGAATGGCCTGTAGTCTGCAAGACACCAATCTGACAGAAAAGACTACAGGGCCCAGATATGACAAGATAAAACATCCTTAGCTCTGTTTAGATTCAGATAATTCAACTTTCCAACCATGCAGTACCAAATCCATCTCATAGCCAGATTGAGGAATAGCCAGGTGGGTAACGTTACTTTTCACTAATCACAGCTTAGGAAAAACTTTTCCTGGATTTATGTGTCAAATTTGAATTTGTCCTCATCTAAAAAGCTAATCGTTAGAGACTATTTCTAAATACTTTCAAATTCTCAGCAAGCCAAAACCCAAACAAGCTTTTTGGCTAGTTTACACATTAAAACAATCACCGACAATAGCCAAATTATTTTAGCAGCCACTAAATTATGAAAAACTGCTTGACATAACTGATACAAAAAGTTCACCAAATGAAACTTGGAACAAACCCACTACCAATCAGGTGACTTCAGTTTTGTTAAATGCATTTACAAATCACTCCACACAACGAATCAGCATCTCATCATCAAGTTAAAACCACAACCTTAGCTCGGATTCTTAAAATCTAGCCACTACTCAGATTCTTATAACCTAGCCAATAGCTTACTTATGTTCAGACTCCCTAAGAGTCTGCCCAATATGACAGATGCTCTAATAAACCTTGTCTTTGGCTGAAAGAAGGCTTGGGTCAAATATTTTCAGGCAGGACATGTGTGTTCTCATTTTGGGGTCCCAGCACCCCTAAACCTCATCATTTTGGTGGCCTGTATTGAAAACTGCCTAACCCCAAGTTCTTCCCCAGCCAAGACTGGAAGATATGTAAGCCTCTCCCTCCACCCTTTTGTTGCTCTACAGTTGGGGTCCCTCTTCAAGCACCAAGGCTTGGAGGTGCTTTTTGGGGAGACAGTTATGAGGCTGTCTCACACTCAGCCTGACACTCTAAGGCTCTCAGTCCAATGGGTCGGTTCGAGGCCATGGACCTGGGCACACCTTCCGCAGCATAGACGACAAGAATAGATGCCCTATCAGGAAGCGTATGCCATATTCTGCCAATTCTCTCTGTGCTAGGGAATTGGGGAAAACTGAAGTTGCTTTTGGTTCCCTGAGGCTTACTTCTTTCCTTGCCTATACACACTTGAATCCTCCTTCATGGAGTTTACGGGGAAAAGTTAGAGTAGCTAAAAATATCTTGGGAGATTCTGGAGGTTTTGTGATTGATCATTAAGGAGTTTTGAAACTCACTCCTCCTTACA
The DNA here is from genome assembly GCF_900497805.2 of Vombatus ursinus. Classification (NCBI taxonomy): domain Eukaryota; kingdom Metazoa; phylum Chordata; class Mammalia; order Diprotodontia; family Vombatidae; genus Vombatus; species Vombatus ursinus. The sequence continues at coordinate 659,813 of NW_020954440.1, forward strand.
ACCCTGGTCACTCTTTTCTCCCACTCCCTTCCCTTGAGTCAAGAGGCTATCTGTTAACCCCTCTCATAAGAGAAGAGAGTTTCACCCTTTACCCCTCACCTTTGATTTTACTCTTCACCACCTGGGAAAGGAAGGAGGTGGGAGATGCAGCAGCTACAGCAGGCCCCCCTGGCAGTGGCCTTATGCCCTAAGGCAACCTTTTCCTGGAAGCATCACCCAGATTCAGCACATCCTGCTGAAGGTAATGAAGTTAGCCTCCGAACTCGGGTAAGCATGCTCTTTTAAAGTTGTAGCTTTAACTATCAACGTTGAGATGTTGATTCTCTGTGTAAAGTAATTTGGAAATGCATTTAACAAAACTGAAGTCACCAGATTGGTAATGGACTTGTTTCAAGTTTCAAATTGGTGAACTTTTTCTATCAGTTATGTCAAGCAACTTGTTGGTGACTGTTTTAATGTGTAAACTAGCCAAAAAGCTTGTTTGGGTTATGTATGGATTACTGAGAATTTGCAAGTGTATAGAAATCTCTAATGATTGGCTTTTTTACATCAGGACAAATTTAAGTTTGAGATGTAAATCCTGGAAAAGTTTTTCCTAAGCTGTGATTAGTGAAACTTGTTGTTTGAGGTGAAAGCTTATAGGATTTATTTTGAGTTGTCTGTTGGATCATAATTCATTGATAATCAATCCACCATCTGAGAGAATTGCCCAAAGGTACTCAGAGAATGTGAAACCGGTGGGAAGTCAGCATTGGGGAAACCCTGAGAGGTCAATCTTAGCTTCACTCTAGGATGGAATCCTGATGGCTCAATTTCCCCATTATGTTCCTTTGAAAAGGAATGTTACCCATGTAGCTATTCCTAAGTCTGGCTATGAGGTGGATTTGATACTGCATGGTTGGAAAACTGAATTCTCTGAATCTAAAAAGAGCTATGGATTTTTTATCCTGTCTTTTGAGCCCTGCAGGTTTTTCCCTCAGATTTCTGTCTTCCAGACTACAGGTCATCCCCTACAGTTGATAGCAAACATTGGGTACTAGCCAATAACACTGGAGAAATTGTTTTAAGATATTATTTAAATTTGTTTGGAGGAGTTTAGGGGAGACCCCAGCTGATTCTCTGGCTTTTCTCCACCATCTTGCCTCTACCTCCTTAAGGCTTGTTTTCAAAGAATATTTGTGATGGTCCATGATGATTTCAAAAGGCTTGTAATGAGAATGCCCAGTGAAACTACTTTCCAGACAGTCTTATAATTTGCTTTCAAGAGCACAAAATTTCCAAAAATCTTCATAATACAATATCACAAAATTTCAAAACTAAATTTATCTGGTAACTGAAGGAAACAAGAGAACTACTCTGGGGCATTGGACAGAATGAAAAGGAAAGAATGCATTTGTGTGTTACCATGCTTTGAGAATCAGTTTCACTCAAATGGAGAACCTGTGTGGTATTTTGGAAACAATTTGAAAAGTTGAAAAACTGAAAAAACCCACACACTCATCAGAAGGTATTCAAGAGTTATACATAATATTTTTGCACATTCCCCCAAATTACACTACATATGGACCTGACTGTTTCAAATTGCTGCAGAAATAAGACTAAAAAGCCGGTGTTTCTCATGTCATGCAATACTTCATGAAAGTGTCCTTGTATTGCTTCTCCTGACCTCCATGTGAGCATTTGCCTTGTGTCAGTTCTCCATAAAAGAGTCTTTTAGGAAAAAGACGTGTGGCATTCAAACAACATGAACAGCTCATTGGAGTTGCCCTCTGCTATAGAATTTCATGCTTGCCAGTTTAGCTTGAGTAAGGACCTTAGTATGCACTATCTTATCCTACCAGGTGATCTTCAGAATCTTCCTAAGACAATTCAAATGGAAGCAATTCAGTCCCTGGCATGGTGCTAGTATAAAATCCAGATTAAAGAGGTACATACCATGAGGTCAGCACAACAGCTCTGGAGACTTTCAATTTGGTAGGCAGTCTAATACCTTTTCTCTCTCAAACTTTCATTTGGAGCCTCCCAAACACTAAGCTAGCTCTGACAAAGTGTGCATGAAACTCATCACCCACAAGAATATGATGACAAAGTATAGTGCCAAGATAATTAAACTTATCCACAGTAATCAGTATTTCTCCATTTTCTGTAATCAATGGTTCCACATATGGTTGATATGATGCTGTCTAGTGGAGAATCTGTGTTTTCTTGGTGTTGATCGCTAGGCCAAAATTAGCACAAGCAGCAGAGATTCAATCCATACTTTGGTGCATCTCAGCTTCAGAAGCTGCATTGAGTGCACAATCATCTGGCAACAAAAAATCATGCAGGAAACCTCCCTCCACTTTAGCCTTGGCTTCGTAGATTTTCACATTAGATAATTAATCATCAGTGAGGTAGCTGACCCTGATGACCATTTTGTCCTCATTAAAGATGCCTGACAACATTGCTGAAAGCTAAAATGCATCAGAGCAAGGCAACAGAGCAAGTGAAGCCCTGCTTTACTGTATTGGGGACTGGGAAAACAAAAGAGCATCATCCATTATCTACAGCCTGTGGAAGCATACTATCATGAAGCTGACATACAATGCTGATGAACTTCTCCAGGCAACCACATTTTGACAAACGTTTCCACAGGCCCTCATGACCAACAGCATCAAAGGCCTTGGTGAAATCAGTGGACATTTTGTACAGACCCCTGTTCTGCTCCTGGCATTTTCCGTGCAGTAGTACGTCAGCAAACACCGTATTGACCATCAACTCATTTACTCATGAGAACAAGCCTGTGAGATAAGTTCATACGTGTTGTTATGCACATTTCTGCAGGAGCAAGCAGGGGCTCAGACAGGTGAGGGTACTTACCCACGGGGAAACAGCTAGTAAATTTCAGAGTTAAAGTCCATAAGCATTTATTAATCACTTGCTGTATGACAGGCACTGTGCTAAGTATCTGGGAATATAAAAAGGCAAAACTTAGATCTCTGCACTGTAGAAGCTCATATTCTAAATGGGAGATAAGCAAATTACAATGTGCACACAAGCTGTACAGAATATCAGTGGAAGGAAATCCCAAAGGCAAGATTTTTTTTCTTTTAATTTTTCATTTATGGAATAAAACAAGCATTTCCATAACATAGTATAATTTTAAAATGATGATTGCTCATGAAACTTCAAATTCACTATGTATAACACCCAATAAATGGAAAACTCACCTGAAGACCTACAATGAAGTGTTCCCTTTGTTAGGAAAACTTTTCCATGCTTCAAGTCAAAATGTGCTTCTGAACATTCCAGCCATTATTCCTTGTTCTGCCTGGTAGGGCACAGCAAAATGTGCCTAATCTTTCTCCCATGAGACACATCTTCAAATACTTCACCCATGCACACTGACATTTTTTATTCACCAAAAGAAACATAGTCATTTCTTTAATTTTTTCCTATATGGAATCATCTTCCATAAATCTCATCTTTACATGCTCCATGTATCAACATCCTTCCTAAAATGTGACCACCAGGACTGAAGAAAATATTCGGGTGTACTCTGAAAGGAGACAGCTAGGTGCTATAATGGATTAAGCACTGGTTCTGCAGTCAAGAAGATCTGAGGTCAAATCCAGTCTTGACCTTGACTAACAATGCAGCACTGGGCAATTCACTTAACCTCTCTCTATATGCCTTAGCTCCTCATCTGTAAAATGGGAACACAATGGAAGAGAAAATGGTGAACTACTTTGGTGCTTTGCGAAAGAAAAAAAATACTTACAAACACTGACCATAGGTTTGCATAGAGTTGGACACAACTGAACAACTGGACGACAACCAACACTCCGAAAAGGGCAGAGGATAACAGTACCAGCACCTCCCTCTTTTGGGACAAATGGTTTTTCAATGTGGTCATGTATGGCATTAGCATTTTTGCTTTCAAGTACACCGCTGACTGACATTATACTAGTAGCCCACTAATACCCACTGTTCTTTTACAGACAAACTATTCCTTCCTTATAGTGATTTAGTGTCAATTCTACAGACAAATCAAAAGATTTAAAAAGTAAAACAAAACATAACTTCACAGGAACCCCTATTCAGACATGGAAACATATAAAGCAGCAAAAGAACCTATTAGCTAGAATAAAATTGATGTTGAAGTTGACATCAGGATATTACATTGATGTTACAATGAAATATGTCTCTCACTCAGGATCAAAGGCCTTTCCAGGCCTTTAGGACCATCCTATGGTTTATATTCCTTCCTAAAGGTAGCCATACTGCAGTGGTGCTCTGGAGCCAGCTCCAAGTGGCTCATAAAGAGATAATTACAATTTGAGTTTGAGCACCTGGACTGTAAAAATTAATAAATGCTACAAATCATGACTTAATGTGTTGTTTTGTTTATAATCTAGTTTTCAGAAAGTGATGGAGAATATAATAGGTTAAAAATAGGTTTAAAATAAAGATCACATATACATTTTTTTCAGGAGAGCTGGTTCTTATGCATTTACCAGCTCATCTGTGCTTCAGGGGCTACTGCGTAAGCAATGCCATTAACATCAAAGCTATATCTTCCAATCAACTCAGTGGCTTTGCTCTTGAATAAACTTGAACAAACTGTTCAAATTATGTTACTGTTCTTCTACTTTCTAGGAAAGTTACTACAATTGCTGTCTTGAACTTAAATGCGTGTGTGCGTGTGTGTGTGTGTGTGTGCGTGTGTGAGCGAGCACACAGGTCTAGGTGGCATCATGGATGGACCACTAAGCTTGGAATCAAGAGGAACCATCTTCACGAATACAAATAGAGTCTTAGACACTTACTGGCTATATGACCCTGCACAAGTCTCTTAACCCTGTTTGCCTCAGTTTCTTATCTGTGAAATGAGTTGGAGAAGGAAATAGAAAACCACTCCAGTATGTTTGCCAAGAAAATTCGAAAATGGGATCACAAAGAGTCAGACAGAACTGAACAATCACAAGAAGACAACACACACACATATTATTCATTCCATATAACAATCTTTTAAGAGTGAGGATGCTATTAAGGCCTTTTAAATATGAGGGAATTGAGAGCGGGACTTGCTAGGGTTATACAGCATTAAAGTGTCTAAGACAATATAAATTCAAGTCTCTCCTACCTCCAAATTTATGACACTTTCTACTACATATGTTATCTTTGAAAAAGTTTGGATTATATACTTCTCTGTGCATAAGAAAAATAGCATGGTTTGGGGGCTAGGTCTCAGAATGGGGAAGATGCAGATTGGATTTTCTCTCTAAAAAATATTTGATGCAATTGAAATCGTCGTTCCCTCACAGCTTTCCTAAAAGCTTTCCTGACATCTTTGTTCCTAAGACTATAGACCAGAGGGTTCAACATAGGGATGACCATGGAGTAGAACACTGACACTATTTTGTCTGAGTCCATGGAATGCCTGGAGCTGGGTTGGAAGTACATGAATGTGATTGTCCCATAAAATATGGACACTGCTCTGAGATGGGAAGCACAGGTGGAGAAGGCTTTCTGGTCGCCTTCTGTAGGATGAATATTTAGGATGGTGGTGAAGATTGACAGGTAAGAGGTAAAGATGACAAAGAATGTAAAGAAGGTATTTAGTGACCCTAACATAGAGAATACTAATTCACTGATGTGAATGTCAGAGCAAGAGAGAACTTGAAGAGGGAGAATATCACAGAAAAAAATGATGGACTATGTTGGACCTACAAAAGAAAAGGCTAAATGTGTTACCTGTGACTAAGGAAGAGACCAGAAAGCCATAGATGTAAGCCCCACTGGCCATATGAGCACATACTGTTGATGTCATGGTGGTGGTATAATATAAGGGTTTACAAATGGCAGCATGGTGATCATAGGCAATGGAGGCTAAGAGGAAACTTTCAGTAGTAACAAAAGACGTAAAGAAGAAAAGCTGTGTAGCACATCCATTATAGGATATAACCTTGCTCCGTGTCAGGAGCCCTGCCATCACCTTGGGAGTAACAGCTGAGGAGTAGCCAAAATCCACCAGAGAGAGGTTACTGAGGAAAAAGTACATGGGGGTGCGGAGGCAGGATTCGCTGGAGATCGGAGATATTATCCCCAGGTTCCCTATCAAGGTGATGACGTAGATGATGGTGAACATTATGAAGAGAGGGACGTGAAGCTCTGGAACATCCGTTAATCCTATAAGAATGAACTCATTCACTTCAGATCTGTTCTCCATGGATGTCATTTGAGAGTGATGTCATACACCTGCAACAAAAGAGTAATCATCAGAAAAATCCACTCTGTATGATGAATGACTCCAAGACATAAAACTTGGTCAGAAACCTATCTTCTGTGTGGGCTAGAAATAGCAATTAAGGTGAAAAGAATATCTAGGTAGTTGTCATAGCAGTTACTCTAGGTCCTCAAAATCCACTCATCGATTTTCTCACAGAAAAGGGAGAGAGTAACTCATCTATTACTGCTCACTTTGTTTAATCTACTACAAATTTAGCTACCCCCAAAGTGACATTTTCCACTTCAGGAAAGGGAAATGCCTTATTCTCTGCCCAAAAATCAACATGAGAGGGAAGATTATTGTTGGCCAGGTTTGGAGAACTAGATCTTTGCTTACGAATATGCTTCATTCTGATAAAGAAGAGAGGAAAGAAGAATAAAGGAGAAGTAGGAATAAAATAAAAGGAACGTTTAAAAATTGTGAGAAGGGAGGAGAGGATCAAAGAAAGTTGGCCAAAAATGCATTGGGATCCTGCTTAGTCCTGGAATCATTGCAGTTTTAAGGTTTATGGAATAGACTGAAGTCACCAGTTTCTCAGTAGGAACAGTTGCCTATGGACACCTGTTGCATAGATGCGAGAACTGTTAGTCCAAAAGACCACTGGTGTCTCACTTAACAGTAAATGGATGACCTCTAAATTTGTTTCCTTCCCACCACCTGTCCCTTTGACAATTCTCCACCACTGCCACTGTGGAAAAAGAAGGTGTCCACAAGCAGTGATATCGGTCCTTTTATTCACTGTATGTTTTTTTGGGTCCCACAGAAATCACCAATTTGGGGGTTAGTCTTCAAGTTTGAGCTAAAATTTCACGCACAGGAGGCTTTTCTTAATCCATTGATTCAATTTTAGTGATCCATAGATTTCAGTGACTTCTATCTTTGGATTATCTCTAAACTACCTGGAATATAACTTGTTTATAAACTGATAGTTGCATGTTATTTGCATGGAGATTATGGACTCCTTGATGGTGAGCACTGTATTTTACCTTTCTTTGTATTCTCTCTGCTTATCATGGTGCTGGACATATAGTAGGTACTTAATACATGTTTATTGTCTCACTGATCGTCCATTTGTGAATTGCAATGTCTGAACTAAGCTAAGTTGTCCTTTAGGCATCAGACAACTATGTAGATCATTCCCAGGTACCACTTTAAGCCTTTATAGCTTGAAAGGACTGGCCACAGTAGTGTATCACTCACTTAGTCTTAGAGTACTTTGTTTCATCTTTGTAGAAATCATAAGTGGGCTGCCACATGCTAATTACAATAATTTGCATTTTTAAATATATATGTGTGTTTGTATACACATACAAATGAACACACACATGACAGAACAACTAGGAATTGATACTAAAGTTATTAATAACTAGCACGTATATTAGTGGAGAGAAGGGAAAATGCATTTATACAGCATCTATTATATGCCAAGCACTGTACTACACTTTGTAAATATTATCTTATTTGGTTCTCACAACAACCCTGTGAAGTAGGTATTGTTATTGCTCCAGTTTTAAAGGTGAGGAAAGAGAGATAAATAGGGTTTGAATGACTTGCCCAAGGTCATACCTTATGTATCTGTGACTGAATTTGAAATCAGCACTTCCTGACTCCAGTCCCAATGCACTATCCATTTTACCAGATTTTTTTCTCTGTACTTTTCAAAGCACTTTAAATAGATTGGATCATTTAATTCCCACAATAACCTTGTGACATACATGGCTAACAAGAAAACCAATTTGACCATACACTGAATGGAAGGCCACAGTACCCGGGTATACTGAGGTGGTCCTCTCAAGTCTACATAGGAACAACATGTTCAGTTGTGGGTTCCGTACTTTAGGAAGGAAATCAATAGGCTAGAGATTCTCCAGAGGACTTCAGCCAGCATGGAGAAGAACTTTGAAATCTTCCCATATTGAGATTGGTGGAAGGAACTGAGGGGTTTGGTGTAGAACAGATAAAAAATGAATGTCAGGGCAGGGGTTGAAATTAAAGTTATCTTCAAGTGTCTGCAGGACTGACATAGGGAGGAAGGATTTGGTTTGTTTTATTTGTACCAAACATTATGAGCCAGGAGGAAAGGTTATAAGGTAAGAAGAAACAAACTTAGGTTTGAAGTAAGGAAAAGATTCCAAACCTGTTGCTATTCAGAAGTGGAAGGGGCTGTCTTAACATTTACTGAATTTCCTCTCACTTAAAGTCTTGAGGGAAGTGTTAATCGATCCCTTGTTCAACCCAGACACACACACACACACACACACACACACACACACACACACACATCTATATCTATCTATCTATCTATCTATCTATCTATCTATCTATCTATATCTATCTAGATTTATATATATATATACATATTATATATATATCAGAGGTGTACAGAGACAGAAAAGGTTTACTTCTCATTTTATGGAAAAATGTGTCTCCTACATCACTGTGACCATGGAGAAGCCACCTCACCTCAGAGCCTCAATTCACCCTTAAGTCAAAAAAGGATACAATAATGGTACCTACACCACAGGGCTGTTATGAGAATAGAAGAAAATAGTTCTATAAAGTGCTTTGAAAACTTTAAAACTAGATAAAATAGTTATCTACCATTATTTTAATTAACACTACTGCTATTATTTGTTTTATCTTTCACAAATCCCTTAATGTCTTTTACTTCTAGAATATCACAGATCTCAGTTTGCTTGTTGATAAAGGAAATATATTAGACTAGATGATCACTGAGATCTTTTCCATCTCTGCATCAATGATTCTGACACTTTTAACCTGTATTAATTTTAAAGATATATATTAGTCTTCATAGCACCACTGTTAAAAGACTTTTTTTTTCTGATGTAGTTAATATGAACGTGGTACGTAAGGATAAAGTAAATAAATAAAATTTTCTCTCGTAGACTTTCAGAGGAGTAGAACAAAATCAACTTTTACAATTAGCAACAATGAAGGATTTTCCTTTCACATAATAGGAGCTATATTAAGTAGAAAACCACGACCACCTAAGAGTCAAAATTTATAGAATTGTTTGCCTCATACATGGTACCTGTGCCATTTTTGTCATTGATATTATTGAATCAAAAGTGAATAGACATAATCTATGACAATCCTTTTCACAAATTTATTCAAGGTTGTGTCCTCTTGAGTTCCCATGTCTAGAGAGAATGCTTCTTGGTCTCCAGGGCTTACAAAGTGATTTCTTTTGTATTCTGACATGCTCAGTTCTTGGTAGACAGCACTCTCCTGGAAAGATAATTGATTAGGAGTCTGAAGACTTGGGTTCTAGTATTGCTTAGGCATTCACTAATCTCTTCTGTGATTTCATGAAAGTTAATCAATCCTTTTGGACCTCTGTCTGCTTATTTGGAAAATGGGAATAATATTTCTTAGGGTACAGAGTTCACATGATGGTTGTAAGGAAAGGGTCAAGAATTAAATGCTATAGACATGAGACTTACCATGATCAGTACAAGACAGTGGGCTGTTACATGATAATGAATGAGTAGGTGCTCCAAGAAACACAGAAACAGAGGAAAGAGGATGGAGGTACAGCTACACTACAAAGTACCAGTGTGGCAATATGTTGTAGTAGAAAGTTCTTTAATCTTTGAGTCAAGAGGATGTGGATTTCATTCCCACCTCAGACACTTAATAATTGTACACATCAGGACAACTGAACAACAAAAAGAAGACAATATACACATATTATTCATTCCAAATAACAATCTTTTAAGAGAGAGGATACTATTAAGGCCCTTCAAATATGAGGAAACTGAGATTGATACTTGCTAGGACTAAGAGCTGATTTTATGAAAAAAACAATAAAATAGATAAATCTTTGGTTACTTGAATTTACAAAAAGAAAGGAGAAAACCAAATTACTCGTATCAAGAATGAAAAGGGCGAAGCTACCACCAAGGAAGAAGAAATTAAAATTAAAACAATAATTAGAAATTATTTTGCTCAATTATATGCCAACAAATTTGACAATCATAGTGAAATGGATACATATTTACACAAATATAAATTGCCCAGATTAACAGAAGAGGCAGTAAAATACTTAAATAACCCTATCTCAGAAAAAGAAATTGAACAAGCTATTGATGAACTCCCTAGGAAAGAAAAAACTCCAGGACCAGATGGATTTACATGTGAATGCTATCAACCATTTAAAGAACAATTAATTCCAATGCTATATAGACTATTTGGGAAAACAGGTGAAGAAGGATTCTTACCAAATTCTTTTTATGATACAAATATGGTGCTGATACCTAAACCAGGAAGAGTCAATTTCTCTAATGAATATAGATGGAAAAATTCTAAATGAAGTATTAGCAAATAGATTACAGCAACTTGTTACAAGAATAATACACTATGACCAGGTAGGATTTATACCATGAATGAAGGGCTGGTTCAGTATTAGGACAACTATCAGCATAATTGAGCATATCAACACCAAAACTAACAGAAACCACATGATCATCTCAATAGATGCAGAGAAAGCTTTTGACAAAATACAACACCCACTCCTATTAAAAACACTAGAAAGCATAGGTATAAATGGAGTCTTCCTTAAAATAATAAATAGCATCTATCTAAAACCTTCAACAAGCTTAATATGTAATGGGGACAAGCTAGAAGCATTTCCAATAAGATCGGGGGGTGAAACAAGGATGTCCATTATCACCATTGTTATTCAATATTGTATTGGCAATGTTAGCTGTAGCAATAAGAGAAGAAAAAGACATGGAAGGTATTAGAATAGGCAAAGAAGAAACAAATGTATCCCTCTTTGCAGATGACATGATGATATATTTAGAAAGTCCTAGAGAATCAAGTAAAAAACTTCTTGAAATAATAAACAACTTTAGCAAAGTTGCAGCCTATAAAATAAACCCAACAAATCATCAGCATTTCTATATATTACCAACAAAGCCCAACAGCAAGAGATAGAAAGAGAAATTTCACTTAAACTTACTGTAGATATTAGAAAATATTCAGAAGTCTACCCCTGAAACAAACCCAGGAACTCTATGAACACAATTACAACACACTTTTCAGACAAATAAGGTCAGATCTAAATAATTGGAAAAATATCAGTTGCTCATGGGTAAGCTGAGCCAATATAATAAAAATGACAATACTACTTATTCAGTACCATACAAATCAAACTACCAAGAATTATTTTATAGATTTAGAAAAAATAATAATAAGATTCATTTGGAAGAACAAAAGGTCCAGAATATCAAGGGAACTAATGAAAAGAAATGCAGGGGATGGTGGCCTAGAAATTCCAGATCTTAAATTGTATTATAAAGGAGCAATCATCAAAACTGCTTGGTACTGGCTAAGAAATAGAGTGGTGGATCAGTGGAATAAGTTAAATATGCAAGACACAGTAGTCAATGACTAAAGTCATCTATTATTTGATAAACCCAGAGACCCCAGTTTCTGGGATAAGAACCCACTCTTTGAAAAAAACTGCTGGGAAAACTCGAAAAGAGTATGGCAGAAACTAGGCATAGACCAAAATCTCACACAATATACCAAAAGAAAGTTAAAGTGGGTTCATGATTTAGATATAAAGGCTGATACAATAAGCAAACTGGGAAAGCAAGGAATAGTTTACCTGTCAGATCTATGGAGAACAGAAGAATTCATGACCAAACAGGAGATAGAGAATATTACAAAAAGCAGAATGGATTGGTTTGATTACATTAAATTGAAAAGTTTTTGCACAAAGTAAGCCAATGCAATTAAGATTAGAAGGAAGGTAGAAAATTGGGAAAAAAATCTTTACAACCAGTCTCTCTGTTAAGAGTCTCATTTCTAAAATATATAGAGAATTAAGTCAAATTTATAAGAATGCAAGCCATTCCCTAATTGATAAATGGTCAAAGGATATGAACAGACAGTTCTCAGATAAAGAAATTAAAGCCATTTATAGTCATATGAAAAAATACTCTAAATCACTATTGACTAGAGAAATGCAAATCAAAACAACTCTGAGGTACCACATCACACCTACCAGATTGGCCAACATGACAAAACAGGAAAATGATAAATGTTGGAGAAGATGTGGGAAAATTGGAACACTAATGCCTTGTTGGTGGAGTTGTGAAATGATCCAACCATTTTGGAGAGCAATTTGGAACTCTGCCCAAAGGGCTATAAAAGTGTGCATACCCTTTGACCCAGCAATAGCACTTCTAGGGCTATATCCCAAAGAGATCACACAAATGGGAAAAGGGACCACATGTACAAAAATATTGATAGCATCTCTTTTTGTGGTGGCAAAGAATTGGAAATTGAGAGGATGCCCATCAATTGGGGAATGGCTGAGCAAGTTGTGGTATATGAATGTAATGGAATACTATTGTGCTATAAGAAATGATGAATAGGCTGACTTCAGAAAAACCTGGAAAGACTTGTATGGTCTGATGCTGAGTGAAGTGAGCAGAACTAAGAGAACGTTGTACACAATAATATCCACATTGTATGATGACTAATAGTGATAAACTTAACTCTTCCCAGCAATACAAGCATCTGACACATCTCCAGAGGCCTCCTAATGGAAAATGCTATCCACATCCAGAGAAGGAACTCTGGAAGTTGAATTGCTATTTTTTTTCTCTTCTGTTGAGTTTTGTTTTCTCTTTCTGATGGTTAGTCGTATTGGTTTTAATTCTTATTTACAACACCACTAATGTGAAAATATGCTTAATAGGAATGTAAATGTATAGCCTAGATGAGATTTTGTGCCATCTTGGGGAAGGTGGGGGGGAAGGAACGGGGAGAAAAATTTAAAACTCAAAAGTATATGGAAGTGATTGTTGATAAATCAAAATAAATTAATAAAAATTTTTAAAAATAAAATAAAGAGGCAGCTAGTAAATTTCAGAGTTGAAGTCAATAAGCATTTATTCATCACTTATTGCAGGACAGGCACTGTGTTAAGTGTTTGGGATACAAAAAAGGCAAATCCAAGGTCCCTGCCCTGTAGAAGCTCACATTCTAAATGCGAGATAAGTAAATCGCCATGTTTACACATACTACGTAGAGTATCAATGAAAGGAAATCTCAAAGGCAAAGATTTTTTTTCTTTAATGTTGAATTTACGGAATAAAACAAGCATTTCCATAAGAGAGTATAATTTTAAAAAGACGATTGCTCATGAAACTGCAAATCCACTATGTATAACACCCAATAAATGGAAAACCCACTGAAGACCTACAGTGAAGGATTATTCAAGGTAGGCTGCCAATTGTGAAGTGCTCCATTTGTTAGGAAAACTTTTCCATGCTTCAAGTCAAAATGGGTCTCTGAACATTCCAGCCATTATTCCTTGTTCTGCCTGCTAGGGCCCAGCAGAATGTGCCTAATCTCTCTCCCATGAGACACATCTTCAAATACTTCACCCAGGCACACTGACATTTTCATTCACCAAAATAAACACACTCATTTTGTGAATTTTTTCTTACATGGAATTATCTCCAGTGAATCTCATCTTTACATGCTCCATGTATCAACATCCTTCCTAAAATGTGACCACCAGGACTGAAGAAAATACTCAGGTGTACTCTGAAAGGAGACAGCTAGGTGCTACAGTGGATTAAGCACTGGCTCTGCAGTCAGGGAGATCTGAGACCAATCCAGTCTCAGGCCGTCATTAACCATGTAGCACTTGGCAATTCACTTAACCTCTCTCTATATGCGTTAACTCCTCATCTGTAAAATGGGAGCACAATGGAAGAGAAAATGGTGAACTATTTTGGCGCTTTGCCAAAAAGAAAGAAAAAAAGAAAAAAAAACCTTGTGAACACTGACCATAGGATTGCATAGAGTTGGACATACCTGAACAACTTGACAACAACAAAAACTCTGAAGAGAGCAGGGGATAGCAGTACCATCACCTGCTTAGTTTGGGAAAATTGGTTTCTCAATGTGGTCGTATATGGCACTTTTGCTTCCAAGTACATCACTGACTGATATTATACTAGTAGCCCTAGAATACTCACTGTACTTTTACAGATGAACTATTCCTTCGTCATGGTGACTTAGTGTCCATTGATTGAGCCTCTCCCCCCCAATTCAAATCGCAAATGGAGAATGGATGGTGTCACAGTGTGGGAAGGAACACCAAAGACCTACTACATAGTTGGGCCTCAGTTACTTCCTCTGTGAAATCTATGCTTGCTTTCCACTTCAATTCCAACTGTAACCTATTTCAAAGTCTTTCACTACCCACTGAGACTTCTGGGCTCACATGGATCATGTGTAATTCTGGATATTGACATACAAAAACGATTGCTCTCTGTGTTATTGTGAGCTTATTAATCCTGAATAGAGCTATTCTTGAAAAATCAACTTACATGCTGATAGTAGAGCATGTTCTTAAGTTTCTCCCAGTGTGGTCAAGATGGGTCTCCAACTCCTATAAAATAATTCAAATAAAGAAATCTTATTCAGCCTTTATTTCATCTCACAGACAAATCAAAAGATATAAAAAGCAAAACAAAACAAAACCTCACAGGAACCCCTATTCAGACACAGAAAAAATATAAGGAAGCAAAAGAACCTATTAGCCAGAATAGAATTGATGTTGAAATTGGCATCAGGATATCACATTGACTGTACAGTGAAATATGTCTCTCACACAGGATCAAATGTCTTTCCAGGCCTTTAGGACCATCCTACGGTTTATATTCCTTCCTAAAGGTAGCCATAATGCAGTGGTGTTCTAGAGTGGGTTCCAAGTGGCTCGCAAGGAGATAATTACATTTTAAGTATGAGCACCTGAACTGTAAAATCCAATAAATACTACAAATCAGGAATTAATTTATTGTTTTGTTTATAATGTAGTTTTCAGAAAGTGATGCAGAAAATAATAGGTTAAAAATAGGCTTAAAATAAAGGTCACATATACATTATTTTTAAGGACAGCTGGTTCTTAAGCATTTACCAGCTCATCTCTGTTTTAGGGGCTGCTTTATAAACAATACCATTAACACCAAAGCCTTATGCTCCAAGCAATTCAGTGGCTTTGCTCTTGAAGTAATAAACTGTTCAGACTTATGTAACTGATCTTCTTCTTTCTATCTAGGAAAATCACTACAATTGCTGTCTTGAACTTAACTGTGTGTGTGTGTGTGTGTGTGTGTGTGTGTGTGTGTGTGAGCACACAGGTCTAGGTGGCACTATGGATGGACCACTGGGCTTGGAATCAAGAGGAGTCTTTTTCATGAATAGAAATAGAGCCTCAGACACTTACTGGCTATACGACCCTAAACAAGTCTCTTAGCCCTGTTTGCCTTAGTTTCTTATTTGTGAAATGAGTTGGAGAAAGAAATGGGAAACCACTCCAGTATGTTGGCCAAGAAAACCTCAAAAAGTATCAAAAAGAGCCACACACAACTGAACAACAAAAAGAAGACAATATAAACAAATTATTCATTCGACATAACAATCTTTTAAGAGAGAGGATACTATTAAGGCCCTTTAAATATGAGGAAACTGAGATTGGGACTTGCTAGGGCTATACAGCATGAAAGTGTCTAAGACAATATAAATTCAAGTCTCTCCTACCTCCAAAACTATAATACTTTCTACTACATATGTTATCTTTGAAAAACGTTGGATTGTACACTTCTCTGTGTATAAGAAAAGTAGCCTGATTTGGGGGCTAGGTTCCAGCGTGTGGAAGGTGTGGATTAGATTTTCTCTCTAAGAAAAAATAGATCCAATTGAAGTCGTTGTCCCCTCACAACTTTCCTAAAAGCTTTCCTGACGTCTTTGTTCCTAAGACTATAGACTAGAGGGTTCAACATGGGGATGACCATGGTGTAGAACACTGACACTATTTTGTCTGTGTCCATGGAATGGCTTGAGCTGGGTTGGAAGTACATGAAGAAGATTGTCCCATAAAATATGGACACTGCTGTGAGATGGGAAGCACAGGTAGAGAATGCCTTCTGGCGGCCTTCAGTAGAATGGATCTTCAGGATGGTGATGAAGATTAACAAGTAAGAGGTAAAGATGACAAGAAACGGGAGAAGGGTATTTACTGACCCTAAGATAAAGACAATTAACTCAGTGATGTGAGTGTCAGAGCAAGAGAGAACTAGGAGAGGGGGAATATCACAGAAAAAGTGATGGACTATATTGGACCTACAGAAGGAAAGGCTAAATATGCTTCCCATGACTATGGAGATGGTCAGAAAGCCACAGATGTAAGCACCACTGGCCAGATGTGCACATACCGTTGATGTCATGGTGGTAGCATAATATAGGGGTTTACAAATAGCAGCATGGCGATCATAGGCCATGGAGGCTAAGAGGAAACTTTCAATAGCAACAAAAGACCCAAAGAAGAAAAATTGTGTAGCACATCCATTATAAGAGATAACCTTGTCCCCTGTGAGGAGTCCAGCCATCACCTTGGGAGTAACAGCTGAGGAATAGCCAAAATCCACCAGAGAGAGGTTACTGAGGAAAAAGTACATGGGGGTATGAAGAGAAGATTCAATGGAGATCAAAACTACTATCCCCAGGTTCCCTATCATGGTGATGAGGTAGATGTGGGTGAATATTATGAAGAGAGGGACCTGAAGCTCTGGAACATCTGTTAATCCTGTAAGGATGAACTCATTCACTTCAGATCTGTTCTCCATGGATGTCATTTGAGAGTGTTGCCATTCACCTGGAACAAAAGAAGAATCATCAGAAAAATCCACTCTGCATGATGAATGACTCTAAGACATAAAACATGGTCAGAGACCCATTTTCTGTAGGGGCTACAAATAAGTAATGAAGGGAAAAAGAACATCTAGGTAGTTGTCATAGCAGTTATTTTAGGTCCTCAAAATCCACTCATTCATTTTGTCATAGAAAGAGAGAGTCACTCATGTATTACTGCTCACTTTGTTTAATCTCCTACAAATTTAATCAACACCAAAGGAACATTGCACACTTCAGGAAAGGGAAATGCCTTATTACTGCCAAAAAAAAATCAGCATAAATGGGGAGATTCCTGTTGGCCAGGTTTGGGGAACTGGATGTTTGCTTATGAACATGCTTCATTCCCATAAATAGGAGAGGAAAGAAGAACAAAAATGAAGGTAGAATAAAATGAGAGGAAAGTTAAAAATCTGTGAGTAGGGAGGAGTGTATCAAAGAAAGATGGCCAAGGATTCATTGGGATCCTACTTACTCCTGTAATCATTGCAACTTTAAGGTTAATGCGATAGACTGAAGTCACCAGTTCCTGAGTAGGAACAGTTGCCAATGGACACCAGTTGTATAGTTGTAAGAATCATCTGTTCAAAAGACCACTGGCTGCTCACTTAACAATAAATGTATGACTTCTAAAATTGTTTCCTTCCCACAGCTTGTCCCTTTTTCAATTAGCCACTGCCACTGTGGAAACAGAAAGTGGCCACAAACAGGGTATTTGTTTTTTCATTTCCTATATGGTTTTTTGGGTCCCACAGAAATCACCAATTTTTGGGTTATTCTATTTAAAGTTTGAGCTAAAATCTCAAACCCAGGAAGGAATTATGACTCACAGGCAAGATGAGTTAGAATCTCTAAAACATGAAAACAAATCTAGCTGCCAAGGTAAAATGTAGATTTGAGGGATGGGACTGATAACTTTAATATGGTTCTGGAAGGGTTTTTCTCTTATTTGAATGAAATAGGACAAGTTACAACAGGCTCTTACGATAATTTTAAACTGAGAAAACATACTCATTAAAGAAATCCAGGAACAACAGTGAAAAAAAACATGGAGAAAAGCATTTATATTGTTAGCAGTTTATTACTGATGGGAGTCTTCACGTATCTGGACATCTGTCAGAATGTTCTCTCTTATTCCGCCTCTCTGTCTTTCAATGCATTTCTCTGTCTCTATCTCTGCATCTCTGCATAGTTGTCTCTGTCTTTCTCTTCTTGACTCTTTTTTAATTTTTTTTTGTCTGTCTGCTTTTCCCTGTGTGTCTCTTTCTATCTGCATGTCCAGCTAGCTATCTATCTCTGTCTCTCCTCAAAGAAAAGCTATTAATTTCTCAATAAAAACAATATTTTAATGAATAAAATGTATGAAATGAAGTAACAAACATGAGAAAACTCTATCCTGCATTTGATTCTCATAAATTATGAGGAATTATTAGGTAGAATCAAAATAAATGGGAATGTTGCAAGAGTAGGGGAAAAGTAATTACACCATCCTAAAGTTTGAGAGAGATAAAGGAAGGAAAACTACCGATTGTCAGACATGCATATTAGACTTGGGAAGAGTCAATTCCAAGCAATTTAGAGGAAGGATAAAGGATCAATCTGCAGGGAATTTAAACTTGAAAGGAAAGAAAGATCTCAAGAATACAATTTTGAAGTCACAGGAAGAAAAATTGACAATCAGACAGACTCAGATATGAAAAATAAGTTTGAGGAAAAGAAAAAAAAGGAGAGATAATTAAGGATAAATGCAAAAATAGATCCTATCTTATCGTAATAGAGTTGAAGAAGTCTCAGCATGCAGTTTGAACTGAGGGAAGCCCAGAAAGCTAAAGGTGTGTATTAGTGCAAAATTTAATTTTATTTATTTTTATTTAATTTATTTGAATTAATTTATTTGATTTAATTTATTTAATTTTATTTATTTAATGTGAAATTGACTATTTGGGGAAACAAAGGATAATCAAATGAGGAATTGGACTGATTCTCATGGCTGATGAAACACGTACAATGAATGCCAAGCAAAGGCAGAGCTGCTCAGTTTGTATTTTGTTTCTATTTCCTCTGACAAAGAGAATGATCTTTGTGTTCAGAAGAACAGAAAAACTAAGAGTTGATACCAAAGTTCATAAGAACTAGCACACATATTAGTGGAGAGAAGGGAAAAAGTACTTATACAGCATCTATTATATGCCAAGCACTGTGCTATGCTTCATAAATATTCTTATTTGATTCTCACAACAACCCTGTGAAGTAGGTTCTGCTATTACCCCCTTTTTAAATTTGAGGCAAGAGAGGTAAATAGGGGTTGAATGACTTGCCCAGGGTCATACCTTAAGTATCTATGACTGGATTGGAAATCAGGACTTTCTGACTCCAGTACCAATGCATTCTCCATTTTACTGGAGTTGCCTCTCCATAGTTTGCAAAGTACTTTAAATAGATTGGATCATTTGATCCCCATAATTACCTTGTGCCATACATGGCTTACAAGAAAAACAATTTGACCTTACACTGCATAAAGCAACATAGTATCCAGGCATACCCAGGTGGTCCTCTCTAGTCTACATTTGGAGCAACATGTTAGGTCGTGGGTTGCAAACTTTAGCAAGGACATTGATAGGCTAGAGATTCTCCAGAGGGGCTCAGCCGGCATGATCAGAACTTCGAAATCTTCCCATATTGGGATTGGTGGAAGGAAGGAACTAATGGTGTTCAGTGTAGAAAAAATAAAAGATGGGTATCAGGGCAGGGGTTGAGATTAGGTTTGCTGAGGTATACACCAGATTGACATATGGAGGAAGAATTTGGTTCATATTATTTGTACCCAAAGAGATTATCCAGGAGAAATGGTTATATGGTAAGAGGAAACAAACTTAGGTTTAAAGTAAATAAATGATTCCAACAATTTTGCTATCCAGAAGTAGAAGAGGTTGTCTTAACATGGACTGGATTTCCTTTCACTTAAAGTCTTGAGGGAAGGGCTAGTTGATCCCTTGCTCAATGCAGACACACACAGACACAGATACACAGACATAGACACACACAGAGATATATATCTATATCTATATTTACATCTATCTAGATATATATATTTATATCAGAGGTGTGCAGAGATAGAGAAATTTTGTATCTCATTTTATGTAAAAATATGTCTCCTAGATAACTGTGACCATGGAGAAGCCACCTCACCTCAGAGCCTTAATTCACTCTTAAGTCAAAAAACAATAAAGCAATGCTACCTACACCACAGGGCTGTTATGAGAATAGAAGAAAATAGTTCTATAAAGTGCTTTGAAAACTTTAAAACTAGATAAAATAGTTATCTACCATTATTTTAATTAACACTACTGCTATTATTTGTTTTCTCTTTCACAAATCCCTTAATGTCTTTTACTTCTAGAATATCACAGATCTCAGTTTGCTTGTTGATAAAGGAAACATATTAGACTAGATGATCACTGAGATCTTTTCCATCTCTGCATCAATGATTCTGACACTTTTAACCTGTATTAATTTTAAAGATATATATTAGTCTTCATAGCACCACTGTTAAAAGACTTTTTTTTCTGATGTAGTTAATATGAACGTGGTACGTAAGGATCAAATAAATAAATAAAATTTTATCTCATAGACTTTTAGAGGAGTTGAACAAAATCAACTTTTACAATTAGCAACAATGAAGGATTTTCCTTTCACATAATAGGAGCTATATTAAGTAGAAAACCACGACCACCTTAGAGTCAAAATGTATAGAATTGTTTGCCTCATACATGGTACCTGTGCCATTTTTGTCATTGATATTATTGAATCAAAAGTGAATAGACATAATCTATGACAATCCTTTTCACAAATTTATTCAAGGTTGGGTCCTCTTGAGTTCCCATGTCTAGAGAGAATGCTTCTTGGTCTCCAGGGCTTACAAAGTGATTTCTTTTGTACTCTGACATGCCCAGGTGTTGGTAAACAGCACTCTCTTGGAAAGATAATTGATTAGGAATCTGAAGACTTGGGTTCTAGTATTGCTTGGGCATTCACTAATCTCTTCTGTGATTTCATGAAAGTTAATCAATCTTTTTGCACCTCCATCTGCTCATTTGGAAAATGGGAATGATATTTCTTAGGGTATAGAGTTCACACAATGTTTGTAAGGGAAGGTTCAAGAATTAAATACTGTAGGCATGAGACTTACCATGATCAGTACAAGACAGTGGGCTTTTACATGATAATTGATGAGCAGGTGCTCCAAGAAACACAAAAACAGAGAAAAGAGGATAGAGGTGAGACTACGCTACAAAGTACTAGTGTGGCAATGTGCTGTAGTAGAAAGAGTTTTAATCATTGAGTCAAGAGGATGTGGATTTCATTCCCACCTCAGACATTTATTAATTGTATATGTCAGGACAAATCACTTAAGTTAATCAGCTTCAGGTTACTTATCTATAATAGGGGAAGGGCATAATAATGATGGTATTTATTTCAAACAGTTGTTGGGAGATTCAAATGAGAAAATTGAAGCTGTTTCCAAATGTTAGATAAATAAGAACTATTATCACTTAGGGCAAGGACTCTTTCTCACCTAAATTTTCTTATCAAAGCGGACCCTAAAGTTCTTACTGCAATGTCTTGCACATGATATACCCTTAACATTATTAATATTAATTAATTAACATTAATGAATAAAATAATTGATCAACAACTAAATTAGGTGTTTCTTTGGATTACACAATCACCCATCCCTCAAATGGCTCCTTCACTTACTGAAGGATGATGAACTTGAAAAGCTGCAAGAAGGAGATAATGACACGTGTTAATAGAGCCCATGCTTGTTTGAACAAAACTTGCATACAAGATCTCATTTGAGCCCTAAGGCAATCCTATCATATATGTACCATAGGTGTAATTACTCTCAGTTTATGGGTAAGGAAATCAAAGGGAAGTGACTTACCCATGGGGAAAGCGAGTCACTGTCTGAGATTCTGAAGGTTTTTATACACCAGTCTTCCTGCCTCCACATCCAGCAATACTTCCACTATACCATTTTGGTGTCTACACTGCACTGAAGTCTTGGGATTGGATATCCTAGACCCTAGCTGGCATGGATTGCAGTAGAGTTAGTGATACTAATTGCTACTCTTCATTCAGTTCAGCCTCAGGAAGCACAAAAGAAACTGTGAGTGAAAGAACGAATCAGAGAATTTGATCCAACAGCTCATTCCCCAGCACTGAACCCTACAGCGGCATGTTTCAATGTCAGTAGCTGAAGTCATGGAAGACAAGGGCTTTATGCAGACCTGGAAGCCCTGCTGCTCTTGGGAGATGGTGCTCCCTGGAGATACTTGGTAGCTCTGCTGCCAACTCATGATCAAAACAAACCATTAAATTCTGCTCTGACCATTGGGGGGGGATCTTTTTCTCATGGGTACTTTGTCATTCTTAGCTTGTTGTTAACAACGTGAGGTAAGAAGAGACTTGGGCAAGGCCATTACCAAAAGTTGACTTCTAGTCCTGCTTCTATCATTTCTTAGCTAGGTGACATTGGCCAAGTCACTGAACATCTCCAAGTCTCAATTTCTTCTTGTTTGAAATGGGTCAATAATTTCACACCTGAAAACAATCAAAAGATTTTGGTGACGATCAAATGTGACACTGAACGTGAAAGAGATGTGGATTATTGAAAAGTTCTCCACAAAATAAGACAGTAAAAAAAACAAACTTTAAAAAGAAAGAAGAAAAAAGGGGCAACAAGTTGGTGCAGTTGATAGAGCAACGGCCCTGGATTCAGGAGGACCTGACTTCAAATACAGTCTCAGACACATAACACTTACCAGCTGTGTGACCCTGGCCAAGTCACTTAATCCCATTGCCTAGCCAAAAATTAAAAAAATAAATAAATAAACTCACACAATAGGGCAGTAAAAAAATACCAAGCTAGGTATTAGAAGATCTGGGATGGAATTGGAGGTCACTTTGAAACTTTAGGCAAGTCACTTTTCCTGGATGAACTTGATTTCCTCGTTTGTAATATGCAAATAAGCATATTTGCATGCTCTAATTCCCATGATTATTGTCAGAATAGTAAATTATAAATGATTTTCTTATTATTCTGAATATTATTGTTATTCTTTGTGAAAATTTACTCAGAGCTCCCAATTTACCTATTTCCTCAAATTGCATCTGATCTTGTCCCTCTTTGCTTCTTAGCTCTGAGGACACATACCCTTAAGGTTCTAGTTCAATGGTAAGTAGGGAAATGTTGTACTAATCATTTGTCAAGGTTTAAGTAGAACCTTTGACAAGCTCCCTCCTGCTAGTCTTGAGGAGAAGATGCAGAGAAGGACAATGAAGAGCCTAGAGTGGCAGATTCAGAATTTTTGGAAGACTTAGATTCATGAAAGATTCAACGGTGGCTCATTGTCAACTTGGAAGTTGGTCTCTCCTAAGACTCTGCCTGCTGTATGTCCCCCACAATGCAAAGCCAACTTTTATTTACTGTCTATATGTCTTATATTCACTTACATATGTATATTAAGTTTCATCCAATAAACTTTGTTTCCTCATGGACAGACACTAAATGATTTTTGTCTTGGTATACCCTGAGCCTACACTGGGCCTCACTTAAAGTAGTGGCCTAATGAATTATTGTGGATTTCAATTGATTTTCCACTTACTTGGACAAACACATATTGGCATCCTTATCAAATTCCCAGATAACAAAAATTAATCTAGTACAAATTGTGCATTTATTAATCACTTGCTCTAGGACAAGCACAGTGTTAAGTATTGGGGATACAACAAGAAGAAGGGCAAAAACACATTCTATCACATTTTCAGATGATTCATATCGAGGAAGGTTAGCTGCCATTTTGGGGGAATCATAGATTTAGAATCCCAAAGATCTCAACTGAGTAGAAAGTTGGGTGAGACTCAATATGATGAAAATGAACAGATTAATGTAAATTTCTACATGCATTCAAAGTATTCTCTTCTTCAACATAAGTGATATTGCAAATTACAACAAAGATAAATATGACTTTTGTATAATACTTTAAGTTTAGCAAATTGCTTATATGCATTGTGCTGTTTGAGAGGGAAAAAGCTAATGCTATCTTAGAGTACATAAAAAGGCATAATGTATAAAATAAGGGAGGTGAATGTTACACCACTTTATGGTGTAAATAGACCACACCAGCAATACCAATTTAACTTAGAGTAACGGTATTTTAGGAAGATATAGAGAAAATGAAACACATCTAGAGAGAGTTGTCTAGAATGGTAAGGTAATAGGGTCTACACTATATGAAGGTTAACGGAAAGAAAGGGAGATATTGAACACAGACTTATGGGGGGACATGACAGATATTAAGTATGTGGATGGTTTTCATGTGCAAGAGGCGCTAGATTTGGATTTTTTAACATTTGTGAAAATCATGGTTCTTTTTTCTTTTTGCATCTCCAAGTACTTTTATTAAAAAAATATTCTGGCCCTAAGAAATGCCGATTAATGCAAGCATTTCCATACAGATAAAACAAGAGAAGAAGAGGATTGTGCATGTAGTCACAAAACTGAACTATGTATATCTTCCTTCTCCCTCCAGGTATAAAATGATTTCCTTTCAAAACTGTCTTGTTTCCTACCCATGTTCCTTCTGTTCTCAACTGTGTACTTTTACCAAAGTTTCCATGATCCTATTGTGCTAGAGTAGCATGCCTAGCAGTAGTATCACTGACTCAAAGGTTATTTGTGTATGTCTAGGTTAATGACTTTCCAGGATGGCTTGATCAGTTCACAGCTCTACCCACAGAGTATTAGTATGCTGCTTTTTTCCCTAGTACCTCTGTCAATTTCAATTTCTTTTTTTGCCTATCTGATGAGTAAGAAGTACAAACTCAGAGTTGATTTGAAGTACATTTCTGTAAGTATTAGTGACTTAGAACATTTTAAGCCAATTATAAAGTTAGATTTATTTTACAAGAGCTTTTTCATATACTTTAGTCAATTTTTATTGGGGAATGAATCTTATCCTTATATATTTGAATCAGTTCCTCACGTCTCAAACATGAGACCTTCATCAGAGAAATTGTTACAAAGATTTTTTTCCCATTTAACTGTTTCCTTTGTAATTTTAGCCGTTAGTTTTGTTTAAAAAATTCAATTTTATTTAAGCATAATTTGTTCAACTTATCTTCTGTGATCCTCCCTTTCCCTCACTTGGTCATGACCTCTTCCTCTATCCAAAGCTGTAAGAAGTTTTCCTTTCTGTGTCCTTTATTTATGGTGTGGCCAGTAATATTAAAATCATATATTCATTTGGAATTCATATTGTTATGTGCTATGATATCTTGGCCTAAATCTCATTTTTGCCAAGATGCTTTTCATTTTTTCAAGCAGATTTTATCAAATAGTGTGTTTCCTTTCCAAGGACTTGTTGATCTTTTGGGCTAATTGAATACTGTTTCTAAATCATTTTCCTTTTGTATGGTGTTAGCCTAATCTGGTCCACTTTTGATAACCATAACAAATATTTGTAATGATAATACCTTTCCAGTATAATTTCAGATCTAGTACTCTTTGCCTACCTTCTTTTTATATTTTTTTTCTTTATGTATCTTGAAATTATTGACCATTTGTTGCTCAAAAATAATGTTGTCATTTTTTTCAAGCTCTATAGTTTAAAGCTCTAAACTTATTTATTATTTTATTCATTATTTCGTCAAACTTTTCTTTTTTGCATTCAATTTAATTTTATCTTCAGTTACAAATTTTCCCCTTCCCTTCTCCCACCCATTGAGAAAGCAAGAAACACAATATCTACATGAAATTACACAAAACATGCATCTGCAGTGGCCATTTTCCCTCAGAAATGAAAAAAGAAAAAAAGAAAAAGAAAGAGAAAAAGCCTTGCCACTTTGACAAGAAGGTTTGAGTTTGTGAATTTTTTCCAGGCAGATGCTGTACTCTACCCTAACATTCTGGAGTTCTCAGCAACCCCAAACCACACCAGTAGAACTGTGAATTGATCCTACCAAAATGAAAAAAGATTTGGAATTGTATCTGAATTCACTAAACTATCCAAAAAAAAAAAAAAAAAAAACAACATCAAAAGACAGAACGTCCATAGGTATAATCACATTTGAGCAACACTTCTAATCAAAGAACTTAAAATAAAGTGGGTACCCAGCAATTAGAGAAAGAGATGCAGCCATAGCCTAATACACAGAGAGCTGACCTTGGAGTCAGAAAGTCTTGGGTCTAATACCTTACTCTTTACACATTCTATGAGATTCTAGGGAAATCATTGAAACTCTCTAGGAAACTCTCTAAAAATATAAGTTGCAGACTAGGCCAATCAACATTATCAACCAATAAACATGTTAATAGCCTCCTATGCCCAAGTTACTGTTCTAAATGCTGGAGACAAAAGACTGTCCCTGCCCTCTAGGAACTCAGGATTTAATGGGGGAGACACCTTGGAAAAATGTAAACAAAGAAGCTATATACAGGAAAAATAGAAAACAATTAATAGAGAGAAGGTGCTAGAATTAAGACAGATTGGGGAAGATTCTCATTCAAAGAGAGGAGAGACTCATTATTGCCACAAGCAGTGTGATTACAGTTTTAGAGGGCTCTACTAGTTCAAAAAGATTTTCCTTTTACCAAGTCTAAATTTGCTTCTTTACAACTTTCGTTCTTTGCTTCTCATACTGAAATCTAAGACTAAGATACAAATCGAATTTCTTCTCCACATGGTAGTTCAACTATTCTCCTCACTAAACACCAGATCCTTAAATTCATCCTCATAGGTAGGGGATCCAGCCTCCTTGATATGTTGGGAATGAAGGATAAGAAGAACTGAATTTTTTTCAAGACTCAAAGCACTATCAGTCACCAGGAAGCATTTATTGTATGTCCACACTGTAACCATAAGAATACAAGACACTGTAAACCTGAAAAAGAAAAAGAATTGGGTGCCTATACCTTAAGCTTATCATCAGTTAAACATTACAACACACACAAATCTGAAAGAGTTGCTAATGCAAATGATAAAAGATGTATCTATGTGTAGATTAAGTGGTATAGGACTACAAAACTAAAGAAATTAGGAGAAGAAGGAACATTTATGGGTAGATTTACTAAG
This sequence comes from Vombatus ursinus, assembly GCF_900497805.2. Classification (NCBI taxonomy): domain Eukaryota; kingdom Metazoa; phylum Chordata; class Mammalia; order Diprotodontia; family Vombatidae; genus Vombatus; species Vombatus ursinus. Next base: position 686,960 of record NW_020954440.1, read on the forward strand.
GGTAGCTGTAAGGTGAGTCTCAAGTATTGCTTCAAATCATGCACATACACACACACACACATACACACACAGCATTTTTGTGGTGTAGAAGAAGAAATAAGATGATTTAGGTAGAGTTAAGATTAATTCATTATATATAGCATATCCTCTCTAATTAAAATCACATGCATACCAGAGGCTTTGCCCTCTCAACAACTTTCCTAAAGGCTTTAGTGACCTCTTTGTTCCTCAGACTATAGGCAAGAGGGTTCAGCATAGGGATTACTATGGTGTAGAACACAGAGGCTGTTTGGTCATTGTCCATAGAATGACTTGAGTTAGGTTGTAAGTACATGAAGATTATGATCCCATAGAATAGGGACACTGCTGTCAGGTGTGAGACACAGGTGGAAAAGGTTTTGTGTTGGCCCTCTGCAGAATGCATTCTCAGGGTGGTGATGAAAATGAACATGTAGGAAGTCAGGATGATGAGGAGGGCAAAATTGACATTGAAGGCAGGCAAGATGAAGAGTATCACTTCATTGGTATGGCTATCAGAGCAGGAGAGATCCAGAATTGGGGGAATGTCACAGAAAAAAATGATGGACTATATGTGAACCACAGAAGGAGAGGTGAAAGGTAAAGGCAATGTGAATGGAGAACTCAATGATACCTCAGATATAGCAGCCAATCACCAGTTGTGTGCACACATTTGCTCTCATAGTGGTAGTATAATGGAGAGGCTTACAAATAGCTGCATGGAGGTCATAGGCCATAACAGCCAGAAAAAAAGAGTCCACACTAGCAAAGGCCCCAAAGAAGAACATTTGAGCAGCACAGCCATCATGGGAGATGACCTTCTTTCCTGTGAGATGTCTGGTCATCACTTTGGGAGTAACGGCTGATGAATAAATAGAATCCACCAAAGAGAGATTGCTGAGGAAAAAGTATATGGGAGTGTGAAGATGGAGATCTAAGTAAATCAGCACTATCATCCCCAAGTTTCCCACCAGGGTTACAAAACAGATGCAGGTAAATGTAATGAAGAGGGATACTTGAAGCTCTGGGGCATCTGTCAGTCCCACAAAGATAAATTCATTCACCTCTATGCTGTTCTCCATAGATTCAATTTAAGAGATGGATCAGGCATCAGCGACAACAGGAGAAAAAATGAATAAATTATCCTATATGAGACATAACATTAATAAAAAATCATGAAGTCATTGGCTGGCTTTAGATACAAATATCCTTTATTCTTCATCTACCTTCTTGGTGTATCCTATGATATATCTTTGAACTTTGTTAATGGACCTCTGCTTCTAGTCAAGAACAAAAGAGGAGCCTTCTATTAGAGTACTGTGGAATGTATGTTAAGTATAAGCTGAGAAGATTATGTGTTCATGTAGGCATCCACCCAGGGAATGAGGTTCATAGCTCTGTCTCTCTAGAAAGCAGTACAAGGTTAGTGGTGAGTGAGCTTAGGACCTCTGATGATAAAGGATACTTTTATAGAGTTAATACCTTTTTTGCATATGTGTATATGTGTGTGTATTTATGTAGGCATGTATGTATACACACGTGTAGTACATAAATACATATATATGTGTATATATGCATATACATGTATACTTGTATTTAATTAATACCTCCACTTGCTCAGTACACATAACCTGCTTAACCTTGTGCAAACCAAAGGCTGGCCTGCCTGCTGTATTGAATATACTCATTCATTATCATCAGTGGGAACTTACTTATCAGTATAGCCAGACATCATTTCTTTATTCTCATTCCCTGTTAGCCATTCAAGACAATTCTTGCAACTCTCTTCTTCTCCAACTTTTGTGACATGGCACTTGTGTTTTTCCTCAGTTTGCTCTAATTATTGTTTCTCTGTCTTCTTTTCTAAGTTTTCTTTCTCCTAGTGATAAGCATTCCTTGTGGCTCAGTTCCATGCCTTCCATCCTTCTCTTTCTACATTCTCTCAGATCATTTATCTAGTCCCATCAAGTCAAGCACCATCATTATGCTGAAAACTCTTCAAATAATATCTTTCATCCTGTCTGCTCGTTGTTACTCTGTGGTGACCCCACTGTTTACCAGGGGTGGAGAACCTTTGGCCTTAAGGTCACATGCGGCCTTCTAAATTCTCAAGTATGGCCTTTTGACTGAATCAAAATTTTGCACTTAAGGATTTAGAAGGCCACATGTGTGGCCTTAAGGTTGCATGTTCCCCACCCCTGTGACTCTACTCCATCTAGTGTATAGTCCCATATCTAATTTTCAAGTAATGGCATCTCACATCATCTCAAGCTACTTTAAAGCTAAGAAATTCAGGCAAACAAGAAGTCTTAATATCTCTATTGATTTTCTAAGATAAACATGTGGTGATCTAGAAAGAGTGTTGGACTTGGAATCATAGCACAGTGATTTTCATCCTTGTTCTGTCATTTATTACTGGAGTGATTTAAAGTAAGTCACCTAACGTCTCTCAATTTGCTCATCTTTCAGTGAAGATATTGGACTAAACCAAGTCAAAGTTCCCAACTGACTCTAAATGAATGATGGTATAATCTCTTTAAAAATACAAATAGATAATATAACCAGCTAGGGCAGCTAAGTTATTTTAATTTTTGCATTTGTGCATCCAAAACTAATATCTTTCACATTAGTGCCTTCATCCAATGGTCTACTTCCCTTCTTCCTCTTAGAATCCCTAATTTCCTTCATGGTTCTACTCAAATACCACCTTCTACACACAAAACAAACAAAAAAAAACCTTCATTAGCTCTCTCATGGTTAGGGCATTCCTTCCTCAAGAAATTGCTTTGTTTCTGCTTTTATATGAGATGTTTACTTCTCTATTTACATTTGTTTCTAAATTTCAGGAATATCAGAAGACATGTCAAAGATCAAGAACTTCACAAACCTCAAAGTATTATCATCATCATCATCATCATTAGCATCATCACCAACCACTTGAGGGCAGGGTTTATTTTCTTTTTCTATCCTTGTGCTTACTAAATTGCCTAGAATAGTATGGATATTTAATGAATATTTACCAAATTCATTTGAATTAATTGATTTCAATTGAATATATAAATAATATTGACAGGAAGTCCTTGTAAACAGTATTTAAGAAAAAAAAAGATTTCCAAAGAGAAGTTTATAACTTAATAGATTCTGAGCTATAAACATCCTTAGAGAAATCTCTCCTAACCCCCTCCTTTATAGACGAATGGACTGAGGCCCACAAAGATGAGGTGACTTTCCCTAAATCACATAACCCTCAAGTGGCAGATCCAACATTTCAAATAAGGTACACTGATTTCAAATCTTATACTCTTTAAGGATATTTGGCTGGTGAAAATCCTAGTGTTCTCAGAGGTGAGAAAACTCAGCTCCTGTCCTGTCTACCAATAAATTGTTCTGTGACCTTAGTCAAGTCACATTTCCTCTCTTGGCCTTGGTGCCATTTGTAAAATTGTGGAGTAGATTTTAATGGTCTTTTATAGATTTGACATTTAAATGGTCTATTGGGAAGCTAGGTGGTGAAGTGGATAGAGTGTTGGGCATGGAGTCAGGAAGACCTGAGATCAAATATGGACTCAGATATTTACTAACTCTGTGACCCTGGACAAGTCAGTTAACTCTATTTACCTTAGTTTCCTCATCTGTAAAATGAGTTTGAGAAGGAAATGGCAAGCCACTCTAGTATCTTTGCCAAGATAACCCCAAGGGAGGACACAGAGAGTTACATATGACTGAAAATGAACAACAAATGGGTTACTCATTTAAAACTACTTATATTGTGTAGTCATTTGAAAGGATTTCTAGCAATAAAATAAACACTATCCCTTAAAATATTGTGAAAAGAGTTCAAAATTCAAGCTCCTTATCATGGACCTTGGAGGACATAGAAATAGAGATAATAGGTATATGAATTAGTTGTCACATAAAAAATTAAGGTGAGAAGTTATGAGTTCAACATTTGGTTCTATTCCTTATTACATGTGGGATTGTTGGACAAGCTCCTTATAATCTCTGGGTCTCAATTTCCTTTTCAGTAAAACTACATAAACTCTGAAATCTCTTCTTGCTCTGAGTCTTATGATTTTTTGTTAGATTATACTACACGGGACCATGTGCATTTAGGGTGCAAAACATGTGATTAAGAACCCTTTACACACACCCTATTTTTAATATGGCACTAGTACTGTAAATCTGAGTAAATTCTGACACTAGCATTTTAAAATTGGAGACCTACCTGGGTCATTCAGAGTGGCTGTCAAAATTCCAAGGGATAGAAGTAGCACAGCACCTTTATTACCTCACCTCTAATCAGAATCATAGGGCAGGGAAGAGAGAAGAGAGTCTACTGGAGAAACACTTCTTCAGTTAATGGCTCTGAAGATCAGAGCTCTCCAATACATTGACTGTTATCAATGCACGCCAATGCTTTCACATAGATTTTTCTGCAAGTAAAATCAATAGTTGAATTAAGGCATGGAGAAATAGTTTCTTTGCAATAATAATAATGATGATGATGATGATGATAATGGGCAACCACTTGACCACACATTAGCTTCAGAGAAATGAGCTTAAATGGTATCAGGATAAGCTTTCCACATCTAGAGGTCTGGGAGTACATGTATAAAGGCATGAGGGCATAGGTGCTCACAGAGGGAAATTGCTCCTCTCATGCACTGACAGCTCCTCAGTCTGCTAACTGTATAACATGCAATTACACCCCTAGTCTTTATGGACACAGTTCCAATTTCTGCCAGGAGTGCTTGGGGTACTCTGCTGTTGTTGTCAGGGCTTTTCCCTGATTCATAGAAGACCTGGCTATTGCCACAAAAGTCAAGAAATAGTGTACATGAGTTCACTAGGAAGCAAGAGGTTGTAGACACTAGATGGGTTAGAGAATCATAGTGAGGGGATAAGACTCTTAAGAACAAGACAATGTGGCTCCCCACAATTCAACCTGATTTCTTTGGCCTCTTTGGAAAGAAATGTCTTTTCACATACTGGCCATGTAAGCATCAACCAAAGAAGCTAGGACGTGTCAGGTGGAAGATAACGAAGTAGCCCAGCTTCCTTTTTCTAGTACACTGCATATCTTAAAGTAGTTTCCCTAATCTAGTCACCCAAACCTCAAAGATGTCTTCTGTCCTATTGGTAGAAGAATCTTGAGAAGGAATGAGGTGATATGTGGTTCACTCTTATGTGAGTACCTCCTAACTCTAACAGCTTAGCTGGATTCTGAGAAGAATGAAGGACCATGATTCATTCGAACCTGCATCTCAGACTGGCTTCCTTCCCTGACTCCTTTTAAGAGCTAAATTGATTCATTCATCTTATGAATCAGAGCATTCTAGCACTGTAAATGACCTCAGTGACTATTCACCCCAGCCCATGCTTAAACAAGAATTCCTCCTTCAGTATTTCTCAACAATTCAACTCCATTTGAAGTTCCTCAGTGAGGAGGAAGTCACTTCTTCCTGAGGCAACCTTCCCACTTTTGGAAGGCTATTATTAAGATTTCCCTCCCAACCAGCCTAAATCTGAATAGGGCATCAAAGAGATACCCCAGTCATCTGTGGCAGCCACTGCCATGCTTTGGGGGAAGATTCTTCCCTGATATCCTTCCTATGCTCTTCCTGCTTCCTTATTCCTGGTCTCTTGGGTATTTCCAATAAAAACAGGGGATTTTACTTAAAGACAGGATATTAAAAGAGTTATTGCTCTTGGAACTGCCTGGCACAATATATTCTTCTACAAAGTCTTATGTACTACTAATACTGAGCCCCAACAGTGATCTTGAACAATAGTCGCAAAATTTTGTTTGTGGCTTCCTAAGGATTCTGGTAATCATTTAAGGAATTTGCAACATTTATATTATTTTCTAATAATACTAAAATATTGTCATTTTTAATATGGTAAATATTAAAATATATAATCCATATGAACAAAAGCCTTTTGGAGTCTTGATAATTTTAAGAGAAGTAATAATTCTTGGGATAAAAATAGTATAAGAACTGATATTTAGGATTCTAGATCCTAGAAAGTCCCTTCTAATACTAACAGCCTGTAACTCAGAGTCATGGAAGGGTGGAATATATTCGTGATCATTCCTAAATACTGTCTTTTATTTTATTTTTTTTGGTGAGACAGTTGGGGTTAAGTGACTTGCCTAGGGTCACATAGCTAGAAAGAGTTATGTATCTGAGACTGGATTTGAACTCAGGTCCTTCTCCCTCCAAGGCCAGAGTTCTATCCACTGTGCCACCTAGCTGCCCCCTAAAGGCTGTACTCTCCAGCAATCCCAGCTCAGTGTCAGTATGTGATATTATGAGAGTTTGGGGAGGGTACATAGAGCAGCTCTTTAAAGGATACTAAGCATCTTTAAAATGTGGTTATGTACACAGAAACACTGACAATATTGACTTCCTCTGACAGCCTTCTTGCCCATTACTTCATTCTGACTGCCCCCATGTTTACTAGAGTTTTACCTGGATTTTACTGAGCCAGTCTCTATCCTGAGAATGTTGAAACAGCAGGTCAGAGGCAAAGTGTCAGTAATCAGGTAGCCATTTAATTAATTAGTTTCATTATGAGGAACAGGTTTGTAAATCAGGATTTCTCCTGATCAGAATTTCACCCTGCTGAAGTGAAGACAGAGATAATATACATAAATCAGAGTGGGAAGGATGGGAGGAAGGTGAATTACAAACAATCATTTTCCAGGGCCAGAGGGGTTTCCCATGACAAACTACAAATGAAAAATAATACAAGAATTCTGGAGTCCCATGGAAGCAATATTGCTCTAGTTTTTGGAAGTCATTACTTGGTGGACCACAAGACCAAAGTTCTCTGATGAAAACTGATTCTACAATTTTTGATTGATGCCAGTAATTGTGAGCGTTATCAATGTTTTGATTGATCATTTCATGTTATATTGTAAGTTTCTAACTCAGAAGCTAGAAGAGGCAATTCTTGAGAAATCTAATTATTAGTATATTCATTACATATATCATAGTGATTATTATGAAAATCATAATTCCCTTCACATCAAGAACCATTATGCAGAGGAATGCGTGCTCACACTAAGTCAACAGAATGAGGCTGGTGACAGTAGATGTGTGATCATGGGAAAATTCTGTCACCTCTCTGAGTCTCAATGTATGTAAAATGATATCAATAATGTCTGTAGTACTTGACTAATGGGGTTATTGTGAGGACCAAATGAGATAATTCATGTAAAACCATAAGCTAAATGGTAATTATTATGCCTTAAACCTCCCTCCTTAGACTTCACCTCTCCCCTCTGATGGTGTCATGCACCTGCCTCTTCCCCTAATTCTGCTCTAATCTCCCAGTTCTCAAAGGTCAATTTTTTGACTCAAAGATTTTAGATTTTTTCCATTTATTTGAACTTATAATTATTCCCCCCTTTCATGTTGAAGGAACTCTTGTTCTCCTTTTGTACCTAATTTATATCTCCCGTTATTGTCGCCTCCTGTTGAATCCTGAGCTTTCTTGGATCATGATAATTTTAGGTCTGAAATTAATGGTTTTAATTTCCTTTAAAATTAACGGTAAAACCTTTCAAAATAATGATCTTCATACCTTATGGGAAAAGAAAAGGCATAACTAAGTAGGTGAGGCAAATGGGAAGAAAAATAAAATGATACTTCTGGATTAGAAGTGCCTTAGGCAGAAAGGCAACATGTCAGCAGTATGCTGTCTTGAGGAATCGAATCCTCTGCCCATGGTTCTGACTACAAAGAGAGGACAGACACAGCTATCACAAATTCTGTTCTATTTATAGGAATTAAGTAAATGAACAGTGTACAGAGTTTGGAGTCAGTAAGGTTCTCATCATTGAGTTGAAATCTGGCCTCAGACACTAACTCTAGGGACTCTAGGAACTCTAGGAAAGTCACTTAACCCTATTTCCTTTAGTTTTCTTCTTGGTAAAATGAGCTGGAAAAGGAAATGCAAACAACTTCAGTATCACTGCCAAGAAAACCCTAAACGGGGTCGCAAAGAATAGGACCATGATTGAACAACAAGAACAAAAATTTTGGATTCAATTAAATTTAACAAACATTTATTGTCTACTATGTGCCAAGCATTATGACTGGTTTGTTGCTGAGGATACAAAAAGAGGCAGAAGACAGTCCCTTCCATCAAATAACTTACAATGTAATGGAGGAGACAACTTGCAAAAAAAGGTATATACAAAGCAGGATATATGCAGAATATAATGCAGGATAAATAGGAAGTGATTTATAGTGAGAAAGCACTAACATTAACAGAGTTTGATGAAGATTTCCTGAAGGAGATGCGATTTTAATGAGGATTCAAAGGACTCCAACGAGGTGAGTAGTTGGAGCAGAAGGAGAGCCTTCCAGGCATAGGGGACAACCAGATATAATGCTTGGAGCTAAACAAAGGGGTATCTTGTTTGTGAAAGAGCCAGAAGGCCAGTGACACTGGATCAAAGAGGATGTGTGGGGAGAAATATGTAAGAAAACTGGAAAGATTGGCAGGGGCTAGGTTATGAAGGGCTTTGAATGCCAAAATGAGCATTTTATGTTTGCTCTTGGAGGCAACTGGAAGCCACTGGGTTTTATTGAATGTGGGAGGAGGAGTGACATGATCAGACTTGTATTTTATGAGAAACACTTTAGTTTTTGAATGGATGGAATGGAGTGAGGAGATACTTGAGGTAAGCAATAGGTTAGGAAATCATGAGATGGAAAGGAAAGGGGTGACCTAGGTGTCAGGGCAATTGGGCATGAAAATGGAATGAATCCTTTTTCTAGATAAGAAGGGCCCTAGGCAGAAAGCTAACAAATCAGCAGGGAGTGAAGTGTATCATTAATACCTTCTCTTCTCTTTGGTCCTGATTGTTCATAGAGGAGAGAGACTATTAGAATACATTCTGTTCCTTTTCTAATAAATATACAAGTTTTATTAGTTTTCACAGATATTGAGGTTTTAATGCTTATTTACGTGATTTTCCGTTAAGTGACCATAACTCTTTGCTAAACCAAATTCAGTAGAATTCACCTGAAGATAAAGCTCATGAAATAAGAAAAACAAAAACAGAAAACATCAAAAGAATAAAGCTACCAAATCAATAGGCATTAATTAAGCACTTACTATGTGTCAACCATTATGCTATGAGTTGGAGATATTAATACATATAACTTCAATACCATATTGCATTTTTAAAGTTTTATTTTTAATTTATTGAATAAAACAAGCATTTGCATAACATAGTACAATAAAAAGAAGATTGCGCGTGAAACTGCAAATCTATTATGAACAAATTGCTATTCCTTTCAAATATGCAACAAAATTATCATGTGAATTCTTTTTTTTTTCCTTTCCCTTCTCCCAACTCCCCACCCTAGTGATGGCTACCATTAGACACAAATAGGTGTGTGTGTGTGTGTGTGTGTGTGTGTACATTTATTTTATAAATACTTCTATTTATCAGTTCTTTCTCTGGATTGAGATAGTATCTTTCTTTATATGTCCTTTATATTTAATTTGAGTATTTATAATAGTCAAAATAACTTATTCATTCAAAACCATTCTTAAAGCAAGATTGCTGTTACTATATACAATGTTATCTTGGTTCAGTCCATTTCACTCTTCATTATTTCATGCTTTTTTGAATAAAATCTATAGATATCTCTGAGGAATAGGAAAGACTGAAATTAAGTATAAAGTATTGATCAGCAAGATGAGAAGAAGCATGATTCACTTCCATTTAGTCTGTCTGGAAAAATAGACACAAGGCTAAGAAAAATATTGCAAAGCAAACTCCACAGAGGACTGAATGATTATTCATATCTTGCTTTCACAATACAACAAAGAATGTGATAAATTGAAGATCATGCAAAAGAAGGCAAGCAAGATTGAGAATCATTTAAACAAATTGGGCATTTTGAACAAGGAGAATAGAAGCCTCAGTGAGGTAAGATGATCATTGACTTTGAGGATTTCAGGAACAATAAGGTATAGAATAAATTCTCATTCTGTAGTTTGAGCCCAGAGTTTAGAACTAGGAATAATGGAGAAAATACATGAAGTGGAAAATTTAGTTTTAATATCACAAAAAACTTCCTATTAATAATGGAAAAAAAAAGTAGAATGGGTGGACTTGAGAGGCAGTGGTTTTCCCCCCTTTGAGATTGTTCATAGAGAGACTGGATGGTATCTTGTCCGGAATGTTACACTGAACATAACTTTTGAATATGTATTAGACTATGTGTCAAAGGAGTTAAATTTGACACAATAAAATCATTACCAAAAAAAACCCAACATAAATAACCAGCTTTTACATTTTGTGAATCTGCGACTCTTATTCTAAGTGAGAGTGAATACATTAAAGGTAACTATGATGAAAACATGCAGAAAATTATACATGTTTTAGAGAAAAGCCTACCTAGCTAAATTAAAACCTTTATTTCTATTATCCAAAAGTATGAAACTTCATGACATAAAGAACAAAGAGCTGGCCTACATGCAGAGCAGTAAGTTAGGCAGTGAACATTTATTAAATACTTACTTTATGCTAGACACTATGCTAGCTCCTGTCTGTGATTTGTCATGAGTGAAATTTAACCAAAAAGAAAACTGAGGCATGTTGCTCCAAGCAATATATAATTTTATTAACAGGACATGCTACCTGCCAAGAAAAGGGTCAATGGCTGCCTCAGTTCATAGCCAAAGACCCCAAGTCCTTTTTTATAGGTTTTGGAGAGTACAGAACAGAGAACAGAACAGAGTGTGTGACATCAAAGAATTAAGGGGAACATAACTGGATCCCCCTGGCAAGGAAACAACATAATTGGCCAAAAATTTGTGATGTTGGACTATTGACAACCCCCTCCTTTCCTCTGGAGACTAAGAAGTTGTTTGAGTTCACCTGCAAGGACAAAAATAAGGGCCAAGATTTCTTTGGACAACAAACCAGACATCCTTAAAGGATAACTTGGTGGTGTAGAGATCTTAGGCCAAACTATAGTATGGTAAGTTAAATACCCCAAGGTTAGCAGAATTGGTTGAGATAAAAATAGAACAGTTATTATCAAGAGAACAGTATTTTTAAACTTAACCCATCACAGGTCAGCTAAATTCTGAACTAGGTTCCGAGACAGAGAACAATGACTTAGGCAGTTGCAGGACAAAATCAATTAACCATAAGTGGGATCAATAAAAACGATGAATCAATTTAATCTTCTCAGGTTGGATTGTGGCCGTGAACAATTCATTAAACCTCTCTGTCTACTTCCTAGTTCCATGAAAATCTTTAAAAATGTAAGTTGAAAACATGAAAAGAATGAACAGACCTTTCATTAAACTTCAAGAAAAATCCTCAGTAAAAGAATGGAGTTGTGAGAGAATTTTCAGATTCCCCAAATTTATGAAAATTACAAATCATAGAATCAAATGCAGGAAGGCAAAAAAGGGGGCATGAGTCCCAGGTACTGGATCAAAAGAGAGAGTTCAGGAGTTTTGGGGGGCAGAGCCAAGATGGTAGAGTAAAAGCAGGGACTTGCTTGAGCTCTCCCCCAAACCCCTCCAAATACCTATAAAAATGACTAAACAAAATCTAAAGCAGCAGAACCCACAAAAAGACAGAGTGAAACAAATTTCCAGACAAAGACAGCCTGGATGGTTGATCAGAAAGGTATATCACGCCAGGTGGCGAGAGGATCACAGTGCTGCATGGGCGCGCAGGCTGCAGCGAACCTGGACCAGGCCTCAGAGGACTGAATCGCGGGCAGCTGTGGAGGTTCCCAGACTTCTCAACCCAGAAACACCAAAGACAAATTAGAAGGTTAGTGGGAAAAGTCTGTGTCTGAGGGGAGAGAGAGAAGGATGGTGGGATTCCAGCCCCATTCCTGAGTGTGGCCCGGGGCAGCAGCTGCTTCCTGAGCTTCAGGCACACATACTAAGGGGGAATCAAGTTGCTTATCAGAGGGGGATTGCTGGGATCTCTCTGCTAGTGTAGGATTCTCCTGCTTTGCCCGTGCTTGGATCTGGGTCACAGTTCTGGCTGGCGGTCCTGGGGCAAGCATGGGGGCTGGCGTGGTGGAGGTTGTAGTGGCTGTGGAGGGGAAACCCTCCTCACAGTTCCAAGACAGAAAAGAATCCTCACAAACCAGAGCACAAGCCAGGAAAGGAGTAAACACCTCGCCCTTGATCATAGCACCTTGGAAGAACTGAAAATTTACAGGTCCCTAGAAGTATCTCTGAAAACAGCTGCATAAAATCCCCGAAGCTTGGGACAGTACATTCTTCACACTGGAAACAGACTCCTACCTTAACAAAGAGTTTATAACTCAAGTAATTGGCTGAGATCATGAGCGAGCAGCACAAAAAGAATCAGACTATATTATCTTACTTCTATGACAACCAGAAGAAGACAATGAAGTCAAAGCTCCTACATCCAAAGAAAAATATGAATTGGTCCCAGGCCACGGAAGAGCTCAAAAAGGATTTTGAGAAGCAAGTAAGAGAAGTAGAGGAAAAACTGAGAATGATGCTAAAGGAGAACAAAAAAAAAATACTGAAGAAAATTACACCTTAAAAAATAGCTTAACCCAAATAGTAAAAGAGGTCTAAAAAACCAATGAGGAGAAAAATGCCCTAAAAAGCAAAGTTGGCCAAATGGAAAGGAAGTCCAAAAGCTCACTGAAGAAAATACTTCCTTAAAAATTAGAATGGAGAAATTGGAAGCTAGGGACAATTTGAGAAATCGAGGCACTGTAACACTAATCCAAAGGAATGAAAAAATAGAAGAGAATGTGAAATATCTCATTGGAAAAACAACTGACCTGGAAAATAGATCCAGGAGAGAGAATTTAAGAATTATTGGACTATCTGAAAGCCATGATCAAAAAAAAGAGCCTAGACATCGTCTTTCAAGAAATTATCGAGGAAAACTGCCCTGATGTTTTAGAACCAGAGGGCAAAATAGAAATTGAAAGAATCCACCAATCACCTCCTGAGATCCCCAAAGGACAACTCCTCGGAATGTTGTAGCCAAATTCCAGAATTCCCAGGTCAAGGAGAAGATACTGCAAGCAGCCAGAAGGAAACAACTCAAGTATTGTGGAAACACAATCAGGATAACACAAGATTTAGCAGCTTCTATATTAAGGTTCCAGAGGGCATGGAATATGATATTCTGGAGGGCAAAGGAGTTAGGACTACAAGCTAGAATAACCTACCCAGCCAAACTGAGTATAATCCTTCAGGATAAAAAATGGTCATTCAGTGAAATAGAGGACTTTCAAGCATTCCTGTGGAGAAGACCAGAGTTGAATAGTAAATTTGACCTTCAAATACAAGACTCAGGTGAAACATGGAAGAGGTAAACAGGAAAGAGAAATCGTAAGAGAATTATTAAGGTTGAACTGTTTACATTCCTGTAGGGAAAGATGATATTTGTAACTCATGAGTCCTTTGTAAGTATTAGGGTAGTGGGAGTGAAAAAATTATAGGTATGTATAGATAGATAGATAGATAGATAGATAGATAGATAGATAGATAGATAGATAGATAGATAGAGGGCACAGAGTGAGTTGAAGATGAAGGGGTGATATCTGGAAAATAAAATTAAGGGGTGAGGGAGGATTATACTGGGAGAAGGAGAAAGGGAGAAGTAGAATGAGGCAAAATATCTCACATGAAACAGACAAGAAAAGGCTTTTACAGTGGAGGGGAAATGGGGGAAGGCAAGAGAGAATGAGTGAATCTTATTCTCATAGGATTTGACTTTTAAGGAGGGAATAACATACACAATGGGGTATGGAAATCTATCTTACCCTACAGGAAAATAAGGGGGGAAGGGGACAAGAGAGCAGGGGAGTTGATAGAGGGGAGGGCAGTTGGGGGAGGGGATAATCAAAAGCAAACACTTCTGAGGAGGGACAGGGTCAAAAGAGAGAATAGAATAAGTGGGGGGTAGGATAGGATGAAGGGAAATATAATTAGTTTTTCACAACAGGACTACTATGGAAGTGTTTTGCATGACTACATTTCTATAACCTGTACCAAGATGCTTGCCTTTTCAATGAGGGTGGGTGGGGAGAGAGGAAGGGAGAAAATTGGTAACCCGAAGCTTTAAAAACACATGTTAAAAATTTTTAAAAAAATTAAAATAAAAAAAAAGGGAGAGTTCAAATTCCCTGATCCATGTGAAAAATAGCATATAGGACACAGAGATTTTGTTGTTGTTCTTTCATTTAGCCTTGTCCAACTCTTTCTGACCCTGTTGACCATAGTACTCCAGGCCCTTCTATCTTCCACTATCTCCCAAAATCTTTCCAAGCTCATGTTCATTGCTTCCATGATACTATCTATCTATTCATCTCATCCTCTGCTGTCTCCTTTTCTTCTTGTGTTCAATCCTTCCCAACATCATGGTCTTTTCCAATGTGTCCTGCCTTATTATGTGGGCAAAGTATTTAAACTTGAAGTATATAGATAAGGTGTACTTTAAAGATGAAAGTGGACAAGAAATATTATTGAAAAATTTTCTACTGAATGATGATTTTTGTCCTATCCATAACTTTCTTAAAAGCACTTTTGACTTCTTTGTTCCTCAAGCTATAGACCAGAGGATTTAACATAGGAATTACCATAGTATAGAAAACTGATGCAATTTGATCTGTGTCCATGGAATGACTAGAGTTGGGTTGTAAGTACATGAAGATTCCTGATCCATAGAAGATGGACACTGCTGTGAGGTGAGAAGCACAGGTGGAAAAGGCTTTTTGCCGGCCCTCAGCTGAGTGCATCCTCAAGATGGTGATAAAGATGAATAAATAAGATATCAAAATTATGAAAAGGGCAAAAAAGATTGTAAGTGACACAACAAAGAAGACAACCATTTCATTAATGTCTATGTCAGAGCATGAGAGAGCCATTAATGGTGGAATATCACAGAAAAAGTGATAGACCACATTAGACTTACAGAAGTGGAGGCTGAAAGTGTTTCCTGTGTGAATAGAGGAAGTAAGAAAACCACAGATGTAGCACCCAATGGCCAAACGAGCACATATGCTGGTTGTCATGAGGATGGGGTAATGGAGGGGCTTACATACAGCTGTGTAGCGATCATAGGCCATTGCAGCTAGGAGATAACTTTCAACAGTGGCTAAGCCCATAAAGAAGAATAACTGTGTAGCACATCCATTGTAGGAAATAATTTTGTCCCCTGGGAGGAACCCAACCATCACCTTTGGAGTAACAGCTGAGGAGTAGCCAAAATCCACAAGAGAGAGGTTACTGAGGAAAAAGTACATGGGTGTATGGAGACAGGGATCCCAAGAGATCAGGGCTATCATCCCCAGGTTCCCCACCAGTGTAATGAGATAGATGATGGTGAAAATTATGAAGAGAGGCACCTGAAACTCTGAGACATCTGTTAGCCCCCAAAGGATGAACTCCTTCACCTCTGATTCATTTTCCATGAAAGACTCTAAGGATTTGGGTGATTCATCTGGGAAAAGAAAAAAAAATACTTTGTGGAAGTAATCAATATTTTCTCTGGGTCATAGAATCGTGTATTTTATTAAAATATGAAACTGTGAGTTTCTGGTATGACAAAAATTATGTAGGTTAAACTTAACACAATGATACTGCTGCTGTAATTATGATTTTTTCAACACATGTTACAATAAGGAAATTCCCCTTCCACACTTTGAAAATCATTAATGAGCTTATATTACTGAACCTCAATCTCCTCAATTCCCATGACCTCCATGTTGATTCTAACTTAGCCACACAGAGAAATGTCTATATCCTTGATTGGACTATTACTCATGATTGTTCTACCTCCATAATTCAGAACTCTGAAATTCCTCTCTTTAATAACAATGTCCTATCTTTCCATCACACATTCTGCCTCACCTCTTCTCAAAACAAATTCACTCCTTACCTGAACGTCAGTTGCTAAAACCCTCACTCTTTTGCAAGATCATCAACCTTACTCTAATCTCTTTCCTTTGCCTTCATAGTCTTGACTCTGTGGCTGGTTGATATAACTTTACTCTAATAGCTGTGTTAGTATCCATGACACCTTATGCTTTCCCCAGTCATTCCAATTCTATGTTATGCCTACCAACCACATTTTCTGGTCCTATTAATGTGCTACTGACCAAGCCCCATTACCCTATTGACTGAGTTCACTGCAAATTCATGTTATCTTCTCTCACTTGAGTGCTCATATGCCTGAAGCAATCCATTTATTCATCTCCGACTAACTTTCGATGTCACCTTCCAAAATATATTATTCTTTTTTTTTCTGTCTTCTAAGTCTTTCTATGCTACTTCCTTCACCCTCCATCTTAGCAGAGAAAGATATCTTTTTCTTGAATTCCCTCTTTCCCCTACTCCACACACTGATGCCATCTTCATCAACCCAAATTCTCTCTCTTCATTTTAGGGGAAGAAATGGATCTTCACCTTGACAATGTTAAATTCTTCATTTCTTTTCCTCATTTAATCCCATCTTCTTTCCTCCAATAACAATTTTGTTGTTGTTGTTCACTCACTTTTCAGTCATGTATGACCCATATCCTACATAACTCCATTTGGAGTTTTGTTGGCAGAGATTCTGGAGTGGTTTGCCATTTCCTTCTCTAAATGATTTTACAAATGAGGAAACTGAGGCAAATAAGATTAAATGACTTTCCCAGAGTCACAAAGTTAGTAAGTATCTGAAGCCAGATTTGAACTCAGTCTTCCTGACTCCAGGTCTGGTGATGTATCCATTGCACCACCTAGCTGCTCCCAAAAACAGTAACAATAAACAGCGTTGATATAGTATGATAATGTTTACAAATATTTTTTTAAATATTAGCTAATTTTATCTCCACACTAATACTGGGAAGTAGATGCTGTTATTATATCCATTTTATAAAGGAGGAAACTGAGGCAGACAAAGTTTAAGGCACTCACCAAGGGTAGCATACTAAATAAATGTCTGAAACCCAATCTGAAGTCTGGTCTTCCCGAGATCAAAGAAAGCACCAAATCCACTAGGACATCTGCCTACCTCCAGGAATTTGTTCAATAATCATTCCCAATATTTTATTTTCATTCTCTCCTTTTCCACTTCCTCCTTCTCTACCTAAAATAATGCCCTGACATCCACACCTTTTAATAAATGATCTTCTTTAAGAAAATGCACCTCCAATGCAATTGCCTATTATTCCTAAAGCACAGATCTCCCTTGTCATTATAATGCTCCAGGACCTTCACCTTCACTGGATGCCCACTGCTTCCAAAGTGTGTATGTGTGTGTGTGTGTGTGTGTGTGTGTATGTGTTTGGCATTCCAAACTCTTTGCCATTGCTCTCTAATTTATCTTTCCAGATAGATTCTGCATTTTGTCCACTTATGTATTCTACATTCCAGGCACACTGATCTCGTATGTTTTGCTACCCAGATGTCCCATCTTCAACTTCTGTGCCTTTGTGCAAGCTATTCCCCCATGCCTCAAATGTTCTATTTCCTTGATATTTGCTCTGAAACCATGTGTGGCCTCAAGGCTGAAGGTTCCCCACCCCTGATTCTAGTGTAATCTCTTCATTTTACAAATAAAGGAACTGAGGCACAGACAGGCTAGAAGATTTGCCTAAGGTCTAATGGCAGAATCAGAGTTTGAACCTCAGTACTCTAGTTCCAAATTCTTTACTCCTTAAGGAAGTCCAGTCTTATGAAAAGGCCAGTGGGTTCTGAGTTGGGAAAACTTGGTTATAGCCCTGCTACCACCACTAACTTACTTTAGGCAAGCCCCTCTCTCACCTTCTCTGTCTTAGTCACTTCAGCAGGAAAATTGGATATTTGCTAAGTACTTTTCTGAATCAGTCCTATGGTCTACTGTCTCTCAGGTGGTTTGTTTGTTCATTTTCAGAGAACAGCACAATGCTAGAAAGGATAAAGTAAATGATGTGAAGTTAAGAGAACTGAGTTCAAGCCCTGTCCCAGATATTTATGATCTGTATGAGCCTGCAATATACTAAATCTCTCTCTACAAATCTACAAAATTTGGATGATAATAGCTCCTATTTCATAAAGGTTGTTGTAAAGAACAAATGAATTTTTTAAAATGTAAATTATTTTACCAAGCTTGAAGTGCTAAATAATTACTATCTCTTATAATCATCTGTTTGACTAGCCATGGGGAACAAAAAAATGATGTCTCCAAACTACCCCCACTTTGAAGCCAAGGATATTCTTTTACTTTTATGTGGCATGGATACTGTAGATCTGAGCCATGGTCTGTCACCAGAGTTCTGATATCCAAGACTTCCCTGGTGACAAGACTCCAAGTAGGAGAATTGACCTAGCATCTTCACAAAATGTCTTCAATTAGAAACCTAATACAGAGAAGAAATAAGAGGTGTTGTAGGAGAAAATTTCCCCACTGTCTAAAGTCTGAGAAAGCCTCTGCACATGTTGAAAACTGTCTGTAATACATCTCTTCATACTTTGTCATAATAGGTGAGACGGTTGTGACAACAATTAGCTTAGGGTGATTTCAGATCAAATGAAGTGGAATTGCAGAAATGCTAAAGTCTTCATTTCACTTCTCCTTTGAACTAAAGATAAAAAGGAACAATATTTGTCTTCCCTATTTGGGTCTTTAAAGTGTAACCTCTCAAAGGTTCATAGTCCATTTGTCTCCTGTGGACCAGGGTAGTAGAATGCTTCCCTTTTTGTCCAGAAACCAGGAGACAATTTGCTTTTTTTGTCTTCCAACATTTGATCTTGTGACCTACAATTTTTAGAAATTTAAGGAAACTTGATGTTTTCTCAAAACTTTAGCATTCCATTGAGGATAATTTTTGAAATTCCTTTTTTAATATTAAAACGTGTGATTTTAACTATATACGAATCTCTCCTTTTGTTTTGAATTTATATGTGACCTGAATTGTAAATCTGAGTAAGGTATAATATTAGAAGTATAATATAGGAAATCTAGTTGGGTATTTCAGGATGGGTGAAAAAATTCCAAAGGGATAGGAGTGGCAGAGCACCTTCACTTACCCATTTTCAATTCGAAGCCTTATTCAGGGAGGAGAGAAAGGGTCCCACTGGAGAAACTCCTCATCAGTTCATGAAGTTTAAAGATCAGAGCACTTCATCAAAATGACTTATCCTCAACCATCACTTTTGCATGGATTTTGTGCAAGCAAAGTCACTAGCTAGGCTGTGGCATTGGGAGAAATGTTTTCAGGCAGACAAAAGAATAACAGTCAGCCTCTTGACTACACTTTTGTTTCATTGAAATTAATCCAAATGAAGCCATAATAGAGTTTCCATATCAAGAGAATTGAGAATGGACCATTCAAGACATGAGAATATAGGTCCTCTTCAGGGGCAATCACTCCTCTGAGAACACCCACACTTATTCAAGCAGTTGAATTCAGAAGATGTAATTAGTTCTCTAGTGTATAAGGATACAGTTTTGATTTCTGAAGGGTATTCCATTGTTTTTGTCAAAACTTTTCTGTGGTACATAGAGCACAAAAGTTGCACTCAGGAGAATCAAGAAGTGAAAGACATGAGCCTCACTAGGCAGCAACCTGTTCTAGCTAGCAGACAGACAAGAGAAACACATTGAGGGGTACAGAGAAGTCATGTAGGATTACTGGGGCTTTCAAAAATACAACTAGATTTCACTGAAGTTTTTGAAAAGAAATGTCTCTACATACTTTCATGTCATCATCAATGAAAGAAAATGGGCCTCATTCAGGTAGAAGATTAAGGAAAAAACCAGCTTCCTTTTTCCAACCCACTATATATCTCAAAGTCATTTTCATAATGCAACCAATGAAACCTTAGAGAGATTCTTTGTCCCTCTTTATAGTAGACTTGAAAAAAATGAGTATAATGTGTGGATTGATCTTAAAGCAAATGTCTCCTCACTCCGGCAGCTCAACCTGGATTCCAAGGAAAATGAAGGATCATTATTCATTCTAGCATGAATCTCTAAAACTGGCTTCTCTAACTCTTTCTCAAGAGCTAAGAGGAAACATTCAACTTCAGAATCAAAGGTTTCCTGAGCTGTTAACGACTTCAGCAGTCATATTTTTTGATCCATCCTTCAACAAGAATTTTCTCTTCAAGTTTTCTGACAATTTAGGTTCTGCCTGAACTGTTCCAGTGAGGAACCTAGGTCTTCCTGAGGCAGCCCATTGCACTTTTAGAGTGCTCTTTTAAATATTTGCCTCCCAATTAACTTATATAAATCTCTAGAATGGGGCATCAAAGGGCTACTCTAGTCAAAGGTGTCAGCTGTGCTCTACTTAGGGGGAAGATGCTTGCCCCATGTTGCTTCTGCTTCCCAACTCCTGCTACTTTGGATGTTGCCACCTAACAGAAGGAACAATTATAAATACTTCAAATTAAATGACCTGAACATTGGCTTACATATCTTGTTCTCCTAAAAACCCTGTTTCTTCCAATACTGAATCTCAACCATGGTCCAGATTAGAACAGCAGTTCCCAAAATGTGGTCTCGCCTGAGGAAGTTTCAAGGAATCCACAAAATTTAAATATTTTTATTATTAAAATAGGCATTTAACTTATAAAAAATCAAAAACTACAACCTATATCTACTAAAGCTCTTTGAAGTACAAATCATTTTTTGCCATTTCCTTCTCTATTTTATTTTATTTTTAATTAATTTATTTTGATTTATCAACAATCACTTCCATAAGCTTTTGAGTTTTAAATTTTTCTCCCCCTCCCTCCCCACCTCCCTCTCTAAGACAGCATGCAATCTCATATAGGCTATACATATACATTCCTATTAAACATATTTTCACATTAGTGATGTTATAAGGAAGAATTAGAACCAATAGGAGGAACCACCAGAAAGAGGAAACAAAACACAAAGAGAAGAAAAAAAATAGCAAATAGTATGCTTCAATCTGCATTCAAACTCCATAGTTCTTTTTTTGGATGTGGATAGCATTTTCAATCTTGTGGCCTTTGGAGATGACTTAGATCCTTGTATTGTTGAGAAGAGTTAAATCTATCAATATTAGTACCTAACTAATTGTGTTATTTCCTTTTTGAGCCAAATCTGATGAGAGTAAGGTTCAAACAATGCTCATCTCCCTCCCTTCTTTCCCTCTACTGTAATAGGTTTTTGTGCCTGTTCCTGTGATGTAATTTACCCTTGTCTGCCTCCTCCCTCCTTTCCGTTTCTCTCAGTACATTTTCTTAGATCAGATCAATCCACTTACTTGGATCCATTTAACCCACTTGATTAGATTTTTTTTTTATCATTACATCAAAGTCAACTTATACCCACCCCCTTTATGTATATCCCTTTAACATAGTGTAATAACAATACAGTTCTCAAGTGTTGCAAGGTGTCATTTTCCTTGTAGGGCTGTAAACAGTTTGCCCTTATTAATAACATGTTTTTTTTTTCTTTCTGTCCTGTTTTATGTCTCTCTTGAGTCTTGTATTTGAAAATCAAATTCTCTGTTGAGCCCTGGTCTTTTTATCAGGAAGGTTTGGAAGTCCCCTATTTTGTTTAATATCCATTTCATCCCCTGAAATATCATGCTCATTTCACTAAGTAGTTCATCCTTGGTTGTAATCCAAGCTCCTTTGCCTTACAAAATATCACATTCTGTGCCCTACGGTCTTTTAATGTAGAAGCTGCATGGTCCTGTGTAATCCTGACTGTGGTTCTATGATATTTAAATTGTTTCTTTCTGGCTGCTTGCAGTATTTTCTCCTTGACCTGGTTATTTTTGAATTTGGCTACTATATTCCTTTTAACAATGTAAAGGAGTCCTGAGATCATAAAGCACTAAACTAGAATGTTCCTTCTAGCATTAACAACCTATAACTCTGAACTCCAGAGAGGTGAATTGTACCTGTGAGAATACATAAATATGTGTAATCTATCAAATGCCAGTTGAGTGTCCAAGTCTGATCTACGAGAAGCACATGACATCGATCTACTAGTGCTGATCAGCATCTGCAAAATGGGACTATGCCCACAGACACACTGACAGTGTCGGCTACCTCTGTCTTCCTCCTTTGTCAGCATCCCTGCTACTTCATGGTGACGTCTCTCCTGCAATGGACAGAGGGCAAAACTTACAGCCAGGGAGAACTCCATTCAAATCCTGCTTCAAATACTTACTGTGTGACTCCTGATAAGTCGCTTAACTTCTTTGTGTCTCAGTTTCCTCATCTTTAAAATGGAGATAATAGTTACATCTGCCTCACAGAAATGTTGTGAAGATGAAATGAGTTAATATATGTCAAGTGCTTTGCAAAACTCAAAGTACCAAATATTATTTATTTACTCATTATACTTGCTTATTATAAAAGGAACAGAGTTTATGGTAACAGTGTCTCTCCTCTATGATTAGTCAGAACCATGGAAAAGAGAAGTGCATATGAATGTGGCATTCCTATTATTATTATAGGTACTACATATGCCTATATAAGATGACACATATTTAAAATTATATCATATACTGGCTCTAATTAACAAAACTATAATTATTACTTGAGAGGCCTTGTAGTGCAGGGTAATTCAATAATCAACCTAAACTCAGGTGAATCAGTCTAGCACTGGCCATATGATCATGGGCATATATCATAGAATGTGCTAATCTTTAAAATGAGGTTAATAATATTTGAAGACCGACTGAGAGAATGTATGTACAACCTATTTTAAATGGCAACAAGCATGATTGATGTTCACCTGAACTTCCCTCCTTCAATTTAATCTCATCACTGAGAGTATCATTCTCATCCCTCTGTTTCTGCCTTAATTTCCTTGTTCCCAAAGATCAATGTATTTACTGGTCAACTTCCACTCACCTCTCCTTATATGACATTTTATCCATTTCTCTTTCTCTATGTAGAAGGAATTATTGTTCTCAACCTGCACCTGGCTTGCCTCTACCATTATTGGTTGCCATTTCCCACTGTAAATTCTAGAATTCTAATTTCTCTTGCATCATGATAATCTCATGTCTTGAAGTGAGGGTTTTAAATTCATTTGTAACTAATTGGTAAATATTTCATGTTAAGTGATCTTGGTGTAGAAGCTTTGGATTGACAGGACGACTGGAGATGGAAAGAAAAGGCTTGGAAGGTTGGGCAATTGAGCATAAAAATAGAATGAATCCTCCTAGATGAGAAGGGCCCTGGACATAAAGTTAAAAAATCAGCACTGGGTTGCATTTATAAAGAGCATTCTCTCTATGACTGCTCATAGAGGACATTTTGTTCCTTTTAAAATAAATAACCAAGTATAATGAGTTTGCATAGGTATTGAAGTTTTTGTGAAAATCTACATGATTTCCACTGTCACCATGACATTTTTTTTTGTTAGACCAAATTCAGCATAAGTCCCCCTGAAAAGATGAAGTTCACTATTTAAGAGAATAAAAAGCACAAAATATCAAAAGAATCAATTTCAAGAATTAAAGTATTGACTGTCAACCACTGTCCTTGGTGCCTGGGATACTAATACACACAACTTCAGCAACATATGATTTTAAAATGAAAGATATAAATATATGTGAGGAAAAGGAGAGAGAAATTATGTATAAAATGTTGATATGTCATCAGCAAAGTGAGAAGAGGCTGGTGATTCGCCTTCATTTTGTCTGAATAAAAAAAATGCCCAATATGAAGAAGAATATTAAGGAATAAATTCCATATAAGATTTAATGACTGCTCAGTTTTGCGTGTCACAATATAAGAAGATTGATAAGCTAAAGAGCATTTGAAAGAGGCAACCAGGATAGCGAATGGCCTGAAGTCCATGTCATATTAAAATTAAAGGAAATGAACATGTTTAGTATGAAAATGAGATGCAGAGAGAGAATATATGGCTGTCTTCAAACATTTGAAGATGTGTTATGTGTAGAAATTATTCCAATTGTGCTGATTGAGTACTGAGGCCAGAACCAGGAGTAATGCATAGAAATTATGAGAACGTAAATTTGGACTTGATATGAGGAGGAACTTTATAATTATTAAAGCTTGACAAAAGTTAAATGGGTTGCATTGAGAAACAAAGACTTTCTCCTTCTTTGAGGTCTTTAAGCAAAGGCTAGATTATTATTACAGAGGGGATTCCTTTTGGTTACAGAATATACTTCATAACCACTGAGGTCACCTCCACCTTTACAATTCTTTGACTCTAAGATTCTAAGTTATAGTAAATCTATTTATTAAAGTGTTTTGAGAAGTGAAAATATAGACAAAAGTTTTTTGTGTGTTTTTATAAAGAGGTCTATTCATTTGAATTATAACTTTGATTTTCATTAAAGAAAAATTTAAGAGTCTATTCATAATGGTGAGAATGCTGGTTTGCATGCAAGGCAGTCAGTCAACAAATAAACATTTATTAACATCTTACTATTTTCTAGTATATGCTAGGTCCTGTCTGTGACTAGAAATGTGACCATTTATAATGAATTGAACCTCCCAGTCCCCAGAACAGAGATTTCTAAGAGTATAATTGCTAATGAACTTCCAATCTGCATCAGGAGAGGAAGTTGTCATGCTGAGAGCCCTTAGCACTAACCTGCTGTGAAGTAGACACCCCAACCCCAGATGCAAAACCTGGAGAAAAG
Organism: Vombatus ursinus; assembly: GCF_900497805.2. Lineage (NCBI taxonomy): Eukaryota > Metazoa > Chordata > Mammalia > Diprotodontia > Vombatidae > Vombatus > Vombatus ursinus. The sequence continues at coordinate 711,610 of NW_020954440.1, forward strand.
GAATAACTGAACTTTATATTAAACTTTTTGGCAACTCTCCAAGACAGGTAATATGAGGATAATGACCCATCAATCATTTAACAATGAATTTTCCAGGGGTCAAACATAGAGTAAATGGTACTCAAGAAGGCAATTTCTATTACACTATATCATTGTTCATTCTAATATTAGAATTTGGTTAAATCTTCTTTGATAAAATGAACTGACCTATTTTTAAACTTCAAAAAGTGTTATTAAATGTGTTACAGAATTGTGGTTAAATGATCAGACTCCCCAAATTTCTAAAAAGTTTAGATCACAGCATCAAATTCTGGAAAGCAAAAAAGAGCCATATCCAAGATTCTGGATTAAGAGAGAGGTCAGCTCCCTTAATCAATAGGAGACAGGTAGTGTAGGGACCATGGAAAAGGTGTACTTTAAAGATAAAAATGGAGGGGGAAATCTCTGAAAGATTTTCTCCATAATTTAAATAAATTAAAATTAAATTTCTCATTTAATGAAGAGTTTGTACCCTCAGTAACTTTCCTAAAAAGTACTCTTGACCTTTTCTATTTTATAGGGTACAATGTGTGTGTGTGGGGGGGGATGACTATGGTGTAGAATACTGACACAATTGTGTCTGTGTCCATGGAATGACTAGATCTGGGTTGCAAGTACATGAAGATTATTGTCCCATAGAATATGATCTTCACACAGCTGTGAGGTGAGAAGCATAGGTGAAAGCTTTCAATTGATCTCATTCTCAGAATGGCAAAGAAGATGAATAAGTAGGATTTAAAATAGGAAAAGAGTAAAAAAGCATTACGTGATGCCACAAGGAAGAAAACCATTTCATTGATGCATGTGCCAGAGAAGGAGAGTCCCAAGACTAATGGAACATTACAGAAAACATTGTGGAACACGTTGGAAGGGCAGAAATGGAGGCTGGAGGTGTTTCCTGTGCAAATGGAAGAATTAAGAAAACCACAGATGTAACACTCAATGGTCAGATGAGCACATACGCAGGATGTCATGATGGTGATATAATAGTGATATAATAAATATAATTTACTAACAGTTACTTGGTGATCATAAGCCATTGGAGCCAGGAGAGAATATTCCACAGTGGCTAATCCTGAAAATAAGAATATCTGTGTAGCGCAACTGTAGTAGGAAATAATTTTGTCCCCTAAGAGGAACCCAGCCAGAAAATTAGGAATAGTAGCTGAGAAGTAACCAAAATCCACCAGAAGAATGTGAGGAAAGTATGTGGGTGTATGCAGGCAAGAGTCCCAGAAAACCAGTACTACCATTCCCAGGTTTCCCACCAGACTGATGAGGTTGATGATGAAGAACAATATGAAGAGAAGCTCTTGAAGCACTAGGACATCTGTTAATTCTACAAGGATGAACTCCTTCACCTCTGAGCCATTCTCCACAAACTACTTTAGGAATTTGAATAATTTACCTGGGACAAAAAAAAATCAACAAAACAAATCATGGCAGTTCATCAACTCTACTCTGGTCTGTCTCTTTTCTTTCAAAGTCCTTGGTTGGTTGGCTCAATCATACTTTAATAGCTGTACTAGAATCTTGCCCCTTGTCCTTGAACAAGTCATTAAACTCTTAGATTATGCCTGCCATCCACCTTTTCTGGTCCTATTTAAGAACTACTGATTAAGTTCCAGAACTATGTTGACTAGGTCTTTGAATATTTTATGTTATCTTGTCTTACCCTCACTGGCCTAAAGCAATCTGCTTACTTTTCTCTACTTACTGCTCAACATCCATCTTCCAAAACACACTATTTTATGTTGGATGGTTTTTTTTTTGTTTTTGTTGTTTTGTTTTTTTTTTTCCCGTGAGGCAATTGGGGTTAAGTGACTTGCCCAAAGTCACACAGCTAGTAAGTATTATGTGTCTGAAGCCAGATTTGAACTCAGGTCCTCCTGACTCTGGGGCCAGTGCTCTATCCACTGCACCACCTAGCTGCCTCCAAAGTACATTATTTTAAAAGTTTGTTTTTTTTTTCTGTCCTCCAAGATTGTCTTTGCCACTTCATTTATCCTCCTTCTAAGCAGAGAAATCTGTCATTCCTCTTGGTCTCTCTCCACCACTCCACACACTGAACCCTCTTCATTAACCCATGTTTAGTTTTCATTTGCCTGTATTTCAGAGGAAGTGGTGGGTGTCCTCCTTGCCAATGTTAACCATTCCACTTCTATTCATCATCAAATTCTCTCCTCTCTTCTCCAGTATTAACAACACCCAACATTTATATAGCACCAACATGTCTACAAGTGCTTTTAAAATATTATTAGTTCACTTTATCTTCACTACAACCCTGCAAAATAGAGGCTGTTTTTATTCCCATTTTACAGAGTAGGAAAATGAGACCAGCACAGTTTGACTTGCACAGCATCTCATACTTAATAAACATCTGAAGCTCAATTTGTATTCTGGTCTTCCTGAATACAAGTACACTCTAACCACTGTGTCATCTACCTGCCTCCAAAGTTTTATCATATCAGTCATTCCCTCCATTTATTTTATTTTCATCTTTTTCTTTTCCACTTCATCTTAGAATGTCATCAAAAATAATGGTTATACTCCCACATCTTTAAAAAATAAAGCATCTATCCACATCCAAAGAAAGAACTATACAGTTTGAATGCAGATTGAAGCCTACTGTTTGCTATTTTTTTCTTCTTTTGTTTGTTTGTTTTTTGGTGAGGCAATTGGGGTTAAGTCACTTGCCCATGGTCACACAGCTAGTAAGTATTACGTGTCTGAGGCTGAATTTGAACTCAGGTCCTTCAGACTCCAAGGCCAGTGCTCTATTCACTTCACCACTAAGCTGCCCCTATTTTTTTCTTCTGTTTTGTTTTATTTGCTCTTTCTAGCAGTTCTTCCTATTGGTTCTAATTCTTCCTTACAACATCACTAAGGGGAAAATATGTTTAATAGGAATGTACACGTATAGCCGATATCAGATTGCATGCCATCTTGGGGAGGGAGGCGGGAAGGGAGGGGGAGAAAAATTTTAAACTAAAAAGCTTATGGAAGTGATTGTTGATAAGTCAAAATAAATTAATAAAAAGCATCTTCCTGAAGAAAATATATCTTCTAAATAAGTGTTATACTCCTATTCCTAATGCAAAGAGCTTCCTTGTCACTCTAACGTTACACTAGATCCTTATTGCTTCTAAAATTAAAAACAAACAAACAAACTACTATTTGGAATTTAAAGCCCTTCACCATCACTCTTCAATCTATCTTTCCAGAAACATTTCACATTTTGTCTATTCACATATTTCACATTGCAGACAGTCTGATCTACAATCAAGGAGATCCAGGGTTCCCCATCTTCCACCTATGTGATTTTGTACAAGTTGTCCCCTACACCTCAAATACTTTATCACCTTAACATTTCCTTTCAGGAAAAAACCTAGTATCATAAAGGTCCTGCTCAGGTACCAAGTCCTATACTCAAAAGCATTTCTGATCCTCCCATGATTAGTGCCCCACACTTACACTGACTTAGTACACATTTTCTATTGATATATCTATGTATATATTATTTTCTCCAAAGTGGAGTGAAAACTGTTTGGTGGTAGAGGTTATTTGTGTTGTTTTGAACACTTTTGTATCCTCAAAGCCTGTCATAGTGCTTGGCACATGGTAGACATTTAATAAATACTTGGTGAATTGAATTACTTGAATGAATGAAATAGAATACATAAAATTCATGGAATGGGAAGAACTGGCAAACAATAATGAAGATTAAAAATTAACCCCAAATGTGCTTATCGAATCATAGATGTAGAGCTGGAAGAGACCTGAGATCATCTTGGCAAATGCCCTCATTTTATGAATAAAGGAACTGAGACATAGAGAGGAAAAGGGACTTGCCAAAGGCAACGTGTCCAAGCTGAGACATGACCCACCATATTCTAGTTCCAAATTCTTCACTTTCTAAGGAAGTCCAAAATGGTGGAAAGGCTAGTGAGCTCAGAGTTGGAAGAGCTGGCTTATTGCCCTGCTACTACCAGTCACTTACTCAGTCACTTTAGGCAAGCCTGTTAACCTTCTGAGAGCCTCAGTTACCTCGACAATAAAACTGGATATTTGATAAGATCTATTCTGATTCAGTCCTATGGTCTACTGTATTCTAGGTGATTTCTTTGTGTATGCTGAGAGATTAGCAGAATGTTATAAAGGATAGAGTGAAGGATGTAAGGTCAAGAACAGCTAAGTTCCAACCTTGTCCCAGACAGTTATTATGTGTACGAGCCTTGGGGAAGTACTTAATGTTTCTCAGCATCAGTTTCCTCATCTATAAAATTTGGATGATAATATCCCCTTACATAAGAAGAGTTGCTTTGAGCATCAGATAAGATTAAAAATCAGAATTTCTTTTCAAAGCATTGAGTGCTAAATAATTGCTATCTCTTATTATCATCTATTTGGCCAATCATGTGGAACATTATGGAAAATGCCTCCAAATCTATGAATTTGAATCCTATCCCTCCTCTACTGAAAACAAGAGTATTCTTTTATTTTTCTGTGGCACTTACATTGCAGATCTGAATGTGATTTGTTTGATATCTGCTCAAAGTTTGATATCTGAGACCTCCTTGGGTCCTTTAGGCTGGTAACAAGACTCCAAGTGGCAGGATTGACTTAATATATTCACTTAACTTCTTCAATTAGAAGTGTAATGCAGAGAAGAGCTAAGAGGATGTGTAGGAGAAAATTTTCCCCAGTATCTCCTACTAAATATTTGAGGTTCTTCAGGGCATTGTTTGTTATCCCTAGTCATGGTTCCTACATGTAACTTGGTGTCAGTATGATCATTATATGAACTGAGAATGAGAGAACTGTTTCTCATCTAATTAATAAACAAATTATGAATGATCACCCAATGTCAGGCTTGTTCTATGGACATTAGGTCAAATGTACTTAGGAAAATTATTTCTGTGGCTCATGGTCAGGGCCTGAGAGTTGGATTTTACAAGTATTGGTGACAGGTGCTCTTCGTGGACAAGGTTCCTATGAGAAAATCTAGAGCTCCTCATTCTGCTCTTCTGCAAAACACATGAAAGTACATCCAAATCTGTGAGGACTCATCTTTCATTGCTTAAGGAACTCATTGGTGTATTTAGCTGTTGTTTTCAAAGCTTCTCCATTGTACATAGAAAATACATCTGCTTTCAGTAGAGTCAAGTAATCAAGTCCCTGGACTCGCTAGGCATGGACCTGATGGAGCCACCCCATAGACAACAGGAAAGCTGACAGAGGGTGAAATGTTTCCCTTAGGCTCCAGTCAAAGTGACTTACACATAACACATTTTAAATTCACTTGGCTCTTTGAAAGAACTTATCTGATTATGGGGAGGATGATGTAACAGGGCTTGGGAGATTTGTAAGTAGTGAGAGTGAGGCAAAAAAAATAAAATAAAAAAGAACCAATAAATCATTAAAAATACACAGAAAAGAAAAGGAACCTCAGAAGGGTACACAGAAAAGCAGGACAGTTTTACTGTTTTTAAAGATAACAAATATTAAATAACAGCATAAAATAATTAAAAACTCTCATATGCAATCATCTTTTTCTGTTCTTTATTCATTGAAAGTTTTCTGTTCATGAATGCTTAAGTTAATCATAAAAATAAAACAAATTAAAAGAAGACAGAAATGTCTGTCCATTTATGTTCCATGTAGCCACTCCCCAAACATGGTACAGTCTCTACAATCTTTCATCTTGCCTTGCGATGATCCAATGACTTCTAATTATAGTTGTTCATGTTGGAGTTTGATCATATGAGCAATCATTACCGTTTTCTTCCTTGTAGACAGTGCCATTCAACCTTATTGAATTCTGAAGCTTTCTTAATATCTAAGTTTAAGCATTCAACTCCAAAATCACACATTCTCAAGGTAACTGAGTCTTGTAATTCTGAGGCTGAGCTCTGGATCTCCTTTGCCATGCCATAGCTCTTTGATCTGAAGCCTCCCTGCAGACCTGGAATTTGTACATTGGAAGTACTGTCCACTTCTATGGCCTCTTCCTCTTATTGGATAGCTCCTCCCAGAGCCTCCATTTGAGGAAGTCTTCTATATCAGTCATGTCTTTATTCCTTTCTGAGCTGCATGTCAGGTTTTCTCTATCATGCTCCAGAACTGGTTACATTTGCACCCTTTCCTCACATTTCTATGCCAGCTTAATTTGATTTGTTTTCTTCTCGCATTCCAAACTAAACTTTTTAAAGTTAGAAACCATCTTTTTCTACTTGTATTTGTATTTCACATGGTTAATATAGTACCTGGCATGTAATAGGTTCTTAATAAATGTTTGTTGACTGACTGACAGAGATCATTTAATTTTGTCCATGTTTGTCCAATAAATCATTTTGCAATATTGAGGAGATGATGAAGATAGAATCAGGTATAGAGTATTGTTCAAATCTTAGTATGGTGAAAAGAGGCTATCGCCACTCCTTCCGATTGACTGACTGAATAATAAACTGGGGAGCTTGAGATATCTCAATACATAAGTGGAGGATTTGAATCTCATTACTGAAAACAAAAGAAAAGAAGACCCACAGAAAAATCCAAAGTCCTTATTACATATAATATATAGCATTTACTTTTACTATTTATTATTATTTTATTATTTATTATTAGTAGTAATTATAACAATTACTTATAACATACAAACAGCCTGGTATAATGCTCAAAGAATGGTATTGAAGGGAAAACCTAGGTTGACATGCTGTGACTAACTGGTTGTGTGATCATGAGCATAAGATACAAGAGTATTCCAGATCTTTCCCAGTAGAGGGAGATGTCATACAGGAGGTACCCCATTACAAAGAAATAAAGGTTATCAAACAAAAACAAAAAAAAATTGGAGAGAATGTTAATAATGTTTCCTGCAGCATTAATTATTATCCCCAAGTACCTTAACAGAAAGATTAGATTCCTTGCACAAAGTCATATAATGATCGAGTTTAATAGGTAGATGGGAAATTTCCAGGGCTCTACATCCTGCCCATTCTATTGTAAGAGCTGACCTGAAGATTCCTCAAAAAGATGTATTAAAAGTTTTGAAAATCTGGAAACTATCTTGCTATGAGGGTTGGAATTATGAGAAAATGTTCAAATTCCCTGAATTCCTAAAAACTGTAGATCAGAGTTGGAACTGCAGATGCATCATTAGAAAGCTACAGGGTGAAGGTGCTTCCAAGGTCAGAAAGAAAAGAGAAAATTGAGTTCCTATATTCTATGGAGGCTAAATAGGATATGGACCTTGGAGACTTTGTGTGCTAGGAAAATACAGATGTAGAGAAAATAATTTCTTAGATATACTCTGTAATTAAAAGGATAAGCCTAATGAAGACTTTGCCCCACAGAAATTTTAATGAAATAATATTGACATCTTTATTCCTCAGGCTATATATGAGAGGGCTTAACATTGGGATGACTGTAATATAGAACACTGATATTACTTTCTCCTTGTCCATGGATTGACTAGAATAAAGTCATAAATACAGGAGGATTTCCATCCTACAGAATATGAAAACTACTGTGAGGCAGAAAGCACGGATGAACAAATCTTACTGGTGGCTTTCAGCAGCACGGATTCTCAAGATGGTTTTGAAGATGAATAAGAAAACCAGTAAGATGACAAAAGGGTGGAGGAAAGATATCGAATCATGCAATATACAAAACTAATTCTCTGAGTTATGTTTCATAGCAGAGAAAGCTGTAAGTGAAGGCAAGTCACAGAAAAAGTGATGGACCACATTGGAACCATAGAAGTCAAAACTGAAGAAGTTGTCTCTGTGAATGGGAGAATTCAGAAAGCCACAAATATTAGAACCAATAGCCAAACTAGTAGTTATTCTAAATATCATTGTGGGTGTGAAATGGAAAATCTTATAGAAAGCTACATTTAGATCTTAGGTGAAAAAAAAATTCGAAGTGAAATCCCATCGTCCACAGGTACAGTTTCAATCCCCTTTAATTCTAATGTCTTCCCCCTCCTAAGTATTTACTAGATATCCTATTTATAGCTTGTTTGTATATATTGTTTGTTTTCCCTAGCATTTTGTAAGCTGCTTAAGAGCAGGGTCTGTCTCTCGCTGCTTTTTATATCTCTAGTGCTTAACACAGTGACTGCCATATAATATGCACATAATAAATGTTTATTGGTTAACTGATTGATAAAATCATAATAATGAATTACCTAGAGAAAAAATTCCTTATTTGATAAAAACTGCTGGCAAAACTAAAAAACAGTCTGGCAGAAGTTAGAATTAGATAAGCACAGTAAACCATGTTCCACTAAGTGTATTGTCATTTAGTCATATTCAGTCATGTCTGACTCTTTGTGACCCCACTTAGGATATTTTTGGAAAGGATAATGAAGCGGTTTTCCATTTCTTTCTCCAGTTCATTTAGTAGATGAGGAAACTGAGCCAAACAGGGTTAGGTGATTTGCCCAGGATTTCAACAAACAGGATTAAGTCACTTGCCCAACTTGTCACAGCTGTTAAGTGTCAGGAAGATGAATCTTACTGATTCTAGGCCTGCCACTCTATCCACTGCATCACCTAGTTATCTTTAAGTGGATAAGTGACATTAATATTAAAGTTAACACAAAAATAAATAGAAGAGAAGCAGATCAAATACTTCCCACAGTTATGAGTAGAATATGTATTCTCAAGCAAACAAGAGATAGGAAACAATTACAAAAGATAAAGTAGATAACTTTGATAAAGCGAAAAAGCTTCTTCACTGACAAAATAAATGCAAAATAAGAAGGCAAAAGTTGCATGGGAAAAAATATTTGTATCACATTGCTTTGATAAGTGATTGGTGTCCAAAATTATATATTTCTCTGTGTGTAGCATATACATATATATGTGTGTGCGTGCGTGTGTGCATGCATCTGTGTGTATACTTGTATATAGATATATAATAGCCACTCCACAAAATAAGATAAATGTAAATCAAAACAACCTAGAGGCTTCACCTCATACCATAAAAATTGGCAAAGATAACCAAAAAATATCAATAGTCAATGTTGGAGGGCCTATGGATTAATAAGCACATTAATCCATTGGTGGTTGAAGTGTAAAATGGTACAATAATTTTGGAAGCTGATTTGGAATTATGCAAATAAATTGACTAAAATTCTCATGCCCTTTGAATCAGACTCCCTTACTAGCCTTATACCCCAAAGGAAGCCACTGATAAGAAGAAAGATCCTATACACACCAAAACATTTACTGCAGCACTTTAAAAGATAGCAAAGAATTGGGAACAAAGCAGATGCACATCAGCTAGGAAATGGCTAAAAGAATGACAGTGCTTGAATGAATGGAATGTCACTGTGCTGTAAGAAATTATGTATCTGATGAATAGAGAGGGTAGAATACAATGGGTAGAATTTATTAAGAGGAAAACTTAGACTTGATTGATATTAGGGGAAAAAATGCTAAGCCATTAGTGCTGGACAAAAGTGAAATGGATGTCCTCAATGGCCAGTGGCTTTCCCTTCCTTATAGGTCTTCAAACGGAGGCTGGATTCCTTATTGGGAATGTTAAGAGTGAAGATTCCCTTTGAGTATGAGTTAGAATATAAGACTATAGAAATCTCTTCCAACTCACAAATTCTTTTCTTCTTTGATTATAATTTCAAATGTTATGAATATTTATTAAGGAAAACTTAGAAGAGGAAACATGAAAAACAAAACAAAAAAAAACAACACAAACCCTAAGAGTTTTTATATTGAGGCAAATATAGGTGAATTAAGACCTCTGTTTCCATTATATAAAAGGGTTAGATCTCATGACATAATAGGCAAAGGGATGGCCTGTACCCAAAGAAGCCAATAAATGAACAAAAATTTATTAAGTTCTTACTGTGTTTCAGTCACTATGAAAGGTCCTGTCTGTAACTGTGACTATGTTATATATACAGTGGAATCAGCTACTGGAGGGCAATAAGAGGAGGTGTTTCCAGATTGAGAATAGAAAGAGGATATTTACCACATATGATCCATAAATAATAAAGGGTGTGCCAGCCTAGGAGAGGATGTACATTAAAGATAACAGTGTGGAAGAAAAGTACTTGAATACTTTTTTTTCCTTGATTAGGAAGCACCTAATGAAGACTTTGTCTTCTCCATGATTTTCTTCAAAGCACTACTGACTTCCTTATTCCTTAAACTATAGACCAGAGGATTCAACATGGGGATGACCATGGTGTAGAACACTGATGCCATTTTGTCTATGTCCATGGAATGTCTGGAACTGGGTTGTAAGTACATGAAGATTACTGTCCCATAGAATATGGACACAGCTGTGAGATGGGAAGCACAGGTAGAGAAGGCTTTCTGGCGGCCCTCAGCTGAGTGCATCCTCAAAATGGCAATGAAAATTAAAAAATAAGATTTCAAGATGATAAAAAGGGCAAAAAATACATTGAATCCTACAGCAAAGTAGACAACCACTTCATTGATGTATGAAATAGAGTAGGAGAGAACCAAGAGAGGTGGAATGTCACAGAAAAAGTGATGTACTATGTTGGACTTGCAAAGGGAGAGGCTGAAGGTGTTTGCTGTGTGAATGGAAGAAAAAAGAAAACCGCAAATATGGGAACTAATGGCCAGACAAGCACACACACTCGATGTCATTGTGGTGGTGTAATGGAGGGGCTTACACACAGCAACCTGGCGATCATAAGCCATAGCAGCCAGGAGATAACTTTCAACTGTGGCAAAGTACACAAAGAAAAACATTTGTGCAGCGCATCCACTATAGGAGATGGTTTTGTCCCCTGGGAGGAATCCAGCCATCACTTTGGGAGTAATGGCTGAAGAGTAGCCAAAATCTGTCAGAGAGAGGTTACTGAGGAAAAAATACATGGGTGTGTGGAGGCGGGAGTCCCAAAATATCAAGACTACCAATCCCAGGTTCCCCACCATGGTGATGAGGTAGATGATAGTAAATATTGTGAAGAGGGGCACCTGAAGTTCAGGGGCATCTGTTATTCCCACAAGGATGAACTCCTTTGCCTCTGAACAATTCTCCATAAGTGGCTTGTAGGGATTTGAAGGATTGAACTGGAACAAGAGAAACACAAAAAAGACAGAATAAATCAAGGTATCAGCATTCTTTTGTGAGGGTTATAAAATCCTATTTTGTATGAGATGAAACTACAAAATTTTGTCACTTAAAAGTTAGAATTTTTATGTTTAATAAATTAACATCACATTGATCTTTCAGTTATGATTTTTTGCACATGTAAGTCCCCTTGTATTCATTAAGATCATTATTAAATAGGTGTTCAATCTCCACAACTCCCATGACCTCTGTCTTTACTCAGGATCAGTCACATATATTGTGGCCATACTATTGAATTGGTCATCACTCCAACTCCAATCCAGAACTCTGAAATTCCTCTTTGAACACCTTCTTCTATCTTACCATTGCATATTCTGCTTCAGCATTCTCTGCCTAGATATACTCTTTACCATAAATACCAGTTCCTATGCCCTACCATTTTTCCAAGTTTTTTTTCCCTTTCTTTGGCCTCATCTTTCCCCTTCACAGGATTCACCCCATGACTGATTGCTTTAGTGATACTCCCTCAGCTGACCAAGAATTCCTTGCTCCCTTCTCTTTTCTCCACACACTCCAAACCAGGATTATGCTCACCATGTACCTTTAATGGTTCCACAAATGTGGGGCTCACCAAGGCCCATAATGCTGCTGAATGGATTCTCTATAAAAATTTCTTGTTATCTTGTTATTACACACACCTTGGGCCAAAGGAACACAGTTGTTCTTCTCTGATTAATTCTCCATCCCAATTTCCTACACCACTTTCTTCCTCTTGTATCAATAGAAAGAAATGTCTTCACTCTTGGATTCTCTCTTTTCTCTACTCCACACTCTAAAACCCTCTTGATTATTCCATTCTGCTTTGTGATGGATCTTCTCACTGCTAAGGTTAATCTCTCTATGTGTGTTCTTCATCTTATCTCATCCTATCTCCTCTAAAGATATTCATAAATATGATTTATATAGCATTATTAGTTTAGGAAAGTGATTTATTAACATTACCTCAATTGATCCTTACAACAAACCTGGGGTATAAGTCTATATCCATTTTACAGAGGAGAAACCAGAAGCAGACAGAGATAAGAGATTTGTCAAGGGTCACCTAGTAAGTAGCTGAGGTCCAATTTCAACTCAAGTCTTTCTGACTCCATTTACCATACTAAATACATTGGGAAGCCTACGAGAACTTACTCCCTTAATCATTACTTCAGTTTATTTTTTCCTCTTATACAATTTCTCATTCCCTATTATCCAAAATGATGCCCAGATGCTGCCATCTTTAAAAAAAGTCATCATTATAAAGATGCATTTTCCACGCAATTACAATGTGATATTCCTAAAGCACAGATATATTTTATCTCTTCGATGCTCAGTGTTGTTCAGTGAATCTCTACTGTTTCTGAAATAAAATATGAATGCTTCTGTTTCATATTGAAAACCTTTCACAAACTCTCTCCATCCTATCTTTTGAGATTGATTTCATACTATTCCTCCTGTCATGTGTCCCACATGTAAGGCAGATGGATCGACATTCATTTCTCCATCCTTGATCTCCCATCTCCCATCAATGTGCCTTTGTCCAACCTGATCTCCACGTCTCTGAAGCTCTATCACTTTAACACTTCCTCTTAGAATCTCTGACTCCCTGAAACATGCAGTTCAACTGCCCACTCCAATACAATTTAGAACCTCTCCTGTTCTTGTTGTTTGTGCCACACACACCCCCAAATAAATGGTGTCTATTTCCTTGATGTGTATTTTCTATTGGTTGATCTCTGTAAACATTGTTTTCTACCAATAGAATATAAGATCTCTGAGGGTGGGAAATATTTGTGTTTTGTGGGGGGGAGGTGTACTCAGAGATTAACAATACCTGGTAAAGAGTCCAGACTAGATATATGTTTGTTGGATTGAATTAATTGCATGAATAAAATTGAAGTCATAAAAACTATTGTATAGGAAGACTTGATAAAAAATAATAAAGACCAACAATATCTACATAAAGTTTTAATAGATTCATTAATTTAAAACTCAGAATGACTTTAAAGGTCACCTATTCTTATCCCTTCATTTATAAGTGACTTGCTTAAAGTCTCTGTGGCTGACCCAGGATTAAACCATGGTACTCTGGTCTCAAATTCTTCCCTCTTTAAAGAAGCCTGGTGTGAGGAAGACTAGAGAGCTCTGAGTTTAGAAAGCTGGGTTCTAGTCCTGCTACTACCACCACCACTAACTTACTCTGAAACTTTAAGCAATCACCTCCCCAACCTGGGCATGAGTTACATCACCTGCAGGCTGAGGGAGCAAGTCCATATGACCTTTTTTTTAAAAAAATTCAAAATGTATAGTGTGATCTAGGCAATTACAACACTTTAAATCATGAAAAAAATCTGAAAGGAGGAATTTTACTGTTAAAATTAAAATGTCATCCCTTGGAATAGCTGGAAGATATTTTTAAAAATTCAGAGTTCATGGTTCTTTACGAAGTGCTTTGAAATATTTGGGTGAACAAATAATAAGTATATGAAAGAATAACAAGAGTTAAATTCATAGTTCCCAGGTTTTAATAACAATTTCTGAAATACATGGGGTGAACAAATGGTGAGTATAAAAAGTAATGACAACTGGGGACATGGCAAGACTGTTCCAGTTCTGCCCTTGACCACTTATCACCTGAGGCACAACTCTTACCATCTCAGAGTCTCAGTTTCTCAGCTATAAAACTGGAAGATCCATGTGGTCTTTACTTATTCAATCTTAAAATATAGTAGACCAATAAGTGGAAAAGAGGATAGAAGAAGGATATGAAATCAGGATGACATGAGGTCAAACTCTGTCTAAGACAGACACTTGTCACCTGTATGACCCTGGACAAGTCACTTAACATTTCTCAGTCTCAGTTTCCTCATCTTTAAAATGGAGGTAATAATAGCACCTATCTCACAGGACTGTTGTAAGGATCAAATGAGATTTTAAAACGTACAATGCTTTGTGAACCTTGAAGGTCTCAATAAACCATAGCCACTACTATCATCTATTTGAATATAAAAAACTTGAAACATTATGAAAATGGCTGTTCCAAATCTAGGATTCTGAAGTCTTACCTCCCAACACATTGAAGACAAGGATACAATTTTTCTTTCATGTAGCACTCATATTGTAGAGCTAAGTAGAACCTACCCCCAGTATTCTAATAGCTGAGACCTACATGTGTCCTTTAGGATGGTGACGAGACTTTAAGAGAGAAGACTAACAGAGTACCTTCACCTAAACATAAGTCTTCAATTAGAAGCTTAATCCAGGAGAAGAGGATTTGGAGAATCTGTGCCTGGCATCTGGTGCTAAAAGCTCAGAGTTTTCCACATCATGGTCTATTATCCTCAGCCACTGTTGCTCCTTGGATCTTGCTGACAGGAAGGTCACTACATGAACTAAAGTAATGTTTCTGATCTTATTAATAAATGAAGGATGAAAACAACCAAACCTCAGGCTTGTCCAATGGACATGGGTCCGAATTAAGACATAAAAGGCTTTCTGTGGCTTCCAGTCACAAACTTGCAGTAGAGTTTTACAAGAACGGGCATGTTGGTGCTCTTAAGGGACAAAGGCTCCCCTGAGGACACCCAGAGCTACTTATTCTGCACCTCTGAAGAACACATAATGACATACCCAAGTCTGTGGGGACACAATCACAATTACTAAGGGAAGTCATGGGTGTATTCAGATGTTATTGTCAGGATTTCTCCACAGAGAAAATGGCTGCTTTCGTGAGACACAAGGAGCAGGACCATGAACTCACTAGGCCTAGACTTGAAGGAACCGTGACATGGACAATAGGAAAATAGTAAGGGGATGAGACTAGTCACTCAGGTCTCAGGCAGAGTGCTTCTTGCCTCTTTGGAGAAAAATGTCTGATGGGGGAGGGATGAGATATATAGAGACTTGGGGGATTAATAGGTAATGACAATGATGCAGGAAAAAAATAAAAAAAAAACAAGAGAGAACCAGTGAATCATTTTAAACATGCACAGACAACAGTAGAATGAATTTCAAATTTGAATTTCAGAATCAGATACTCTCAGACATAGAAGGGACCTCAAAGTACATTGA
The DNA here is from genome assembly GCF_900497805.2 of Vombatus ursinus. Classification (NCBI taxonomy): domain Eukaryota; kingdom Metazoa; phylum Chordata; class Mammalia; order Diprotodontia; family Vombatidae; genus Vombatus; species Vombatus ursinus. The sequence goes on from NW_020954440.1 coordinate 726,835, forward strand.
GTCTGGTCCACACTTGAACAAGAATTCTTTTTGCAGTATAGTGGAGATAATGGAGATAGAATTAGTTGTCAGCTATTACTCTAATCATAGTGTGGTGAGAAGACATTGCCAAACCAAAATAAAAAAGATTGGGGAGAATATTAACAATGTTTCCTGTAGCATTAAAGCGTTATTGTCCACAAGTCACTCAATGGAAAGATTAGTTTATATGCATCAAATCATATAATAAGCAAGTGAGATAGTCACATGAGCAGTTTCCAGAACTCAACATCCTTCCCTTTTCTACTATGAGAGCTGACCTAAAGGTTCCTCAAAAAGATGAATTGAAAGTTTTTGAACTTCAGAAACTCTCAGGCACTGATGGCTGGAGTCATGATTGGGAAGTTTCAATGATGCTTCTAAGGTCAGGAATGAAAGGGAGGATTCACTCCAATATTCTATGAAGGTTAAACAGGCTGTGGGCCTTGGAGAATGTTTGTACTAGGAAAATATAAATGTAGAGAAAACAATATCTTAGGTGTGCTCCTTAATTAAAAGGATAAGCCTAATGATGAATTTGTCCCCCCACAAATTTTAAAGGAACAATGTGGACATCTTCATTCCTCATGCTATAGATGAGAGAGTTCAACATTGGGATGACCATGATGTGGGACACTGACACCACTTCCTCTGTAGCCATGGAATGACTAAATCAGGGTCATAAATACAGGAGGATTCCTGTCCCACAGAATATGAACATTGCTCTGAGGAGGGAGACACAAATAAGAAGTACTACTGGTACACCTGAGCAGGACAGATTCTCGTAATGATTTTGAAGATGAATAAGAAGTCTAGTAAGATCGCAAAATGGGGTGGGAGAGAAGAGAGCAAATCATGAAATATTTAAATACAGTTCAATGACTCAGGGTAGAAGAGAGCTCCAAGTTCAGGAAAGTCACAGAAAAACTGATGGACCACATTGAAACTATAGAAGTCAAAAGTGAAGAAATTGTCTCTGTGAATGGAGGAATTCAGAAAGCCACACATATAGTGTCCAATAGCCAAATTAGCAATTATGCTAATTTGTGTGTGATATAGTAGAGAGTCTTATATAAAGCTACATTTATATCACAGGCCAGAGAAAATTTTGTGAATTGAATACAGTTCACAAGAAAAAAAATAACTGTGCAATGAATCAATTGTAGTAGATGGGTATGAAGAACCCAGCCATCATTACTGCAGTAATGGCTGAAGAGTAGCTAAAATCAACGAAGGATGTTAATGTGCAAAAATAATACATATTTGTTTGGTGGTATAAGTCTTGGTATATAAAGAGTGGCACTTAACTGAGGTGAATTCAAAAGGTATTAGCTAACCAGGACAAACTTTGGGGTTTGAGCTCTTTTTAACCTAATGGCATTGGAAAAGCAGAAGGAGATGCTGAGATTCTCTGGGTGGAGGATGGTCTTTGGATTTTCCTCCACACTCCCTGAACCTGTATCAAGCTAAGAGTACAAAACTCTGCTCTGTTTTTCTCCCCATTCCTCCCTTCATACTAGGGGACTTCAACAAATTGATGCTCCCTCAACTACTTTAAATCTCACACTTCTCAACTTATTCATCTGCCCTGACCAATTCTTGCACTCCATCTCATTGTCTCAGAAAAATAGACTTACCCTTGAATGTGTCACCACCTACAAATGCTTCACTTCTATGTTCATTGCCACTGAAATCACCTTATATAATTACAATGTCATTCCACTTCTTTGTCTTACAATTTCAAGCTATGTTCTTTATTCACACCACAGGAAACACTTCTTTGATACTTTTATCATCTCCTAAGGAATCACTTCCTCATCACTGACAATCTCATCTTTTCCCCTGTAATTACTCCTTGGTGAATTCGTTCAACTCTAAATTACCCCCCTCTCTGGAGTCCTTTGACCACTTATCATATCTAAGATTTTGCCCTGCCTAGTCTTCATTTGGATAATTCCCACCATTCATTGTTTTTGATTTGATTTGGTAAATATTTACTAAATGCCAACTGTATCCAAGGTGCTGTGCTAAGTGCTAAGGATACAAAAAAGAAAAACAAAAATAGTTCCTGAACTCAAGGAACTTACAATCTAATAAGGAAAAACAATGCACGCAAAGGTATCTGGAGAGAAAACAATGATAATTATGGAGTCAGTGACATGATGGTGATGATGATGGTGATGATAACCATGCCACAATCAAACAGAGTGTTTGGTGGCAAATGGGGAGAAGGCTGAGATTTTCAGCACTTTCTAAAGGGAGTCTATAGGAAAAGTTTTTTTTTTTTTTTTTTTTACTCTTCACTGAAGCCCTTCAATCAAAGGGGCAGAAGGAATGCAGGGTACCAAAGAGTTGTTAGTATCAAAACTGAAGCAATCTCCATGACGATGAGGTACCTGATAATTTATTATTATATTATTAATTATAATTATTAGCTTAGGCTGAGGAAGGGAGAGTGGCATGATGATGATTCAGGTGGAGACAAGATTAAGACCAGGCGGTATGTATTTTTGTTCTCATATGTGTGCTACTACTGGCGGTTGGGGAAAAATATCACAAAACTGAGCTCACTGGGTGCACTACAAATGTAGGTTATATAACCTTAACTGAATGACCATCCTCTTACAGTGATTAATTGGTAATTTGCTTGACTGAGGTACAAAACTTGACTGAACAGAGGGAAAGGATGCACAGTTCAAATGCAAAACCCAGAAGCTTTTATTGGTGAGTACAGCACAGGCAACCACTCGGCAAACAGCAGAACCTAATCTGGTGCTTTAAAGAGAGGGAGTTGAGTCAATGGTTTATTTGATTTTTATAACCAAGGGAGGCAAGAGAATAGAAGGAATAAAGTGCTCAGAACCACGATAGTTGTGCAAGCTCTATTTGGTACCAGTATGAACCAGTTTTGGGAGGCCTTGTGGTTGCTGGCAGAGCAGAGGCACTCTAGGTTCCACCAGTAGACACCACAAAGGATCACTGAAGCAACACTCATTCTGCCTCTTGACTGACTGATTTGGATTCCCAAGTTATTTCAGTCTCTTTTGGATAATAAGGGAACTCAAGCAAATCAAGGTGATTAGTAAACTCATTATTCCATTTCTACAATGCCTCCCTAATTAATTCACTATCTCTCTCACCATAGCCGGTCTTCTAAACCTTTTCAGTCTTACTCAAGTCTCTAAAGACTCTCTGTCCCCTCCTCTACTCAGATGAGAATATTGCCTCATATTTTATTGAAAAAATTGAAGCCATTCACTGAAAGCTACCTTTTCTACCCTACTCATCTCATAACACCCTGATGCCTTCTTTCACCAACTCTTCATTCCATTCCGACTTACATGAATGAATGGGCTTCTCCCTGGCAAAGCACATCCCTCTACATGCACATGGGATCCCATTCCATCCCATCTTCTCTGGCCAGGAGGAAACAGCCCACACTCACAAAGGCCACAAATTAAAATATATGGGCAATGCTTCCCTTTATAGAAGAAGACCTTGTTCTCTGTGTGGGGCCTAGTCATCACTTTGAGAGTAAAGGATGAAAAGTAAATAATTTCCTTCATGGAAAATGGAAGGCATTTTAATTAGCTACAGAGCTATTCAAAAAGACCTAACAAGCTACAATTGGGCCTTCTGGCACCTCTTATTTCAATTGCACTCTAGTACTGTGACCCCTTAGCCCTCATTGTCTGATAAGAGGCAATGACCTAAGTAGAAAGGCTTGAGGGCTTTAACCCTGCTTCTGAGGCCATGGAACCCCAAGAAAGATACCTTGGATGGAACTCTGAGTTGGATTTTTTTTCTCTTTTCTGTTCCTAGGAAGTGAAATGTTTGACTTTGGAAGTTTTGAAGGTTAGAAGAGTGAACTATAGGAATGGTAGACAAAGTTTATGCCAGATTTTGTAGCCATTTCAACACTGATATTGTGAGGTCCAATGAACAACTTCTAAGGGTAACCTTTAAGAGTATATCTCAACATATGAGAGATAAAAATTAATTTTGCAGTCATCCTCTATCAAGCTGTGAACTTGAAGAATGAATGATATGTAGGAACTGAGCTAAATTTTGAGCCAACTCTTAACTGAAACTGAGGTAGTGCTGAGTGGATTATACCCCAAAGGGAATTGGGAATATGTTCATATATTATTTTTTTGTAAACTGAGGCACAAACCCAATGGGACCTGGATCCTCTTTCCACAAGAGAAGAAAACTGGAGGGTGAATAGGCCAACTCCTTAGGACCAAGTCTCTCTTTGCACATGGTAAGAAAACCAGAGGAAGATCATGCTGATAAAAGTCAAGAGTGATCTTTATTAAACAGGTACAGATATGCATGTAGACCAGACAGCCTAATACTAGAATAACTCAGCTTGGGAAAGCAAGGAGTGCTTTTATAGTTTTCTAACAAAGAAAGGCAGAAAATGGGCAGATCCCAGCAGGGAACAGGGTCTATTATGGGTGATAATTTCCAGGCAGGAGGGGGGAGAACAGGGTCACTAACTTCTTGGTACATTGAATAGTAAACAAGATAAGCACTATGACTCAGAGAGTCCAAGGCTTGAGTACAAACAAGATGAGGAGGAGGTCTCCTAGAGTCCATGGCTAGCTGATAGCTCAGGGGGCTGAGGTTGTTTTGAGCTAAGCTAGTTTCAGGGTCACAAATTCTGTTCTTCCAACTGGGCTTAGACTTGGTCACTGCAAATGACCAAGGGTTGGATTGTCAAGCCAGTCTGTATCCTGATTGGTCAAGTTAGTCCCATACCACTGCCCTTGGTTACCTGGATAATTGAGGAACTCAAGCAAATCAAAGTATTTAGCATATTCATTTTGACATTTTCTTGCCATATATTAGAAGGAAATATTCCTTTGGTATACCTGACCAATAATAAATACGACTGGGGCACTAGTCACGGGTTCAAAACAAGGTTTAATGGTTAAGATTTCATTCATAATTAATAGGTAATCTTACAAGTTAATTATCTATGTATAGAAGCTTTGGATTGACACAATCTTCTGAGAAGAAAAGAAAAGGTGTGTCCCAAAGGTGGTGTAATTGATCAGAAAAATTAGTTGAATCCTTCTCCTAGATAAGAAATGTCCTGGGCAGAAAAATAATAAAAAAAATAAGAAAGCAAATTTGGGAGCAGGATTTCAATGCTGAACAGCTTCAAACAACCATGGGCCTATGTGGTAGTAAAAGGCAGATGTTATCAGGACATATGGTGTTCCATTTATAATAAATACACAAGCTTATTGAGTTTGTATAGATATTGAGATTTTAATAATAACATATAAGACTTTTTTAAAAAAAGCACATTTCAACTAAACAGCAGAACATAGAAAGAATATTCAATATAAAACCATGAATTTTCATTTTAGATTGTTAACTTAAAAAAAAAACCTCTAGGTAATAAATACAACACATTGTTTTCAAAGCTAACCTGCTTTTCAGTGTTTCCTTCAACATTTTCTTTTGTTCTATACTGTATACTTTTTTCCTTTCCCTCCCCACCCCACCTTAGAGAAAGCTACAATTAAATACACATACACACATACTTATATATACGTGTGTTTGTGTGTGTGTGTGTGTGTGTGTGTGTGTGTAAAACCATACTATACATCTACCTATTAGTTCTTTCTCTTGTGATAGTTAGCATCTTCCTTCATAGGTCCTTTGTAGTTGGTTTAAGCATTTATGGTACTGAACATGAATTAGTCACTCAATGTTGTTCTTAAGACAATATTTCTGTTATTATGTACAATGTTCTCTTTGTACTGTACATTTCACTTTTCACTTTTACATGTAGGTCTTTCTGCATCTTTTCTAAATCAACCAGTTCATCATTTCTTATAGCATAGTAGTATTCCATCACAATCATATACCACAACTTGCTTAGCCATTCCCCAACTGAAGGGAATCTATCATTTTAGCCAATCTGATAGGTGTAAGACAATATCTCAAAGCTGTTTTAATTTACATTTCTAATCAATAATGATTTAGAGCATTCTTTCATATGACTACACATAGTTTTGATTCCTTCATTGGAAAACTACTTGTTCATAACTTTTGACCATATATCAATTACAAAATGACTTGTATAATTATAAATTTGACAAAGTTCCCTATATATTTAAGAAATGAGACCTTTATCTGAAAGACTTTCTATGAAAATTTTTCCCAATTTTTTGCTTTCCTTCTAATTTTGACTACATTGATTTTATTTGCACAAAATTTTTTAAAACAATCAAAATCATCCATTTAACACCTCACAAGGCTATCACTTCTTTATTCATAAATTTTTCTCCTATCCATAAGTCTGATAGGTAATATGTGCCATGTCTTTCTAATTTTCTTGTGATATATCCCTTTATATCTAGGTCATGTATCCATTTTGACCTTATCTTAGTAAATGGTTTAAGATTCTGGTCTATGCGCAATTTCTGCCAGACTGCTTTCCAGCTTTCCAACAATTTTTTTTTTACCAAATGATAATTCTTATCCCCAGAACTTAAGTCTCTACATTTGTCAAACACAAGGTCAATATCCTTTGCTACTGTATTGAGTTGCTTGCCTTTTCAAGGAAAGTGAGTGGGGAGGGAGTAAGGGAGAAAATTTGGAAGCCAAGTTTTAAAAAACACATTTTAAAAACTGTTTTAACATGCAACTGGGAAATAAGAAATACAGGAAATGGGGTATAGAAATCTATCCTGCCCTACATGAAAATAGGAGGGGAAGGCGATAAGAGAAGGGAGGGAGAGATAGAAGGGAGGGCAGATTAGGGGAAGCAGTGTACAGAATGCATGCCATCTTGGGGTGGGGGAAGAAAGAGATGGAGAGAAAATTTGGGACTTAAAATCTTGTAGAAGTGAATGTTGAAAACTGAAAATAAATAAACTTTTATAAAAGAAAAGAAAAATAGCGTGATTTGGGACCTGGATCCCAGAGTTGGGAAGGTACAGATTGGATTTTCCCCCTAAGAAAAAAGATGATTTAATTGAAGTTGTCATCCCCTCACAGATTTCCTAAAAGCATTCTTGACCTCTTTGTTCCTCAGACTATAGACCAGAGGATTCAACATGGGGATGACCATGGTGTAGAACACTGACACCACTTTGTCTGTGTCCATGGAATGGCTTGAGCTGGGTTGGAAGTACATGAAAAATATTGTCCCGTAAAATATGGACACTGCTGTGAGATGGGAAGCACAGGTGGAGAAGGCTTTCTGGCGGCCTTCAGTAGAATTGATCTTCAGGATGGTGATGAAGATTAACAAGTAAGAGGCAAAGATGACAAGAAATGGGAAAAAGGCAGTGAATGACCCTAAGATAAAGAACACTAACTCAATGATATGAGTATCAGAGCAAGAGAGAGCTAGGAGAGGGGGAACATCACAGAAAAAGTGATGGACTATGTTGGACTTACAAAATGAAAGGCTAAACATGTTTCCTATGACTATGGAGGACACCAGAAAACCACAGATGTAAGCACCACTGGCCAGATTTGTGCATACAGTTGATGTCATGGTAGTGGTATAATATAAGGGTTTACAAATAGCAGCATGGCGATCATAAGCCATGGAGGCTAAGAGGAAACTTTCAGTAGTAACAAAAGCTCCAAAGAAGAAAAACTGTGTAGCACATCCATTATAGGATATAATCTTGTTCCCTGTGAGGAGCCCAGCCATCACCTTTGGAGTAATAGCTGAGGAGTAGCCAAAATCCACCAGAGAGAGGTTACTGAGGAAAAAGTACATGGGAGTGTGGAGGCAGGATTCACTGGAGATCACAGTTACTATTCCCAGATTCCCTACCAAAGTAATCAGGTAGATGAGGGTGAATATTATAAAGAGAGGAACCTGAAGCTCTGGGGCATCTGTTAATCCTGTAAGGATGAACTCATTCACTTCAGATCTGTTCTCCATGGATGTCATTTGAGAGTGATGCCATTCACCTGCAACTGAAGAGTAACTATCAGAAAAATCCCCTCTGCATGATGAATGACTCCAAGACACAAAACATGGTCAGAGACTTATCTTCTGTGAGGGCTAGAAATAAGCAATTAAGGGGAAAAGAACATCTAGGTAGTTATCATAGCTGTCACTCTAGATCCCCAAATTCACTTATCCATTTTCTCATAAAAAGAGAGAGTCAATCATGTATTACTTCTCACTTTGTTTAATCTATTACAAATTTAACCATCCCCAAAGTGACATTTTCCACTTCAGGAAAGAGGAATACCTTATTCTCTGGCAAAAATCAGCATAAGAGGGGGGATTTCTGTTGTCCAGATTTGGAGAAGTAGATATTTGCTTATCAACATGCTTCGCTCTGATAAAGAAGGGAGAAAAGAAGAATAAAGAAGAAGAGGGAAGGACCAAATAAAATGAAAGTTAAAAAACTGCAAGAAGGGAGGAGAGAATCAAAGAAAGTTGGCCAAGAGTTCATTGGAATCCTGCTTACTCCTGTAATCATTGCAGTTTTAAGGTTTATGCAATAGACTGAAGTCACTAGTTCCTGAGTAGAAACAGGTGGCACTGGATACAAGTTGCATAGTTGTGAGAATCATCTATCCAAAAGACCACTGGTAGAACATTTAACTACAAATGTATGACTTTTATACTTATTTCCTTCCCACAGCTTTTCCCTTTTTCAATTCTCCATCACTGCCACTGTGAAAACAGAAGGCAACTACAAACAGGGATATTTGTTTTTTCATTCACTACATGTTTTTTTGGGTCCCACAGAAATAATCAATTTTGGGGATAGTCTGTTTCAAGTTTCAACTAAAATCTCAACCACAGGGAGCCTTTCTTGATCCATTGATTCAATTTCATTGCCTTCTATCTTTTGATTATCTCTCATTGATCCTAGATATGGCTTGTTTGTAAACTGATACTTGCATGTTGTTTGCATAGAGATTATGGACTCCTTGACTACAAGGACTGTATTTTACCTTTCTTTATATTCTCTCTGCTTAACATAGTTATGGACAATAGTTGGCACTTAATAAATGTTTATTGACTCACTGATTGTCCATTGGTAACTTTCAATTCCTGAACTAAGCTATATTGGCCTTTAGGCATCAGACAACTATGTAGGCTATTCCCAGGCACCACTTTAATCCTTTATAGGTTGGGAGGACCTGCCACAGCAGTGCATTGTTCACTTAGTCTTAAAGTACTTTGTTTCATCTCTCTCACCAGGAGTTACTAGAAATTTTTGTAGAAGTCATAAGTAGGCTGCCAAATGCTAATTATAATAACTTGTATCTTTAAATAAATATATATATGTTTATATAATACAGATATACAGATATACATACATACATACAAACATACATACTTACATATGTATCTATATTAAACAGAAGCAGGGAGTCTCAAGTCAGCATGGTTCCTCAGAGGTCAATTACTTCAACTCACATGTGACCAGGAGTGACTTCTATCAAAGCTGGCCAAAAGGTACTAAAGAGTGGAAAAGGAGAAAAGCTGGTTAAGCTGGAAGAATACAAAGTAAAAGATATATAGGTCTACTAGTACATTGGGATCCCTAACAAATTATGCCTCACATGAGAGATGAATTAGAATCTCTAATCCAAGAGAACAAATCAGGCTGCCAAGGTACCATTTAGACTTGAGGGATGGGATTCATAACTTGAACATGGTTTTAGAAAGATGTTCCCTCATTTGAATGAAATAGGATAAGGTATAACAGGGTATTATAATATTTTTAAACTGAGAAAAAAATACTTATATAAAGAAATCCAGAAAACAAAGTGGGAAAACATAGTGAAAAGCATTTATGTTGTTATTAGTATATTAACGATGAGAGTCTTCAATTATCTGGGCATTTGCCAGAATGTTCTTTCTTATTCTGACTTTGTCTCTCAATGCCTTTCTCTGTCTCTTCTCTCTGTCTCTTTCTCTGTATCTCTACATCTCTGCATATTTGTCTCTGTCTCTTCCTGGCTCTTTTGTCCCCCCTTTTTTTGTCTGCTTGCTTCTCCCTGTGTGTCTCTTTCTACCTGCATATCCAGCTAGCTATATGTCTACCTCTGTCTCTTTCCTCAAAGAAAAGCTATTGATTTCTTTATGAAAATGATATTTCAATGCATCAAAAGTGTGAAACGAAGGAACAAATATGAGAAAATTCTATCTTGCATTTGATTCTCATGAATTATGAGGAACTATTAGATAGAATCAAAATACATGGAAATGTTACAAGAGTAGGGGGAAAGTAATTATATCATCCTAAAGTTTGAGATAGATGAAGGAAGGAAAACTAGCAGTTGTCACACATGCATATTAGACATGGGAAGAGTCAATTCCAGGCAATTTAGAGGAAGGATAAATGATAATTTTGTAGGGAATTTAAACTTGAAAGGAAAGAAAGATCTCAAGAATAAAATTTTGAAGATGCAAGAAGAAAAAATGACAATGTGGCAGACTCAGATATGAAAAATAAGCTTGGGAAAAAGAAAAAAAAGGAGAGATAACCACGGATAAATGCAAAAGCAGATCATATCTTATAGTAATAGAGTTGAAGGAGTGTCAGCATGCAGTTTGAACTAAGGGAAGCCCAGAAAGCTAAAGACTGTAAAAGGTGTGTATTTTTAATGCAAAATTGACTATTTGTGGAAACCAAGGATATTCACATAAGGAATTGGACTGATTCTGATGGCTAATTAGGCAAGTACAATGAATGCCCAGCAAAGGCAGAGCTTCTCAATTTGTATTTTGCTTCTAGTTTCTCTGACAAAGAGAATATCTTTGTGTTGAGAAGAACTGAACAACGAAGAGTTGATACCAAAGTACCAACTGAGAACTAGCATATATTAATGGAAAGTAGAGAAAAAGCATTTATATAGCAGCTGTTATATGCTATCACTGTGCTACACTTCATAAATACTATCTTATTTGATCTCACACAACCCTGTGAAGTATGTACTGTTATTACCACAATTTTAAAGTTGAGAAAAGAGAGGTAATTGGGGTTGAATGACTTACCCGGGTTCATATCTTAAGTATCTGTGACTGGATTTGAAATCAGGACTTCCTGATTCCTGTTCCAGTGCAATAACCATTTTTACCAGAGCTGTCTCCCTATAGTTTTCAAAGTACTTTAAATAGATTGGATCATTTGATCCCCACAGCAACCTTGTGACATACAAGGCTAACAAGAAAACCAATTTGACCTTTCACTGCATAAAGAGACATAGTATCCAGGCATACAGAGGTGGTCCTCTCTAGTCTACATTTGGAGCTATATGTTCAGTTGTGGGGACCACTCTTTAGGAGGGACATTGACAAGCTAGAGATTCTCCAGAGGAGTTCAGCCAGTATGGAGAAGGACTTTGAAGTCTTCCCATATTGGGGATTGGTGGAAAGACCTGAGGCAGTTTGGAGAAGAAAAGATAAAAGATGGGTGTCAGAGTAGGAGTTGGGATTAAAGTTGTCTTCAAGTATCTGCAGGACTGACATAGGCAGGAAGGTTTTGGTTTGTTTTATCTGTGCCAAAAGGGAAAAGCCAAGAGGAAAGTTAGAAGGTAAGAAGAAAGAAACTTAAGTTTGAATTGAGGAAAAGATTCCAAAAATGTTGCTATTCAGAAGTGGAAGGGGCTGTCTTAACATGTACTGGATTTCTTCTCACTTAAAGTCTTGAGGGAAGGGCTAGTTGATCCCTTGTTCAACCCAGACACACACAGACATAGACACACACACACACACACACACACACACACACACACACACAGATATGTATATCAGAGGTGTGTACAGATAGAAAAGGTTTATTTTTCATTTTATGTAAAAATGTGTCTCCTAGAACACTATGATCATGGAGAAGTCACCACACCTCAGAGCCTCAATTCACTCATAAGTCAAAATCGGATAAAATAATGGTACCAACACCACAGTGCTGTTCTGAGAATAGAAGGAGATAATTCTGTAAAGTGCTTTGAAAACCTTAAAACTAGATAAAAGAGTTACCTACTATTATTTTAATTAACACTACTACTATTATCTGTTTTATCTTTCACAAATCCCTTAATGTCTTTTATCCCTAGGATATCACAGACCTCAGTTTCCTCATTGATAAAGGAAATACATTAGACTAGATGATGACTGAGATCCTTTCCATCTCCGCATCAATGATTCTATGACCCTTAAGCTGCATTAATTTTAAACATATCCATTAGTTAAAGTCCTTTGTTAAAGGACTTTTTTTCTGATATGGTTAATATGAAACTTGTAGGTAAGGATTAAAGTTAATAAATAAACTTTATCTTATAAACTTTTAGAGGAGTAGAAAAAATCAACTTTTACAATTAACAACAATGAAAGATTTTCCTTTCACATAACAGGAATTATATTAAGTAGAAAACAAAAAACCAACCTAGAATCACAATTTATACTATCGTTTTTCTCATATGTGGCACCTGTGCCATTTTTGGCATTGATATTATTGAATCAAATATGTATAGACATAATCTATGACAATCCTTTTCACAGACATATTCAAGGTTGGGTTCTCTTGAGTTCCCATGTCTACAGAGAACCCTTCTTGGTTGCCGGGGCTGACAGAGTGATTTGTTTTCTACTCTGAAATGCCCAGGTGTTGGTGAACAGCACTCTCTTGGAAAGATAATTCATTAGGAGTCTGAAGACTTGGGTTCTAGTATTGCTTGAGCATTCACTAAATTCTTCTGTGATTGCATGGAAGTTATTCAATCCTTTTGCACCTCTGTCTGCTCATTTGGAAAATGGGAATAATATCTCTTAGGGTCTAGAGCTCACACAATGGTTGTAAGGAAAGGGTCAAGAATTAAATGCTATAGACATGAGACTTGCCATGATCAGTACAAGACAGTGGGCTTTTACATGATAATGGATGAGTAGATGCTCCAAGAAACACAAAAACAGAGAAAAGGGGATAAAGGTGCGACTATACTACAAAGTACTAGTGTGGTAATGTGCTGTAGTAGAACAAGCTTTAACCTTTGAGTCAAGAGGATATGGATTTAAATCAAACCTCACACACTTATTAATTGTATATGTCAGGACAAATCACTTAAGTCATTCAGCTTCTGGTTACTTATCTGGAAAAGGGGGAAGGACATAATAATGATGGTATTTATTTCAAACAGTTGTTGGGAGATTTAAATGAGAAAATTGAAGCTCTTTCCAAATGTTACATAAATGTGAACGATTACCATTTAGCACAAGGACTCTTTCTCACCTAAATTTTCTTATCAAACCACTCCCTAAAGGTTTTACTCAGTACCTTGTACACAGTATACACCTAACATTGTTAATATTAATTAATTAATATTAATAAATAAAATAATTAATTAACATTATCAAATTAGTGTTAATTTGGACTACACAATCACCCATCCCTCAAATGGCTCTTTCAGTTACTGAAGGATGATCAACTTGAAAAGCTGCAAGTAGCGGATAATAGGAGGTGTTTATAGAGCCTTTGGATGTTTGAACAAAACTTGCATACCAGATCTAATTTGAGCCCTAAAACAGCCTTATGAAATAAGTACCACAGGTGTAATTACTCACAGTTTATGGATAAGGAAATCAAAGGGAAGTGACTTACCCATAGGGAAAGTGAGTCACTGTCTGAGATTCTGAAGGTTTGTATAGGCAAGTCTTCCTGCCTCCACATCCAGCAATGCTTCCACTATACCATTATGGTGTCTACAGTGTACTACAGTCTTCAGATTGGATATCTTGATGATGGAGAAAGGTGGCCAAGACTCCAAAAACGAATGTTAGCCATGAACTGTATATTCAAAGTTTGGCCTTAAAGTCCTAAGCCTGGGAAACACAGAATTGGATTGGTCTTCACCCATCACTGGAGCAAAGAGTTCAAAGGTTCTTAGTGACAGAGAGGTCACTCCTGGCCATTGCTGTGGCATGGATGGCAGTAGAGTTAGTGATGCCCGCTGTTCCTCCCCATTCAGTTCAGCCTCAGGAAGCACAAAAGAAACTAGGAGTGAGTGAATGAATCAAGGAATTTGATCCATCAGCTCATTCCCCAGCACTGAGCCCTAAAGTGGCATGTTTCAATGTCAGTAGCTGAAGTCACAGAAGACAGGGACATTATGCTGACCTGGAAGCCCTGCTGCTCTTGGGAGATGGTGCTCCCTTGGAGATACTTGATGGCTCTGCTGCCAACTCATGAACAAAACAAACCATTAAATTCTGCTCTGAACATTGGGAAAACATCTTCTCATTGGTACTTTGTCATTCTTAGCTTGTTGTTATCAAAGTGAGGTAGGAAGGGACTAGGGCAAGGCCATTACCAACAGTTGGTTTCTAGTCCTGCTTCTACCATCTCTCAGCTAGGTGACATTGGCCAAGTCATTGAACATCTCCAAGTCTAAATTCATTTTTCTTTGAAATGGGTGTAATGATTTCAGAACTGAAAACAATCAAAAGGTTTTGGTGAAGATCAAATGTGATACTGAACATGAAAGGGACATGGGTTATTGAAAAGTTCTCCACAAAATAAGGCAGTAAAAAATATTGAATTCAGTATTAGAAGATCTGGGATGGAATTGGAGGTCACTGTGAAACTTTAAGCAAGTTACTTTTCCTGGATGAACCTTGATTTCCTCATTTGTAACATGCAAATAAGTATATTTGCATGTTCTAATTCTCCTGACCATTGTCAGGATAGTGACTTATAAATTATAAATGGTATTCTTATTATCCTGAATATTATTGTTATTCTTTGTAAAAATTTACTCATAGCTCCCAATTTATCTATTTCCCCAAATTCCACCTGATCCTATCCTCTGCTTCTTATCTCAGAGGACACATACCCTTAAGGTTCTAGTTCAATGGTAAGAAGGGAAATGTTGTAGAAACCATTTGTCAAGGTTTAAGTAGCCCCTTTGACAGGTTTCCTCCTGCTGTTCTTGAGGACAACACTCAGAGAAAGACAGTGAAGAAGCCAGTGTGGCAGATTCAGAATTTTTGAAGACTTAGATTCAAGAAAGATTCAATGTTGGCTCATTGTCAGCTTGGAAGGTGGTCTCTCCTAAGCCCATACCTGCTGTATGTCCCCCACAATGCAAAGCCAACTTTTATTTACTGTCTATGTATTTTATGCTCACTTATATGTGTATATTAATTTTCACCCAATAAAATTTGTTTCCTCATGGACAGATACTGCATGATTTTTGTCTTGGTATACCCAGATCCTGCACTGGGCTTACTGATAGTAGTGCCCTAATAAATTATTGTGGATTTTGATTGACTTTTCACTTACTTGGACAAACACATATTGACATCTTTATCAAATTCCCAGTTTTAAAAAAATCTAATCTAATCTAACGTAATCTAATATAATATAATATAATCAAGGAAGGTTAGCTGCCATTTTGGGGGAATGGTAGATTTAGGATCACACAGGATCTCAACAGAGTAGAAAGTTGGGCAAGACTCAATAAGATGAAAATGAACAGATAAATGTAAATTTCTATGCACGTTCAAAATATCATCTCCTTCAACATAAGTGATATTGCAAACTACAACAAAGATAAATATGACCTTCGTATAGTACTTAAAGTTTTGCAAATTGCTTATATACATTGTGCTATTTGAGAGGAAAAAAGCTAATGCTATCTTAGACTACATAAAAAGGTTTAATGTGTAAAATGAAGGAGGTGAATATTGCAACATTTTATGGTGTTGGTAGACCACATCAGCAATACTGATCTAACTTTAAGTAATTACATTTTAGGAAGCTATAGAGAAAATGAAACACATCTAGAGACGTTCATCTAGAATGGTAAGGTAATAGGGTCTACACCATATGAAGGTTAATGGGAAAAAAGGGAGATATGAACAGAGAATTATGGGGGGCATGGGAAATATTAAGTATGTGGATGTTTATCATGTGCAAAAGAGACTGGATTTGGATTTTTTATGTTTGTGAACTTTATTATGTTTATTTTTTGTTTTTGCACCTCCAAGACGTTTTATTAAAATAAAAATTCTGACTCTAAGAAATGCCAATCAATGCAAGCATTTCCATACACATACAACAAGAGAAAAAGAGGATTGTACATGTAGCCACGAAACCGAACTTTGTATAACTTGCTTATCCCTCCAGGTATAAAACAATTTGCTTTCAAAACTGCCTTGCTTGTCTCTTTCCTACCGATGTTCCTTCTGTTCTCATCTGTGTACTTTTACAAATGTTTCCATGACCCTATTATGCTAGAGTAGAATGCCCAGCAGTAGAATCACTGAGTCAAAGGTCATGCATGTATGTCCAGATTAATGACTTTCCAGAATATCTTGATCAATTTGCAGCAATACCAACAGTGTATTAGTATGCTTCTTTTCCCCACAGAACCTCTGTCAATTTAAATTTTCCTTTTTTGCCTATCTGATGAGTAAGAAGTAAAAACTCAGAGTTGATTTGATGTACATTTCTCTAAGTATTAGTGATTGAGAACATTTTTTATATGCCAGTTGTAAACTTAAATTTCTTTTGCAAGAGCCTTTTCATATACTTTAGTCAATTTTATATTGGGGAATGAATCTTATCCTTATCACTTTAAAAACCCTGAAAACATCCAAATCCCTCACCTGAGATGTTCCTAACATTCTGAAATAATGCAATACTCAATACCTAAAGAAAATACCAAAAGGACTCAGAAGAGAAAAACTCAGATGTAACCCCTAGAAATGCACAAATCCTAGCCTTAATAGAAATTCCAAAGTCAGAGAACAGTTTTAAGCAATGAGCAAAAAAAAAAAAATAATAATCATAATCTCCCAAAAAGTGCTCTTGTAGTGACAGTAAATTTTGAGACACTACCCAAGAAGGAAAAATGACTCCAAAATATTTGCCAGCAAAGCTTTACAGAAAAACACAGCTTGAGCACAAATTCAATTGGAATTCCTGGAAGAGATAAGAACAAATTATTTTAAACCTAAAATATTTTTTCTTTCTTTTTTTTTTTTTTGGCTAGGCAATGGGATTAAGTGACTTGCCCAGGGTCACACACCTAGTAAGTGTTATGCGTCTGAGGCCAGATTTAAACTCAGGTCCTCCTGACTTCAGGGCCAATGCTCTATCCACTGCACCACCTAGCTGCCCCATGAGCTAAAATATTTTTTAAAAAACAAATTAATGTGCCAAAGGGAAGAAAAATGAAAAAGACTCGAGAATTATTTTAAGAATATGGAAAGAGAATAAACAGCTTAGAAAAAAAGACATAAAATCTTACCTAGGAAAATAGCACCATGAAAATTAGCACTGACAAAATATAGTAACTATCTGAGACATAAAAATAAAACATTGGAAACAAAATCAAAATACTAGAAAAAATAGAAGAATATTTATTATATTAAAAAAACTATTGATCTGGAAAATATTGAAGAGAAAAAAATTGAATAATAACTGGACCACTTGAAAGCTATGACTGAAAAAATGGCCTCACCATAATATATCAAGAAATCATAATAATAACAACCAAGATATCTTAGATCCAAGGAGCAAAGTAAAACTACAAAGAATCTACTAGTTGGTAGAAAGAAACCTCTTGAAAGAAACTCCAAAATGAAAAATCCTCCTCTTGAAAGTAATCCCAAAATGAGAAACCCTAAAAATATAGTCAAAATCCAGAGTTTCCATATCAAAGTAAAAACAATGTGAGCATCCAGAAAGAAAAAGAAACCAAGCACTGAGTATTCACAATGTGAACTCTTAAGATCAGAATCACACAAGATGTTGCAGCTACCACAACAAAGGAGAAAAGGGCTTGGGATATGATTCACCAAAAGATGAAAAATAAAGACTTATGGCAGAATAGATAATAATCTACACAGCAAAACTGAGTAAAATGCTACAGGTGAAAATTGAATTTTAATGAAGTGTAAGCCCTTAATTATTTCTGATGAAAAAAACCACAACTTCCGAGAAATTTGAAATATAAACATAGGAGAAAGAGAAGCATGAAAAGGAAAATATGAGTGAGGAATGATAAGGGACTAAATAAAGCTAAATATTTATATCTTAATATGGGGAGATGATACATAAATCCCTTGAGCATTCTATCAGCATCAGGAGTCATAGAAGAAGTCGAATTGAACAGAGGGCCCAGGAGTTGTTCTGTTATGTTTAGATTATCTTAAAAGAAAAATGTAAAGGGAGGGGAAGAGGAATACATTGAAAGAAAAAAAAAGAGAAGGGTAGACATTTTCTCCCATAATTGGAGTGTACAAATTGAAGTCTACATAATAGAGGAGGGTTAGGAAGAAGAGGCAACATATGAACTTCATTCTCATCCAAAAAGGAAAGAAGAAAGAGAGAGAAAGGGAAGGGAGGGAGGAAAGAGAGAGAGAAAGAGAAAGAGAGAGAGAGACACACACAGAGAGAGAGACAGTGAGAGACAGAGAGAGAGAGAAAGAGAGAGAGATTTTTATCAAAGAGAGAAAAAGGAGTGAAGAGAAGGGGATAGAATAAGAGGAAGAGTAGATAAAAGGAGGGATTTGTTGTTTTGTTGAACAGTGATGTCCAACTCTTTGTTATCCCATTTGGGATTTTCTTGGTAAAGATACTGGAATGATTTGCCATTTCTCTAACCAGCTCATTTTACAGATGAGGAAAGTAAGGCAAATAGTTAAGTGACTTGCCCAGAGTCACACATCTAGTAAGTGTCTAAGACTACATTTGAGCACAGATCTTCCTATATCCAGGGCTGTTACTCTATCCACTGTGCCATATGCAAAATATTGCCATTTTCTTTAATGAAATTTATTTATTAATTTAATTATCTATTATTTTTACCTTTAGTTCTTTAAATCATTATTTAGCATTAAGTTATTGAGTCTTTAATAAATGTTAATGTTTTCTTTGAACATCCTTGATTATATTTCAGTAAGTAAAATGATATCTTTGATAATTCTTCTTTTATGCATTTTTGTAAGGTTTGTATATTCTGATGTATATTAGATTTTATACAAGTGTTATACACCGTTGATGACATTTGTGTATTTGTGTGTGTGTATACACCTTTCTATTCCCGAGCACTAATCACCAGAGAATTACTTTGTCAAACTTTTCTTTTTTACATTCAATTTAATTTTATCTTCAGTTCCAAATTTTCCTTTTCCCCTCTCCCACTCATTGAAAAGACAAGAAGAAACACAATATGTGTATGAAATTATGCAAAACATATATCTGCAATAGCCATGTTACCCAAAAAGGAAAAAAAGAGAAAAAGAAAGAGAAAAAAAAACTTTAAAACTTGGATCAGAAGGTTTGAGTGTGTGAATTCTTTCCAGGCAGATGCTGCCCTCTACCCTAACATTCTGAGATTCCCAGTAACCCCAAACCACAACAATAGAGTTGTGAATTAATCCAAACAAAATGAAACACAATTTGGAATTATATCTAGATTGACTAAATTATCAAAAAGAAAAACTTCAAAAGACAGAACGTCCATAGGTATAATCACATTTTAACATCATTTCTGTAGTATAAAAGAACTTAAAATAAAGTGGGCACCCATTAATTGGGGAAAGAGATGCAGCCATAGCATAATGAACAGAGAGCTGACCTTGGAGCCAGGAAGTCTTGGGTCTAATTCCTTACTCTGCACATTCTATGGGATTCCAGGTAAATCACTGAAACTCTCCAGGAAACTCTCTAAGAAAATAAATTGCAGAGTAGGCCAATCAACATTGTCAATCAATAAACATATGTTAATAGCCTACTATGTCCAAAGAACTGTTCTAAATGCTGGGGATATAAAAGGAGATAAAAGACTGTCACTGCCCTCTAGGAGCTTACAATCTAATGGGGGAGACACCATGGAAAAATGCAAACAAAGAAGCTTTATACAGGATAAATAGAAATAATTAATAGAGAGAAGGTACTAGAATTAAAATAGATTGGGGAAGACTTCCATTAAAAAAGAGGAGATACTCATTATTGCCACAAGCAGTGTGATTACAGTTTTAGAGGGCTCTACTAGTTCAAAAAGATTTTCCTTGTACCAAGTCTAAATCAGCTTCTTTGCAACTTTTGTTCTTTGCTCCTCATACCAAAATCAGGGACTAAGATACAAATCAAATTTCTAATCCACATAGTAGGTCAACTTTTCTCCTCACTAAATACCAGATCTTTAAACTGATCCTCATGTGGTAGGGGATCTGGACCGCTTAATATGTTGGGAATGAAGGATAAGAAAAACTGAAATTTTTTCAGGACTCAAGACACTATCAGTCACCCAGGAAGAATTTATTGTATGTCCACAGTGACCATCGTAATATAAGACACTGGAAAACCTGAGAAGGAAAGAACATTGCATGTCTGTAGCTTAAGCTTATAATCAGATAAACATTACAAGACACACAAATCTGAAAGAGTTGCTAATGCAAATGATAAAAGATGTGTCAACATGTAGATTGAATAGTATAGGACTATAAAACTAAAGAAATTAGGAGAAGAAGGGAACATTTATAGGTACATTTACTGAGGGAATCTGTGAGGTGAGTTTCAAGTATTGCTCAAATCACACACACACACACACACACATACACACACACAGAGTATTTTTGTGGTATAGAAGATGAAGTAAGTTATGTTAAGTAGAGTGAAGATTAGTTCATTACATATAGCATGTCCTCCCCAATGAAAATCACATGCAGACCAGAGGCTTTGCCCTCTCAACAGCTTTCCTAAAGGCTTTGTTAATCTCTTTGTTCCTCAGGCTATAGACAAGAGGGTTCAGCATAGGGATTACTAAGGTGTAGAACACAGAGGCCATTTGATCATTGTCCATAGAATGACTTGTAAGTACATGAAGATTACAGTCCCATAGAATATGGACACTGCTATCAGGTGTGAGGCACAGGTGCAAAAGGTTTTGTGTCAGTTCTCTACAGAATGAATTCTCAGGATGGTGATGAAAATGAATATGTAGGAAGTCAGGATGATGAGAAGGGCAAAAAAGACGCTGAAGACCGCCAAGATGAAGAGTATCACTTCATTGGTATGGATATCAGAGCAGGAGAGAGTCAGAATCGGGGGAATGTCACAGAGAAAATGATGGACTATATTTGAATCACAGAAGGAGAGGTGAAAGGTGAAGTCAGTGTGAATGGAGGACTCAATAATACCCAGGATGTAACAGCCAATCACCAGTTGTGTGCACACATTTGCTCTCATAGTGGTGGTATAATGGAGAGGCTTACATATAGCTGCATGGTGATCATAGGCCATAACAGTCAGGAGGAAATGGTTCACACTAGTAAAGGCCCCAAAGAAGAACATTTGAGCAGCACAGCCATCATGGGAAATGACCTTGTTTCCTGTGAGAAGCCCAGCCATCACTTTGGGAGTAACAGCTGATGACTAAATACAATCCACCAAAGAGAGATTGCTGAGGAAAGAGCACATGGGAGTGTGGAGTTGGGGATCCAAGTAAATCAATGATATCATCCCCAAGTTTCCCACCAGGGTTACAAAATAGATGAATGTGAATGTAATGAAGAGGGGCATTTGAAGCTCTGGGGCATCTGTCAGTCCCACAAGGATAAATCCATTCACCTGTGTGCTGTTCTCCATAGACTCAATTTGGGAGATGGTTCAGGCATCAATCCCAACAGAAGAATAAAAAGAATAAATTATCCTCTGCAAGACATATCATATTAACAAAAAAATCATGAAGACACTGACTGACTTCTGATACAAATATCCTTTATTCTTCATCTACCTTCTTGGTGTACCCTCTGATATATCTTTGAACTTTTCTAGTGGACCTCTGCTGCTGGTCAAGAACAAAACAGGAGCCTTCAATTAGAGCACTGTGGAATGCATGCCAAGCAAAAACTAAGAAGATTATGTGTTCCTGTAGGCATCCACCCAGGGAATGAGGTTCATAGTTCTGTCTCCCTAGAAAGCAGTACAAGGTTAGTCGTGAGTGAGCTTAGGACCTCTAATTATAAAGGTTACTAGTATAGAGTTAATACCTCTGTTGGTGTATGCATATGTATATATATGTGTGTGTATGTGAGTGTGTGTGTGTGTGTGTATATGCACATATGTATATACACATGTAGTATATAAATACATTTATATGTGTATATATGTATGTGTGTGTATATATATACATATATATGTGTGTGTATATATATATATGTGTATATATATATATATACTTGTACTTAATAACTCCATTTCCTCAGTACAAATAACTTCTGTAACCTTGTGCAAACCAAAGGCTGGCCTGCCTACTCTACTGAATATAATCACTCTATCCATTATCATTAGTGGAAACTTGCTTATCAGTACAGCCAGACATCAATTCTTTATTCTCATTCCCTGTTGGCCAATCAAGACAATTCTTGGAACTCTCTTCTCCTCTGACTTCTGTGACACAGCACTTGTGTTTTTGCTCAGTTTCCTCTAATTATTCTTTCTCTGTCTCCGTTGCTAAGTTCTCTTTCTTCTAGTGATAAGCATTCCTCATGACTCAGTTCTAGGCCTTCTACCCTTCTCTTTTTACATTCTCTCAGATAGTTCATCTATTCCCGTCAAGTTAAGCACCATCACTATTCTGAAAACTCTTCAAATAATATCTTTCATTGTATGTGCTCATTGTTGCTCTCTGATGTCTCCACCATTTACCAGGGGTGGAGAACCTTTGGCCTTAAGGCCACATGTGGCCTTCTAAATTCTTAATTATGGCCTTTTGACTGAATCCACACATTAAAGCAATCACCAACAATTGCCAAATTATTTTAGCTGTAACCAAAGTATGAAAAGTTGCTTGACATAACTGATACAAAAAGTTCACCAAATGAAACTTGAAACAAACCCATTACCAATCAGGTGACTTCAGTTTTGTTAAATTCATTTCCAAATCACTCCACACAAAGAATCAACATCTCATCATCAACAGTTAAAACCACAACCTTGGCTCAGATTCTTAAAATCTAGCCACTGCTCAGATTGTTATAATGTAGCCAATAGCTTCCTCATATTCAGACTCCTTAAGAGTCTGCCCGATATGACAGATGTTCTAATAAATCTTGTCTTTAGCTGAAAGAAGGGTTTGGTAGAATTATTTTGGGGAGGACCCACATGTTCTGAATTTGGGGTCGCAGCACGCCTAAACCCATAAATCTCATCACTTTGGTGGCCAGTATGGGGAAATTGCCTAACCCCAAGTTCTTCCCCAAACAAGACTGCAAGGTATGTAAGCCTCCCCCCACCCTTTTCTTGCTCTGCATTTGGGATAGCTCTCCAAGCATCAAGGCTTGGAGGTGCTTTTCAGGCAGACAGTTATGTGGCTGTCTCACACTCAGCCTGATGCTCTCAAGCTCTCAGTCCACTGGGTCAGTTCAAGGCCATGGACCTTGGTACACCTTCCACAGCATAGAGGACAAGAATGGATGCCCTATCAGGAAGTGTATGCCTAATTCTGTCAATTCTCTCTGTGCTAGGGAATTGAGGAAAACTGAAGTTGCTTTTGGTTCCCTGAGGTTTACTTACACCCTTCCCTATATGCACCTGAATCTCTTTCATGGAGGTTACAGAGAAAAGTTAGAACAACTAAAAATATCTTGGCAGATTGTGGAGGTTTTGTGATTGATCATTAAGGAGTTTTAAACTCCTCCTTACAATCTTGGTCACTCTTTTCTCCCACTCCCTTCCCTTCAGTCGAGGGAAAGTTAACCGCTCTCATAGGAGAAAAGAGTTTCATCCTTTACCCCTCACCTTTGATTTTACCCTCCCCCACCTGGGAAAGGAAGGAGGTGGGAGATGCAGCAGTTACAGCAGGCCCCCCTGGCAATGGCCTTATGCCCTATCACCCAGGTTCAGCACATCCTGCTGAAGGTAATGAAGCTAGCCTCTGAACTTGGGTAAGCATGCTCTTTTAAAGTTGTAGTTTTAACTATTAACGTTGAGATGTTGATTCAATGTGTAAAGTAATTTGGAAATGCATTTAACAAAATTGAAGTCACCAGATTGGGAAAGGGTTTGTTTCAAATTTCAAATTGGTGAACTTTGTGTATCACTTATGTCAAACAACTTGTTGGTGATTGTTTTAATGTGTAAACTAGCTGAAAAGCTTGTTTCGGTTATGTATGCCTTACTGAGAATTTGCAAGTGTATAGAAATCCCTAATGATTGGCTTTTTACATCAGGACAAATTCAACTTTGAGATGTAAATCCTGGAAAAGTTTTTCCTAAGCTGTGATTAGTAAAACTTGCTGTTTGAGGTAAAAGCTCATAGGATTTTATTTTGAGTTGTCTGATGGATCATAATTCATTGATAATCAATTCACCATCTGAGAGAAATGCCACAAGCTACTCAGACAATGTGAAACTGATGGGAAGTCAGCATTGGGAAAAGCTGAGAGGACAATTTTAGCCTCACTCTAAGATGGGATCCTCCTGGCTCAATTTCCCCATTATGTTCCTTTGAAATCTTTGAATACCCACCAGAATATTCCTGAGTCTGGTTATGAGATGGATTTGATATTGCATGGTTGGAAAACCAAATTATCTGAATCCAAAAAGCGCTAAGGATGTTTTATCCTGTCATTTGAGCCCTTCAGTCTCTTCTGTCAGATTTGTGTCTTCCAGGCTACGGGTCATTCACCTACAGTTGATAGCTAACAGTGGATACTAGCCAATACCATTCCAGAAATTGTTTTGAGATATTATTTAAAGTTATTTGGAGGGATTTAGGGGAGACCCCAGCTAAGTCTCTGGCTTTTCTCCACCATCTTGCCTCCACATCTATAAGACTTGTTTTCAAAGAATATTTGTCATGGTCCATGATGATTTCAAAAGGTTTGTAATGAGAATGCCCAGTGAAACTGCTTTCCAGACAGTCTGATGACTTGGTTTCAAGAACACAAAAGTTCTAAAAATCTTCATAATAAAATGTCACAAAATTTCATAACTACATTTACCTAGTAACAGAAGGAAACAAGGGAGCTACTCTGGGGCATTGGAGAGAATGAAAAGAAAAGAATGCACTTGTGTGTGACCATCCATTGAAAATCAGTTTCATTCAAATGGAGAACCTTTGTGGTATTTTGGAAAAAAAATTGAAAAGTTGAAATAACTGAAAAAAACCCTCACACTCATCAGAAGCTACTGAAGAGTTTTACATAATATTTTTGCACATGTCCCCAAATTACTGTACACATGGTCCTGACAGTTTCAAATTGCTGCAGAAACAAGCCTAAAATGCCAGTGCCTCCCCTGTTATGTGATACACCTTGAAAGTGTCCTTGTATTGCTTCTGCTGACCTCCATATGAGTACTTGCCTTGTGTCAGTTCTCCAAAAAAAGTCTTTTAGGCAAAAAGATATTTGGCATTCATACAACATGGACATCTCATTGGAGTTGAACTCTGCAATAGAATTTGAATGTTTGTCAGTTTAGCTTGAATAAGGACCTTAATATCCATTACCTTATCCTGCCAGGTGATCTTCAGAACCTTTCTAAGACAATTCAAATGGAAGCAATTCAGTCCCTGGCATAGTGCTGGTATAATGTCCAGATTGGAAAGGCACACACCATGAGGTCAGCACAACAGCTCTGGAGGTCTTCAATTTGGTAGGCAGTCTAATACATCTTGTCTCTCAAACTTTCACTAAGCCAGCTCTAACAAAGTGGGCATCCACCTCATCATCTACATGAATAGGCCAAGAAACTATACTGCCAAGGTAAGAAAACTTATCTACAGCAATCAGTATTTCTCCATTTTCTGTAACCAATGGTTCCACATATGGATGATGTGATGCTGTCTAGTGGAGAACCTGTGTTTTCTTGGTGTTAATTGTTAGGCCAAAATTAGCACAAGCAGCAGAGATTCAATCCATGTTTTGTTGCATCTGAGCTTCAGAAGCTGCATTAAGTGCACAATCAAGTGGGAACAAAGAATCATGCAACCCCTGAAGTCAGGAGGACCTGAGTTCAAATCCGGCCTCAGACCAAACACTTGACACTTACTAGCTGTGTGACCCTGGGCAAGTCACTTAATCTCAACTGCGTAAGCAAAAAAAAAAAAAAAAAAGAATCATGCAGCAACCTCCCTCCACTTTAGTCTTAGCTTTGTAGATTTTCACGTTAAATAATTCATCATCAGTGACGTAACTGACCCTGACGACCTTTTTGTCCACATTAAATATGTCTGACAACATTGCTGAAAGCTAAAAAACATCAGAGAAAGCCCCCAGACCAAGTGAAGCCCTGCTTTACTCTACTGTTTTACTCCCTGTCAGGAGCCCAGCCATCACCTTGGGAATAACAGCTGAGGAGTAGCCAAAATTCACCAGACAGAGGTTACTGAGGAAAAAGTACATGGGAGTGTGGAGGCAGGAATCCAAGGAGATCAGAACTACTATCCCCAGGTTCCCTACCAGGGTGATGAGGTAGATGAAGGTGAATATTATGAAGAGAGGAACCTGAAGCTCTGGGGCATCTGTTAATCCTATGAGGATGAACTCATTCACTTCAGATCTGTTCTCCATGGATGTCATTTGAGAGTGATGCCATTCACCTGCAACAAAAGAAGAACCATCAGAAAAATCCCCTCTGCATGATGAATGACTCCAAGATGTAAAACATGGTCAGAGACACATCTTCTGTGGGAGCTAGAAATAGCAATTCAGGGGAAAAGAACATCTAGTTAGTTGTCATAGCAGTTATTCTAGGTCCTCAAGATCCACTCACCCATTTTGTCATAGAAAAAAAGAGTCACTCATGTATTACTGTTCACTTTGTTTAATATATTACAAATTTAATCATCACCAAAGTGACATTTTGCACTTCAGGGAAGAGAAAGGGCTTATTCTCTGGCAAAAACTCAGCATAACAGGGGAGATTACTGTTGACCAGGTTTGGTGAACTAGATCTTTGCTTATGAATATGCTTCACTCTGATAAAGAAGAGAGAAAAGAAGAAAAAGAAGAAGGTAGAATAAAATAAGAGGAAAGTAAAAAAAAAAAAAAAACTGTGAGAAGGGAGGAGAGGATCAAAGAAAATTGGCCAAGAGTTCGTTGGGATCCTGCTTACTCCTGTAATCATTGTAGCTTTAAGGTTTATGCAATAAACTGAAGTCACCAGCTCCTGAGTAGGAACAGTTGCCAATGGACATCAGTTGCATAGTTGTGAGAGTCATCTGTACAAAAGACCCCTGGTGGCTCACATAACAATAAATGTATGACTTCTAAAATTGTTTTCTTCCCACAGCCTGTCCCTTTTTCAATTCTCCACCAGTGCCACTGTGGAAACAGAAGGTGGCCACAAACAGGATATTTGTTTTTTCATTCACTACATTGTTTTTTGAGTCCCACAGAAATCACCAATTTTGGGGTTAGTCTGTTTCAAGTTTGAGCTAAAATCTCACCCACAGGAAGGAATTATGCCTCACAAGTAAGATGAGTTGGAATCTCTAATACATGAAAACAAATCTGGCTGCCAAGGTACAATTTAGACTTGAGGGATGGGACTGATAACTTGAATATGGTTCTGGGAAGGTTTTTCTCTTATTTGAATGAAATAGGATAAGTTACAAGAGGCTATTATAATATTTTTAAACTGAGAAAATATACTCATTAAAGAAATCCAGGAATCATAGTGGGAAAACATGATGAAAAGCATTTATATTGTTATCGGTATATTACTGATGGGAGTCTTCAAGTATCTGGACATCTGTCAGAATGTTTTCTCTTATTCCACATCTTTGTCTCTCAATGCCTTTCTCTGCCTCTATCTCTGCATCTCTGCATATTTGTCTCTGTCTGTCTCTTCCTGACTCTTTTTTTCTCTTTTTTTGTCTGCCTTCTTCTCCCTGTGTGTCTGTGTCTATCTGCATATACAGCTAGCTATCTGTCTATCTTTGTCTCTCTCCTCAAAGAAAAGCTATTGATTGCTTGATAAAAACAATATTTTAGTTCATAAAAGGTGTGAAATGAAGGGACAAATATGGGAAAACTCCATCCTGCATTTGATTCTCACAAATTATGAGCAATTATTAGGTAGAATAAAAGTAAATGGGAATGTTACAAGAGTAGGGGAAAAGTAATTACACCATCCTAAAGTTTGAGATAGATAAAGGAAGGAAAACTAGGAATTGTGAGACATGCATATTAGACTTTGGAAGAGTCAATTCCAGGCAAATTTGAGGAAGGATAAAGGATCATTCTGTAGGGAATTTAAACGTGAAAGGAAAGAAAGATCTCAAGAGTAAAATTTTGAAGATGCAAGAAGAAAAATTGACAATCAGGCAGACTTAGATATGAAAAATAAATTTGCAGCAAAGAAAAAAAAACGACAGATAACCAAAGATAAATGCAAAACCAGACCCTATATTATAGTAAAAGAGTTTGAAGGAGTGTCATCATGCAGTTTGAACTGAGGGAAGTCCAGAAAGCTAAAGACTATAAAAGGTGTGTATTGTTTTTTGTTTTATTTTATTTTATTTTATTTTATTTTATTTTATTTTTGCTGAGGCAATCGGGGTTCAGTGACTTGCCTAAGGTCACACAGCTAGTACGTGTCAAGTTTTTGGTCTGAGGCCGGATTTGAACTCAGGTCTTCCTGACTTCAGGGCCAGGGCTCCATCCATTGTGCCACCTAGCTACCCCTAAAGGTGTGTATTGTTAATGCAAAATTGACTATTTGGGGAAACAAAGGATAATCAAATAAGGAATTGGACTGATTCTGATGGCTGATGAGACAAGTACAATGAATGCCAAGCAAAGGCAGAGCTGCTCAATTTGTACTTTTTTTCTATGTCCTCCGACAAAGAAAATGATCTTTATGTTAAAAAGAACATAAAAACTGAGAGTTGATACCAAAGTTAATAAGAACTAACACACGTATTAGTGGAGAGAAGGGAAAAAAGTACTTACATAGCATCTATTGTATGCCAAGCACTGTGCTATACTTCATAAATATTTTCATTTGATTCTCACAACAACCCTGTGAAGTAAGTTCTCTTATTACTCCATTTTAAAGTTGAGGAAAGAGACGTAA
The DNA here is from genome assembly GCF_900497805.2 of Vombatus ursinus. Classification (NCBI taxonomy): domain Eukaryota; kingdom Metazoa; phylum Chordata; class Mammalia; order Diprotodontia; family Vombatidae; genus Vombatus; species Vombatus ursinus. The sequence continues at coordinate 755,895 of NW_020954440.1, forward strand.
ATAGGGGTTGAATGACTTGCCCAGGGTCATTATATATGACTGGATTGGATATCAGGACCTTCTGACTCCAGTCACAGTACATTTTCCATTTTACCTGAGTTGCCTCTCTATACTTTGCAAAGTACTTTAAATACATTGAATCATTTGATCTCCACAATTACCTAGTGACGTACATGGTTAACAAGAAAACCAATTTGACCTTACACCACAAAAGAGACACAGTATCCAGGCATACAGAGGCGGTCCTCTCTAGTCTACATTTGGAGCAACATGTTAAGTCGTGGGTTCCACACTTTAGGAAGGACATTGGTAGGCTAGAGATTCTCCGGAAGAGTTCAGCCAGCATGGAGAAGGACTTTGAAATCTTCCCATATTGGGACTGGTGGAAGGAAATGATGGTGTTCAGTGAAGACAAGATAAAAGATGGGTGTCAGGACAGGGGTTGGGATTAAGTATCTTCAGGTATCTGCAAGACTGACATAAGGAGGAAGAATTTGGTTCATTTTATTTGTGCCCAAAGAGAATACCAAGGAGAAAAGGTTAGAAGGTAAGAAGAAACAAACTTAGGTTTAAAGTAAAGAAAAGATTCCCAAAATTTTGCTATCCAGAAGTGGAAAGGGCTGTCTTAACATGTACTGGATTTCCTCTCACTTAAAGTCTTGAGGGAAGGATCAACTAGTGTTGATCCTTTGTTCAACTCAGGCACACACAGAAATAGATACACACAGACATAGACACCCACAGACATAGACACACACATATAACTCTAGATTTATCTATATGTATATATACATATGTGTATATATATATATATATAGAAAATCAGAGGTGTGCAGAGATAGAGAAAGTTTGTTTCTCATTTTATGTAAAAATGTGTCTCCTAGATCACTGTGAGCATGGAGAAGTCACCTCACCTCAGAACCTCAATTCACTCAAAAGTCAAAAAAGGATAAAACTGTGGTACCTACACCACAAGGCTGTTCTGAGAATGGAAGGAGAAAATTCTGTAAAGTGCTTTGAAAACCTTAAAACTAGATAAAAGGGTCAACTACTATTATTTTAATTAACATTACTGCTACCATCTGTTTTATCTTTCACAAATCCCTTGATGTCTTCTACTTCTAGAATATCACAGACCTCAGTTTGCTTGTTGATAAAGGAAAGATATTAGACTAGATGATCACTGAGATCCTTTCCATCACTGCATCAATGATTCTATGACACTTTTAACCTGTATTAATTTTAAAGATAATCCATTAGTCTTCATAGCACCACTGTGAAAGGACTTTTTTCTAATGTGGCTAATATGAAACTGGGAGGTAAGGATAAAGTAAATTAATAAAATTTATATCATGGACTTTTAGAGGAGTAGAAAAAATCAATAATGATGCATTTTCCTTTCACAAAATAGGAGCTATATTAAGTAGAAAACAAATAACCAATTTAGAGTCATGATTTATAACATTGCCTCATACACGGCACCTGTGCTATTTTTGTGATTGATATTATTGAATCAAATATGTATAGACATAATCTATGACAATTCTTTTCACAGATGTATTCAAGGTTGAATCCTCTTGGGTTCCCATGTCTAGAGAGAACCCTTCTTGGTTACCAGGGCTTACAAAGTGATTTCTTTTCTACTCTGAAATGCCCAGGTGTTGATGAACAGCACTCTCTTGGAAAGATAATTGATTAGGAGTCTGAAGACTTGGGTTCTAGTATTGCTTGGGCATTCACTAAATTCTTCTGTGATTGCATGGAAGTTATTCAATCCTTTTGCATATCTGTCTGCTCATTTGGAAAATGGGAATAATATTTCTTAGGGTATAGAGTTCACACAATGATTGTAAGGAAAGGGTCAAGAATAAAATGCAATAGACATCAGACTTACCATGATCAGTACAAGATAGTGGCCTTTTACATGATAATGGATGAGTAGGTGCTCCAAGAAACACAAAATCAGAGAAAAGAGGACAGAGGTGGTGCTACTACATTACAAAGTACCAGTGTGGCAATGTAGAAAGACCTTTAATCTTTGACTCAAGAGGATATAGATTTAATTCCCACCTCAGACACTTATTACTTGTATAAGTCAGGACAAATCACTTAAGTCAATCAGCTTCAAGTTACTTATCTATAAAAGTGTGAAGGACATAATGGTGGTATTTATTTCAAACCGTTGTTGGAAGATTCAAATGAGAAAATTAAAGTTCTTTCCAAATGTTACATAAATATGAACTATTATCATTTAGGGCAAGGACTCTTTCTCACCTAAAGTTTCTTATCAATTAACTCCCGAAAATTTTTATTTCAGTGTCTTCCACACAGTATACCCCTAACATTATTAATATTAATTAATTAACATTAACAAATAAAATAATTAATCAACATTATTAAATTGGGTGTTAATTTGGACTACAAAATCACCCATCCCTCAAATGGCTCTTTCAGCTACTGAAAAATGATAAACTTGAAAAGCTGCAAGTAGTGGATAATAACAGGTGTTTATTGAACCCTTGGGTGTATGAACATAACTTCCATACGTGATCTAATTTGAGCCCTAAGACAGCACTATGAAATAAATAACACAGGTGTAGTTACTCACAATTTATGGGTAAGGAAATCAAAGGGAAGTGACTTATCCATGGGGAAAGTGAGTCACTGTCTGAGATTCTGAAGGTTTGTATAGGCAAGTCTTCCTGCCTCCACAACCAGCAATGTTTCCACTATACCATTTTGGTGTCTACACTGAACTGCAGTCTTGGGATTGGATATTCTACAACCTAGCTGACTTGATGATGGAGAAAGGTGGCCAAGACTCCAGAAAAGACAGTTAGCCATAAACTTTATATTCAGAGTTTGGCCTTAAAGTCTCAAACCCAGGAAACATTGAATTGGATTAGAGAAACTCTTCACTAGTCATTGGGGCAAAGAGTTCAAAGGTTCCTAGTGGCAGAGAAGTCACTCCTGACAATTACTGTGGCATGGATGGCAGTAGAGTTAATGATGCCAACTCCTAACCTCCATTCAGGTGAACCTCAGGAAGCACAAAAGAAACTATGAGTGAGTAAATGAATCAGGGAATTTGATCCACCAGCTCATTCCCCAACACTGAGCCCTACAGTGTCATGTTTCAATGTCAGTAGCTGAAGTGATGGAAGACAGGGACATTATTCAGACCTGGAAGCCCTTCCACTCTTGGGGAGATGGCACTCCCTTGGAGATACTTGACAGCTCTGCTACCAATTCATGAACAAAACAAACCATTAAATTCTGCTCTGACCATTGGGAAAAATTTTTCTCATAGGTACTTTGTCATTCTTAACTTGTTGTTAGCAAAGTGAAGTAAGAAGGGACTTGGGCAAGGCCATTGCCAAGAATTGGCTTCTAGTCCTGCTTCTACCATTTTTTAGCCAGGTGACATTGGCCAAGTCACTGAACATCTCCAAGTCTCAATTTCTTCTTCTTTGAAATGGGCGTAACAATTTCAGACCTGAAAACAATCAAAAGGTTTTGGTGAAGATCAAATGTGACACTGAACATGAAAGCTATGTGGGATATTAAAAAGCTCTCCACAAAATAAGTCAGTAAAAACAATAAATTTACAAAAAAGGAGGGGCAGCTAGGTTTCTCAGTGGATAGAGCACTGGCCCTGTATTCAGGAGGACCTGACTTCAAATCTGGTCTCAGACATAGAACACTTACTAGATGTGTGACCCTGGGAAAGTCATTTAACCCCATTGTCTAGCCAAATAAATAAATGAATAAATATATAGACAGATAGATAGATAGATAGATAAATAGATAGATAGATAGATAGATAGATGATAGATAGATAGATAGATAGATAGATAGATAGATAGATAGATAGATGAAGTTCACAAAATAAAGCAGTAAAAAATTACTGAACTCAGTACTTAGAAAGTCTGGGATGGAATTGGGAGGTCATTGTGAAACTTTGGGCAAGTCACTTTTTCCCAGATGAAGCTTCATTTCTTCATTTGTACAATGCAAATAAGCATATTTGCATGCTCTAATTCTCATGACTGTTGTCAGGATAGTAAATTATAAAAGATGTTCTTATTATCCTTAATATTATTGTTATTCTTTCTAAAAATTTACTCAGAGTCCCCAATTTACCTATTTCCTAAAATTGCATCTGATCCTGTCCCTCTCTCCTTCTAATCTCTGAGGACATATACCCTTAAGGTTCTAGTTCAATGGTAAGTGGGGATATGTTGTAGTAATCCTTTGTCAAGGTTTAAATAGCTCCTTTGACAAGCTCCTTCCTGCTATTCTTGAGGACAAGATACAGAGAAGACAATGAAGAGCCCATTGTTGGCAGATTAACAATTTTTTGAAGACTTAGATTCAAGAAAGATTCAATGTTGGCTCATTGTCAACTTGAAAGTTGGTCTCTCCTAAGCCCCTGCCTGCTATATGTTCCCTACAATGCAAAGCCAACTTTCATTTACTGTCTATATATTTTATGTTCACTTATAGATGTATATTAATTTTCATCCCATACAATTTGTTTCCTCATGGACAGACACCACATTATTTTTGTCCTGTTATACTCAGAGCTTACACTGGGCTTTACTTAAAGTAGTGGCCTAATAAATTATTGTGGATTTCAAGTGATTTTTTACTTACTTGGACAAATACATATTGGCATCCTTATCAAATTCCCAGATAAAAAAAATCTAATATAAATTTTGCATTTATTAATCACTTGCTGTAGGAGAGGCACTGTGTTAATTGTTGGGGATACAACCACAACAAGGGAAAAAACACATTTTGTCACATTTTTCAGATGACTCATATCAAGGAAGGTTAGCTGCCGTTTTGGAGGAATAGTAGATTCAGGATCCCAAAAGATCTCAACAGAGTAGAAAGTTGGGTGAGACTTATTAAGATGAAAATGAACAGATAAGTGTAAATTTCTAAACACATTCAAAATATCATCTCCTTCAGCATAAGTAATATTGCAAATGTTGTAGTAGATAAATTTGTAGATAAATATGACCTTTGTATAGTACTTTGAGTTTTTCAAATTGCTCATATGCATTGTGCTATTTGAGAGGGAAAAAGCTAATGCTATCTTAGAGTACATAAAAAGGCATAATATATAAAATAAGGGAGGTGAATGTTACACCACTTTATGGTGTAAGTAGACCACACCAGCAATACCAATTTAACTTAGAGTAACGGTATTTTAGGAAGATATAGAGAAAATGAAACACATCTAGAGAGAGTTGTCTAGAATGGTAAGGTAATAGGGTCTACACCATATGAAGGTTAATGGAAAGAAAAGGAGATATTGAACACAGACTTATGGGGGGCATGACAGATATTAAGTATATGGTTGGGTATCATGTGCAAGAGAGGGATTAGATTTGGATTTTTTTAATGTTTGAGAAGTTTAATATGGTTTTTTTTTTGTATCTCCAAGTACTTTTATTTAAAAAAATTCTGACCCTAAGAAATGACAATCAGTGCAACATTTCCATACCCATAAAACAAAAGAAGAAGAGGATTGCGCACGTGGCCACCAAACTGAACCGTGTATAACTTGCTTCTCCCTCCAGGTATAAAACTATTTGCTTTCCAAACTGTCTTGCTTGAATCTTTTCTACTGGTGTTCCTTCTGTTCTCATCTGTGTACTTTTACTAATGCTTCCATGACCCTATTATGCTAGATGAGAATGCCTAGCAGTGGTATCACTGAGTCAAAGGTTATGCATGTATGTCCAGGTTAATGACTTTCCAGGATAGCTTGATCAATTCACAGCTGAATCTACAGTGTATTAGTATGCTTTTTTTTCTCACAGCACCTCTGTCAATTTCACTTTCTTTTTTTTTCGCCTATCTGATGAGTAAGAAGTAGAAGAGATCATTTCTCTAAGTATTAGTGATTTAGAACATTTTTGTATACCCATTGTAAACTTAGATTTCTTCTACAAGAGCCTTTTCATATACTTTAGTCAATTTTCTATTGGGAAATGAATATCATCCTTATATTTTGAATCAGTTCCTCATATCTCAAAATGAGACGTTTATCAGAGAAATTGTTACAAAGATTTTTCCCATATGATGATTTCCTTCATAATTTTAACTGTTAATTTTATGTAAAAACTTCAATTTCATTTAAGCAAAATTTGTCCAACTTATCTTCTGTGATCCTCCCTTTCACGTCTTTGGTCATGACCTCTTCCTCTATCCATAGCTGTAAGAAATTGTCCTTTCTTCTTCCTTTATTCATGGTGTAGCCAATAATATTAAAACCATGTATCCATTTGGAATTCATATTGATATGTGGTATGACATCTTGACCTAAAACTTATTTTTGCCAAGATGCTTTTCATTTTTGTTTCAATCAGATTTTATCAAATAATATGTTCTTTTCTCAGGAGATGTTGGCATTTTGGGCTAAGTGAATATTATGTTTCTAAATCATTTGATTTTTCATGTTGTTAGCTTAATCTGGTCCACTGCTTCACTTTTGTTAACCGTAACAAATCATTTTTTATGATGATACCTTTACAGTATAATTTCAGATTTAGTACTCCTAGCCTACCTTCCTTTTCACATTTTTTCATTATTTAACTTTACATTATTGACCATTTGTTCCTCAAAAAGGGCATTGTCATTATTTTTTTTCAAGCTCTAAACTTTAGCAGTTTGGTTTGGTACGACGCTGAGTAAATAAAGTTGCATAAGGTTGTGCATGGTTCACAATTAATCAATTTATACCTCTGCAGGTATTCATGACTGAAATTATTAATGTAAATGGTTTTCTGTCGTGGTCTTCATATATTGTGAATATGTCTTAGCAGGTACACTTCAAAATATTTTGTAGATTCTGTAGTTATTTTAATGAACCTCATCTATCCCTTTATACTTGATTTCATTGGTATTCTTCACAAAGTCTGATAATTTATATTTTTAAATACCCTACTACTTTGCTGATGTTATTTTTAGTTTTAGTTGAATTTTTATAGTTTTTCGAATAGACTACAAAATCATCTGCAAAAAGTGTTGTTTTATTTTTGTCTGTGCTTATCCCTTATGTTTCTTGTCACATGGCTATAGCTAGCATTTCATGCACTACATAAAGTAATAACCAAGCCTTGCTTCAAACTTGATGTTATTGGAAAGAAATTTTGTATATCCATATTACATATAATTCTGTAGGGTCAAAATCAAGATCGTGGGGAAGTAGGATAAAGTATAGCCCAGCTCCCCAAATAAACACTTTCACAAGTATCTAAAAAACAAACAAATAAAAACAAGATAAGATTCCTTATCAAGAAATCCAAGAAAAAAAAATCACAGTGAATCATTTTCCAACAAAAGGTAAAACGAGAAAACAGTCAGAGAGCAGAGATATGTAAACACTGCTGATGATATCTGGCTAGCAATTCACCAAGCAATGCATTATAAATCCTAAGAACTGAAACAGGACCAAGGTTGCCCTCCAGGAAAGGAAAAAAGAAAACAGGAAGGGAAAAGTCCCACAGGCTTCTCAAATTAGTGCATGTTTCAGGAGAGTGTTTTCTGCAGCTCTGGTGCTCATCATCCACTTCTGGGTCACCCATCAGTGGTGGACTGAGGAAGGGACTTCTATAAAGGGGTGATGGAGGGTAGGGTCATGAGGTTGAGGCTGTTTGCTGACCAAGGAACCCATTCAGAAGCAAATAATAGCATTGTGTCTCTGGACCAGAAGTAGAACAGGGACTCATTTTTAGCTTTTAGCCCATAATGAAGCCTGAAGTTAAATAATAATAATAATAATTATAATAATAGCAATAGTAATAATAATAATAATGACAGTAATCCCAGACCAAAGGGAGATCAGCATTTCTGTCACTCTAAATGTGCAAAGTTTCTTAGTTGACTAATAGATGCTAAGTCCAGCCACAGTGTACTAGAATTTCCAACCAGGAACAAGCCCACAAGCATAGCATTCAGACCCAAAACTGAATCAGGCACTTGCAGATACAAAAATATGTCAACCATGACCAGTTTGGATCATATCACTTTAAGAAATAACTTTCATATCACACTGAAAGCATCCAGATTCCCAGCCTGAGATGTCCCAGATATTCTGAAATAACTCAGTACTCAATGCCTGAAGACAATAGCAAAAGGACTCAGAGGACAAAAACTCAGATGTAACCCCTAGAAATGCACTAATCCCAGCCTTAATATACATTCCAAAGTCAGAGAACAGCTTTAAGCGATGAGCAAACGAAAATAATAATAATCTCCCCAAGAGAACTCTAATAGAGACAGGAAATTTTGAGACACAACCCAAGAAGGAGAAATGACCCCAAAACATTTACCAGCAAAGCTTTAGAGAAAAACACAGCTTGAGTGCTAATTGAATTGGAATTCCTGGAAGAAATAAAAAATAGTATTATTAAGCTAAAATATTTTTAAAAACCAAATGAGTACACCAAAGGAAAAAAAATGAAAAAGACTTGAGAAATATTTTAGAAATATGAAAAGAGAATAAACAGCTTAGAAAAAGGAGTATAAAATCTTACCTAGGAAAATAACACCATGAAAATTAGCACTTACAAAATATAGTAACTATCTGAGACATTAAAAAAACCATTAGAAACAAAATCAAAATACTAGGAGAAAATAGAAGAAAATTTATTTTATTAAAAACCTTAATGACCTGAAAAATGTTGAAGAGAAAAAAAATTAATAATAACTGGACTACTTGAAAGCTAAGACCAAAAAAATGGCCTAGCCATAATACTTCAAGAAATCATAATAATAACAACCAAGATGTCTTAGATCCGGGGAGCAAAGTAAAACTACAAAGAATCTACTGGTCAATAGAAAGAAACCCCTTGAGAGAAACTCCAAAATGAAAAACCTAAAAATATTATACTTAAAATCCAGAGTTTCCATATCAAAGTAAAAATGATACAAGCATCCAGAAACAAATGAAAAAAGCACTCAGGATTCACCCAGTGAGCTCTTAAGATCAAAATCACACGAGATTTTACAGCTACCACTACAAAAGAGAAAAGGGCTTTGAATATGATTCTCCAAAAGGCAAAAAACAAAGATTTATGGCATAATAGATAATAATCTCCACAGCAAAACTGAGTAAAATGCTACAGGGGAAAATTGAATTTTAATGAAGTATAAGACCTTTAATTATTTCTGATCAAAAGAGCAAAGCTGCAGAGAACTTTGAAACACAAACATAGGAGACAAAAGAAGTATAAAAAGGAAAACATGAGTGAGGAATGATAAGGGACTAAACAAGGCTAAGTGTTTGTATCTTAATATGAGGAGATGATAATTGTATCCCTTGAGCATTCTATCAGCATCAGGGGTCATAGAAGAAGTGTACTTGAACAGAGGGCCCAGCAGTTGTTCTGCTATGTTTAGATTATCTTAAAAGAAAAATTTGAAGGGAGGGGAAGAGGAATACATTGAAAGAAAAAAAGAAGAGAAGGGTAGACATTTTCTCCCGTAATTGGAGTGTACAAATTGAAGTCTATATGATAGAGGAGGGTTAGGAGGAAGAGGCAACATTTGAACCTCATTCTCATCAAAGAAGAAAAGAAGAGAGAAAAAGAGAAAGAGAGAAAGAGAGAGGGGGGTAGGGAGAGAGAGAAAGAGAGAAAGAGAGAGAGAGATTTTACCAAAGAGGGAGAAAGGGAAGGGGATAGAATAAGACAAAGAGTAGATAAAAGGAAGGATTTGTTGTTTTGTTGAATAGTCATGTCCAACTCTTTGTGATCCCACCTGGGATTTTCTTGGTAAAGATATGGGAATGCTTTGCCATTTCTTTCTCCAGCTCATTTTACAGATGAAGAAAGTGTGGCAAACAGTTAAGTGACTTGCCCAGAGTCACACATCTAGTAAGTGTCTGAAACTGGATTTAAGCACAGGTCTTCCTACCTCCAGGGCTGGTATTCTATCCACAGTGCCATATGCAAAACAATGTAATTTTCTTTAATGAAATTTAATTATTAATTAAATTAATTATCTATTATCTTTATCTTTAGTTCTTTAAATCATTAATTATTTAATATTAGCTTATTAAGTCTCCAATAAATGTTAATATTTTCTTTAAACATCCTTGATTATATTTCAGTAAGTAAAATTATGTCTTTAATATTTCTTCTTTTCTCCATTTTTGTAAGGAATGTATACTCTAACATATATTAGTTTTTGTAAAAGTGTCATACACTGTTGATGAAATATGTGTGTTTCTGTGTATGTATATTCCTTTCTATTCCCATGCACTAATCACCAGAGAATTATTTTGTCAAACTTTTCTTTTTTATATTCAATTTAATTTTATCTTCAGTTACAAATTCTCCCTTTCCCCTCTCCCACCCACGGAGAAGGCAAGAAACACAATGCCTATATGAAATTATGCAAAACATATATATGCAGTAGTCAGGTTACCCAAAAATAAAAAAAGAGAAAAAAAGAGAAAAAACCTTGCCACTTTGAGTAGAAGGTTTGACTGGGTGAATTCTTTCCAGGTAGATGCTGCCGTCTACTCTAACATTCTGGAGTTCCCAGAAACCCCAAACCACACCAGAAGAATTCTGAATCGATCCAAACAAAATGAAATACAATTTGGAATTATATCCAGATTCACTAAACTATAAAAAAAAAAAACTTCAAAAGACAGAATGTCCATGAATATAATCACATTTTAGCATCATTTCTGTAGTATAAAAGAACTTAAAATAAAGGGGGCACCCATTAATTGGGGAAAGAGATGCAGCCGTAGCATAATGAACAGAGAGCTGACCTTGGAACCAGAAAGTCCTGGATCTAATTCCTTACTCTTTACATATTCTATGGGATTCTAGGTAAATCATTGAAACTCTCTAAGAATAAAAGTTGCACACTAGGCCAATCAACATTATCAATCAATAAATGTGTGTTAATAGTCTGCTATGTCCAAGGCACTGTTCTAAATGCTGGGGATACAAAAGGAGACAAAAGACTGTCCCTACCCTCTAGGAGCTTATGATCTAATGGGGGACACACGATGGAAACAAATGTAAACAAAGAAGCTATATACAGGATAAATAGAAAATAATTAATAGAAAGAAGGTATTAGAATTAAGACAGATTGAGGAAGATTCCCATTAAAGGAGGGGAGAGACTCATTATTGCCAGGAGCATTGTGATTACAGTTTTAGAGGTTCTGCTAGTTCAAAAAGATTTCTCTTGTACCGAGTATAAATTGGCCTCATTGCAACATTTACCCTTTGCTCCTCATAGTGAACTCTGGGACTAAAATACAAATCAAATTTCTGCTCCACACGGTAGCTCAACTTTTCTCCTCACTAAACACCATATCCTTAAATTGATCCTCATGTGGTAGGGGATTCAGTCTCCTTGATATGTTGGGAATGAAGGATAAGAAGAACTGAAATTTTTTCAGGACTTGAAACAGTATCAGTCACCCAGGAAGCATTTATTGTATGTCCACCCTGTGACCATCATCATACAAGACACTGGAAAACCTGAGAAGGAAAGAACATTGCGTATCTGTAGCTTAAGCTTATATCAGATAAACATTACAAGACACACAAATCTGAAAAAGGTGCTAATGAAAATGATAAAAGATGTATCAATGTGTAGATTAAGTGGTACAGGACTACAAAACTAAAGAAATTAGGAAAAGAAAGGAAGATTTATGGACACATTTTTTGACGGAATCTTCGAGGTCAGTCTCAAGTATTGCTTCAAATCATACACACACACATACACACACACACAACACTTTTTTGTGGTATTGAAGAAATAAGTTATTTTAAGTAGATTTAAGATTAGTTCATTACATATAGCATGTCCTCCCTAATTAAAATCACATGCATACCAGAGGCTTTGCCTTCTCAACAGCTTTCCTAAAGGCTTTAGTGACCTCTGTGTTCCTCAGACTATAGACAAGAGGGTTCAACATAGGGATTACCACGGTGTAGAACACAGAGGCCATTTGGTCATTGTCCATAGAATGACTTGAGTTGGGTTGTAAGTACATGAAGATTACAGTCCCATAGAATATGGACACTGCTGTCAGGTGTGAGGTACAGGTGGAAAAGGCTTTGTGCCGGCCCTCTGCAGAATGAATTCTCAGGATGGTGATGAAAATGAACATGTAGGAGGTCAGGATGATGAGGAGTGCAAAAAAGACATTGAAGGCAGCCAAGATGAAGAGTATCACTTCATTGGTATGGATATCAGAGCAGGAGAGAGCCAGAATTGGGGGAATGTCACAGAAAAAATGATGAACTATATTTGAACCACAGAAGGAGAGGTGAAAGGTGAAGCCAGTGTGTATGGAAGATTCAATGATACCCCAGATGTAGCAGCCAATCACCAGTTGTGTGCACACATTTGCTCTCATAGTGGTGGTATAATGGAGAGGCTTACATATAGCTGCATGGCGATCATAGGCCATAACAGCCAGGAGGAAACAGTCCATGCTAGCAAAAGCCACAAAGAAGAACATTTGAGCAGCACAGCCATCATGGGAGATGACCTTGTTTCCTGTGAGAAGCCCAGCCATCACTTTTGGAGTAACAGCTGATGAATAAATACAATCCACCAAAGAGAGATTACTGAGGAAAAAGTACATGGGAGTGTGGAGTTGGGGATCCGAGTAAATCAGTGCTATCATCCCCAGGTTTCCCACAAGGGTTACAAAATAGATGAATGTGAATGTAATGAAGAGGGGTACTTGAAGCTCTGGGGCATCTGTCAATCCCATGAGGATGAATTCATTCACCTGTGTGCTGTTCTCCATAGACACAATTTGGGAGGTGGTTCAGGTATCAGTCACAACGGGAGAAAAAAAGAAAAATTATCCTACGTAAACACAACATATTAACAAAAAAATCTTGGAGACATTGGATGGCTTCTGATACAAATATTCTTTATTCTTCACCTACCTTCTTGGTGTACCCTCTGATATATCATTGAACTTTGCTAATGGACTTCTGCTGCTAGTCAAGAACAAAACAGGAGCCTTCGATTAGAGTACTGTGGAATGCGTACCAAGCAGAAGCTGAGAAGATTATGTGTTCCTGTAGGCATCCACCCAGGGAATGAGGTTCATAGTTCTGTCTCCCTAGAAAGCAGTACAAGGTTAGTCGTGAGTGAGCTGAGGACCTCTGATGATAAAGGTTACTTTTATAGGGTTAATACCTCTATTGATGTATGCATATTTCTATATGTGTGTGTGTATGTATGTATATACACACACATATTTCTATATGTGTATGTATATGTGTGTATATACACACATGTAGTATATACATACATATATGTGTGTATATATGTGTTTATATACATATATATATGTATGTATACTTGTTTTTAATTAATACCTGCATTTGCTCAGTACACATAGCCTCCTTAACCTTGTGCAAAGCAAAGGCTGGCCTGCCTACTCTACTGAATATACTCCCTCTATCCATCATCATCTGAGGGAAATTGTTTATCAGTACAGCTAAACATCATTTCTTTATTCTCATTCCCTGTTAGCCATTCAGACAGTTCTTGGAACTCTCTTCTCCTCTGACCTCTGTGACACGGCACTTGTGTTTTTCCTCAGTTTGCTCTAATTATTCTTTCTCTGTCTCCTTTGCTAAGTTCTCTTTCTCCTAGTGCTAAGCATTCCTCATGACTCAGTTCTAGGCCTTCTACCCTTCTCTTTCTACATTCTCTCAGAGAGTTCATCTAGTCCCATCAAGACAAGCACCATCACTATTCTGAAAACTTCTCAAATAATATATTTCATCCTATCTGCTCATTGTTGCTCTATGATGTCTCCACCATTTACCAGGGATGGAGAACCTTTGGCCTTAAGGCCACATGTGACCTTCTAAATTCTTAAGCATGGACTTTGGACTGAATCCAAAAAGTGGTATCTCACATCTTCTCAAGCCACTTTAAGGCTAAGAAATGCAGGCAAACAAGAAGTCTTAATATCCCTACTGATTTCCTAAGATAAATAAGTGGTGATCTAGAAAGAGCACTAGACTTGGAATCATAGGATAGTGACTTGAATCCTTGCTCTATCACTTTTTACTGGAGCAATTTAGAGTAAGTCACCTAATGCCTCTCAGTTTCCTCATCTTTCAGGGAAGATATTGGACTGAACCACATCGAAATTCCCAACTGGCTCTAAATAAATGAAGGTATAATCTCTTTAAAAATACAAGTAGATACTATAAGCAGCTAGGGCAGCTAGGTTATATTAATTTTTGCACTTGTGTACCCAAAACATAGCAGTGCCTTTCACTTAGTAAATATTTAAGAAATGATCACCTTTCATCCTTTTGACTCTTTCTCACCCCCTATAGTTTCCACATCATCTCATATTTATTCCTTCCTCACCATTCAGTCACCTTCCTGATTCAACCACTCATAACCTCTTGTCTAGACTATTACATTATTATTACATTTGCCTACTCATTTGCCTTCTATTGTCAGTCTCTCTCCTCTCCTTCATAGGTACTACAAACTTGTCAAATTTATATTTCTGAAGCACAGATCTGGCAGTGGTACCACACAGTTGAAAGGCCTTCTGCAGCTCCCTATAACCTCTAGGATAAAATACCAATTCCCCTTTTAGGAATTTAAAGTACTTCACAACCTGGTTCCAACCCATATTTCTGAACTGATTTTATATGATTTCAAATCACACAATCTGTATTCCAGGCCAATTGGGCTATTTTTAATTCTCTCTAAACAAACTAATATCTTTCACATCCGTGCCTTCATATAAGGTGGCTCACAACTTGCAATGGTCTACTTCATCACTTCTTCTTCTTCTTAGAATCCCTAACTTTCTTCATGGTTCTATCCAAATACCACCTTCTACACATACAAACCCTCCCACCAAAAGTCAACTTCATTCTGTCTCTAGTGGTTAGGGCATTCACTCTTCAAGAAATTACTTTGTTTCTGCTTTTATATGTTTTATATTTACTTCTATATCTACATTTGTTTCTAGATTTCAGGAATAACAGAAGAGACACCATATATAAAGAGCTTCACCAACCTTAAAGCATCATCATCATCATCATCATCATCATCACCAAGTAGGTTATGAACCACTTGAGGGCAAGGTGTGTTTTCTTTTTTATCCTTGTGCTTATTAAATTGCCTAGAATAGTATAGAGATTTAATAAATGTTTGAGTTAATTGATTTCAATTGAACATATAAATAATATTGACAGGAAGACTTGTAAACACTATTTAAGAAAAAAAAGATTTCTAAAGAGAAGTTTATGGCTTAATAGATTTTGAGCTAGAAAGGACCTTAGAGAAATCTCTCCTAACCCCCTTCTTTATAGACAAATGGACTGGGCCCACAGACATGAGGTGACTTTCAACAAATCACATAAGCTTCAAGTCCAGATCCAGCCTCAAATCTTATACTCTTTAAGGATATTTGGCATGGCGAAAATCCTAGTGTTCTCAGAGGTGAGAAACATCAGCTCCAGTTCTGTCTACCAAAAAATTCTTCTGTGACCTCAGTCAATAGGACATTTTCTCTCTTGGCTTTGGTGCCATTTGTAAAATCGTGGAGTAGATTTTAATGGTCTTCATTTATATGGTCCACAGGGAAACTACATGGTGAAGTGGATAGAGCATTGGGCCTTCAGTCAGGAAGACCTGAGTTCAAATCTGGCCTCAGATACTTACTAGCTATGTGACCCTGGACAAGTCACTTAACTCTATTTGCCTTAGTTTCCTGATCTGTAAAATGAGCTTGAGAAGGAAATGGCAAGCCACTCTAGTATCTTTGCCAATATAACCCCAAGGGAGGACACAGAGAGTTAGACATGACTGAAAATGATTGAATCACAAATGTTTTATCCATTTAAAACTACTTACATCATGTAGTCATTTGAAAGGATTTCTAGCAATAAAATAAACGCTACCCCTTAAAATATTGTGAAAAAAGTTAAAAATTCAAGTTTCCTGTCATGGACTTTGAAGGACATAGAAGTACAGATAACAAGTATATGAACTAGTTGTCACATTGGAAATTGAGGTGAGAAGTCATGAGTTCAACATTTGGTTCTGTTCCTTCTTACATGTGGGATGTTGGGCAAGCTCCTTATAATCTCTGGGTCTCAATTTCCTTTTCAGTAAAACTACATAACCTCTGAAATCTCTTCTAGCTCTGAGTCTTATGATCTATTGTTAGATTATAGAATATGGGACCACATGCATTTAGAGTGCAAAACATGGAATTAAGAACCCTTTACACACACCCTATTTGTAATATGGCACTAGTACTGTAAATCTGAGTAAATTCTGACACTAGCACTTTAAAATTGGAGACCTACCTGGGTCCTTCAGAGTGGTTGACAAAATTCCAAGGGACAGAAGTGGCAGAGCACCTTTATTACCTCATCTCTAATCAGAATCATAGGTCAGGGAAGAGAGAAGAGAATCCATTGGAGAAACATTTCTTCAGTTAATGGCTCTGAAAGATCAGAGCTCTCCAATACATTAACTGTTATCAATCCATGCCAATGCTTTTACATAGATTTTTCTGCAAATAAAATCAATAGCTGGATTAAGGCATGGAAAAATAGTTTCTTTGCAATAATAATAATGATGATGATAATAATGGGCAACCACTTGACCACACATTAGTTTCAGAGAAATGAGCCTAAATGGTGTCAGGATAAGCTTTCCACATCTAGAGGTCTGGGAGTACATGTATAAAGCCATGAGAACACAGGTGCTCACAGAGGGAAATTGTTCCTCTGAGGCACTGACAGCTCCTCAGTCTGCTAACTGTATAACATGTAATTAAACCCCTAGTCTTTAGGGACACAGCCCTAATTTCTGCAAGGAGTCCTTGGAGTATTCTGCTGTTGTTGTCAGGGCTTTTCCCTAATTCATAGAAGACATGGCTATTGTCACAAGAGTCAAGAAATAGTGTACATGAGTTCACTAGGAAGCAAGAGGTTGTAGACATTAGATGGATAAGAGAATCATAGTGAGGGGATAAGACTCTTAAGGAGAAAGCAATGTGGCTCCCCATAATTCAACCTGATTTCTTTGGCCTCTTTGGAAAGAAATGTCTTTTCACATACTGTCCATGTAATCATCAACCAAAGAAGCTAGGACGTGTCAGGTGGAAGATGAGGAAGTAGACCAGCTTCCTTTTCTAGTACACTGCATATCTTAAAGTAGTTTCCCTAATCCATCTACCCAAACCTCACAGATATCTTCTGTCCTATTGGTAGAAGAATCTGAGAAGGAATGAGGTGGTATGTGGTTCACTCTCCTGTGAGTACCTCCTAACTCTAGCAGCTCAGCTGGATTCTGAGAAGAATGAAGGACCATGATTCATTCCAACCTGCATCTCTGAGACCGACTTCCTTCCCTGACTCCTTTTAAGAGCTAAATTGATGCATTCATCTTGTGAATCATAGGATTCTAGAATTGCAAATGACCTCAGTGACTATTCATCCCATCCCATGCTTAAACAAGTATTCCTTCTTCAATATTTCTCAACAATTCAACTCCATTTGAAGTTCCTCAGTGAGGAGGAAGTCACTTCTTCCTGAGGCAACCTTCCCACTTTTGGAAGACTATCATTAAGATTTCCCTCCCAACCAGTCTAAATCAGTCTTCTGAATAGGGCATCAAAGAGATACCCCAGCCCACTGTGGCAGCCACTGCCATGCTTTGGGGGAAGATTCTTCCCTGATATCCTTCCTATGTTGTTCCTGTTTCCTTATTGTTGCTCTCTTGGTTATTTTCAATTAAAACAAGGGCCTTTTCCTTAGACGTATGAAATTAAGAGAGTTATTGTTCTTGGAATTGCCTGGCACAATGTATTGTTCTACAAAGCCTTATTTAGTACTAATACTGAGCCCCAACAATGATCATGAACAATAGTCCCAAAATTTTGACTGTGGATCCCTGAGGACTCTGGAAACCTTTTTAGGAATTTGCAAAGTTCATATTATTTTCGTAATAATACCTAGACACTTTAATTTTTAGTATGGTAAATATTAAAATATATAATCCACATAAACAAAAGTCTTTTTGAGTCCTTGATAATTTTAAGAGAAGAAAGAATTCTTGCAATCAAAAAGTATAAGAACTGATGATAAGGATTCCAGGTCCTAGAAAGTCCCTTCTAATACTAATGGCCTACAACTCTGAAGCATGGAAAGGTGGAGTATATTTGTGGTCATTCCTAAATAACATATTCTCTAGCAATCTCAGCCCAGTATCAGAGTCTGATATTATGGGAGTTGGGGGAGGGTACATGGAGCAGCTCTCCAAAGGATACCAGGCATATTTAAAGTGTGGTTGTGTCCACAGAGACACTGACAATATTGACTTCCTCTAACAGCCTCCTTTGCCTTGTCAGCATCCCTGCTACTTCATTCTGACTCCCTCCATGCTTACTAAAGAGTGTTAATAGGATTTTACTGAGCCAGTCTCTAACTTGAGAACGATAAAACAGCAGACCAGAGACAAAGTGACAGTAATCAAGTAGCCATTTAATTAATTAGTTTCATTATGAGGAACAGATTTGCAAATCAGGAATTCTTCTGATCAGAATTCCACCTTGCTGAAGTGAAGTCAGAGATTATACGCATAAATCACAATGGGAAGGGAGGGGAGAAGGTGGATTGTAAAAAATCATTTCCCAAGACCAAAATGGTTTCTCGTGACAAACCCATAAGTGGAAGATAATACAACAGTTCTGGAGTCCTGGGGAAGCAATATTGTTCAAGTCTTTGGAGACTGTTACTTGGTGGGTCACAGGACAAGAGTTCTGTGATGGAAACAAGTTCTATAGTTTTTGATTCACTTCGCCTATGTTTCATAGGCACAAGAATGCCAGTAGTTGTGAGTGTTGTCAAAGTTTTGATTGATCATTTCAAGCTGCATTGTGAGCTTCTAACTCACGAGCTAGAAAAGGCAATTCTTGAGAAATCTAATTATTAGTACATTCATTACACACATCATATCAATCACTGTGAAAATCATAATCCCCTTCACATTAGGAACCATTTTGCAGAGGAATGAGTGTCAAGCTAGCTCAAGAGATTCAGGCTGGTGACACTAGATGTGTGATGATGGGAAAATTCTGTCACGTCTCTGAGTGCCAATGCATATAAAATGGTATCAATAATATCTGTAGTAATTGACTAATGGAGCTATTGTGAGGACCAAATGAGAGAATTCAAGTAATGCCATAAACTAAATGACAACTATAATGCCTCAAATCTCCCCCCTTAGACTTCACCTCTCACCTCTTATGGTGTCATGCACCTGCCCCTTCTCCTAATTCTGCTCTAACCTCCAAGTTCTCATAGATCAAATTTTTGACTCAAGACTTTATCTTACTTGCATTTATTTGACATTATATTCACATTGTCTTAGGAAGATTCTGAAGATCACCTGGTAGGATAAGATACCAGACATCAAGGTCCTTTCTCAAACTAAACTGCAAAACATTCAAACTTTACTTCAGAGAGGGCAATTCTGATGGTTTGGCCACGTTGTTTGAATACAAAGTGTACTCTTGCCAGAAGAACGATTTTATGGAGAATTCACACAGGTCAAGCATTCCCATGGTGGTGAAGCAATACAAGAACACTCTCAAGGTCTCTCTTAAGCACTTTGGAATTCAACCTCAGACACTTGATGCTTCTTAGCTGTGTGATCCTGGGCAAGTCACTTAACCCCTACTGCCTCAACAAAAAGCAAAAAAAGAACTTTGGAATTGATTGTGTGACATGGGAGATACTGACACAGGACTGTTCAGCGTGGGGAGCCCACATTAGAGAAGGTGCTGTGCTCTATGAGCAAAACAGAATTGAAGTAACTCAAAAAAAATGTAAGGTGCACAAATTTAGATAATCCACCCTAAATCTTCACATAGTCTATTTGTGCCCAACCTGTGGAAGAACATTCTGAGCTCATGTTGATCTGATCAGCCACAGATGTATACACCATAACTTGACTCTAGTATAGTGATGTCATTTTGGTCTCTTCAAGAATGAAGGACAACAACCAACCAATAATTATCCCTGCTTTTAATGCTGAATGTACTCTTGTTCTCAACTTCTACCTGATCTCCCATTATTGATGCCTACTATTAAATCCTGATCTTTCCTGGGTCATGATAATTTCAGGTCTAAAATTAATAATTTTAATTTCATTTATATTTTTTTATTTTTTTTATTTTGATTTATCAATAATCACTTCCATATGCTTTTGAGTTTAAAATTTTTCTCCCCCTTCCTCCCCACAACTCTCCCAAAGACAGCAAACAATCTGATATAGGCTATACATTTACATTCATACTAAACATGTTCTCACATTAGTGATGTTGCAAGCAGAAATTAAAACCAATAGGAGGAACCATCAGAAAGAGGAAACAAAACTCAACAGAAGAGAAAAAAAATAACAATTCAGCTTCCATAGTTCTTTCTTTGGGTGTGGATAGCATTTTCCATCACAAGGCCTGTGGAGATGTCTTAGATCCTTGTATTGCCAGGAAGGGTTAAGTTTATCAATATTAGTCATCACACAATATGGCTGTTATTGTGTACAACGTTTTCTTGGCTCTGCTCACTTCACTCAGCATCAGACCATACAAGTCTTTCCAGGTTTTTCTGAAGTCAGCCTGTTCGTCATTTCTCA
The DNA here is from genome assembly GCF_900497805.2 of Vombatus ursinus. Lineage (NCBI taxonomy): Eukaryota > Metazoa > Chordata > Mammalia > Diprotodontia > Vombatidae > Vombatus > Vombatus ursinus. Next base: position 776,601 of record NW_020954440.1, read on the forward strand.
CAGCACAATAGTATTCCATCACATTCAAATACCACAACTTGCTCAGCCATTCCCCAATTGATGGGCATCCTCTCAATTTCCAATTCTTTGCTACCACAAAAAGAGCTGCTATGAATATTTTTATACATGTAGGTCCTTTTTCCATTTGTGTGATCTCTTTGGGATATAGCCCTAGGTGTGCTATTGTTGGGTCAAAGGATATGCACATTTTTATAACCCTTTGGACATAGTTCCAAATTGCTCTCCAAAATGGTTGGATCATTTCACAACTCCACCAACAATGTATTAGTGTTCCAATTTTCCCACATCTTCATCCAATATTTATCATTTTCCTGTTTTGTCATGTTGGCCATTCTGATAGGTGTGATGTGGTACCTCAGAGTTGTTTTAATTTACATTTCTCTAATCAGTAGTGATTTAGAGCATTTTTTCATATGAACAAAGATAGTTTTAATTTCTTCATCTGGAAACTGCCTGTTCATAGCCTTTCACCATTTACCAATTGAGGAATGACTTGTGTTCTTATACATTTGATTCAATTCCCTAGATATTTTAGAAATGAGTCCTTTATCAGAAATGCTACCTGTAAAAATTGTTTCCCAGCTTTCTACTTTCCTTCTAATCTTGAATACATTGGTTTTGTTTGTGCAAAACCTTTTTAATTTAATGTAGTCAAAATTATCCATTTCAGATTTCATAATGATCTCTGTCCCCTGTTTGGTTATAAATTCTTCCCTTCTCCATAGATCTGACACGTAAACTATTCCTTGATGTCTTAATTTGTTTATGGTATCAACTAAATGATGTCTAAATCATGTACCTAAGTTGACCTTATCTTGGTATAGGGTATGAGATGTTGTTCTATGCTGAGTTTCTGTCACACTATTTTCTAGTTTTCCCAGCAGTTCTGTCAAACAGTGAATTCTCATGCCAAAAGCTGGAGTCTTCGGGTTTATCAAACAGTAGATTACTATAGTCACATATACTGCGTAGTCATGTGAAAAAAGAATCAACAAAAGGGGAAAACCACAACAAAGAAAAAGAAAACAAAAACAAAAAAAGTAAAAATAGCATACTTCAATACGCATTCAGACTTCATAATTCTTAAAATGGGTGTTTTTCTTCATACTTCTTCACTTCTTCACATACTTCACACTACAGTGTATTGTATACCTAAACTATTCCATTGATCCACCACTCTATTTCTTAGACAGTATCAAATAGTTTTGATGATTGCTGACCTATAGTATAGTTTAAGATCTGGTACAGGTAGATTACCTTCCTTTGCCTTTTTTTCCCATTAATTCCCTTGATATTCTTGACTTTTTGTTCTTCTAGATGAATTTTGTTACTGCTTTTTCTACCTCCATAAGATAATCTTTTGATAGTTTGATTGGTATGTCACTGAATAAATTAATTTAGGTACAATCTAACTATCTCTTCTTGGAGATTTTATTAGTGATATCTAATGATTTGTGTCAGTTTATTTTATATCGTACTACTCTGGTAAAAGTGTTAATTGGTTCAACTAACTTTAAATTGTATCCGTAGTATTTTCCAAATATAACTTCATATTGTCTGCAAAAAGAGATAATTTCTTACCTCATTTCCCAATTAATTTTTCTTCTCTTATTGCTATTGCTAGTATTTCTAAAACAATATTGAATAATAGTGATGGCACATAGTGTAGTTTCTGTTTTTCTTTTTTAATTAAATTTATTTTTGCTGTAACTTTCTTAGAGATGATGATTGCTACCCATGTTTTTTGTTTTTTTTAACACTAGCTGAAGCATAATAAATTCTACTCCAGGTCTTTAACACTCTGTGTACTTCTCAAATTTATTGTATTTCTTCTAAGCAGCATATTGTTGAATTCAGATTTTTAAACCATTCTGCAATCCATTTCCATTTCATGAGTAAATTCATCCCATTCAAATTCATAGTTATTACTAGTTGAGTATTTCCATTCACCCCATATTTCTTCACTATCTTCTAGCCCTACTTAACCCATCCCTCCTCACAGGTCTAATTTAATTTTAAACAATAACTTGCTTTCCTATTTTTAATCTACTCAGCCTGCTAAGAGTCTCTCCCTTATCCTCTCCTCCGCCCTCCTAATTCTTAACCTACATACTTTTCTAAAAGTCCCTACTTTATCCTATTCTTTGACCCTCTTATTTCTTTCTAGATTTAGGAGACTTTTATACCCTTCTAGATATATAAGCTGTTCTCTCTTTAATCCACTTCTGATGAGAGTAAGTTTCTAACACTACCAGTACACTACCCCCACTTACTCCTTCTATATCAGTTTTTCTTTTCACAACTCATTTGTATGAGATAATTGCTCCTTTTTACTTCTCCCTACACAATATTGTATTTTTTAGAATCACCCTATCATACTTAGCTCAACCTCAGTCTTTTTCTCAAAATACCCAAGTAATTATGACAGTCTTAAAACCATGATAACATTTTCACATCTAAGAAGTAAACAGTTTGACTTTCTACTAGACCTTTCAGCAAAACATTGAGAATGATGATACAGTGATAATTATCAACCTAGCTGAAGTCACTTAAAAAGACCTTCCTGAGACTCATATAAAAAAATGACAGATTCATAAAAGCTGATGTGTTTAAGACATCATATCTTTCTGTGGTATGGGAAGTTTGTTCAAACTCCTGTGAAAAGATGCAGAAATATTAAATCTTCAAAGGTATCTTTGGGGGCAGCTAGGTGGGACAGTGAATAGAGCACTGGCCCTGGAGTTAGGAGAACCTGAGTTCAAATCTGGCCTCAGGCACATAACACTCTTTAGCTGTGTGACTCTGGGCAAATCACTTAACCCCAATTAGCTTACCAAAAAAATGTATCTTCAGCTGATAATTTTAGGGTCAAAGCATCCAGTTTCTCCAAATTTGTCTGGTCCATGTTATGCCTGGAGGTGGTTTGTAAGTACATGAAGATTATTGTCCCATAGAATGTGGACAAGGCTGTGAGATGGGAAGCACAGATAGAGAAGGCTTTCTGGTGGCCCTCAGCTGAGTGCATCATCAAAATGGCAATGAAAATTAAAAAATAGGATTTCAAGATGAAAAAAGGGCAAAAAACAAATCCTACAGCAAAGAAAATAACCACTTCATTGATGTATGAGACAGAGTAGGAGAGAGCCAAGAGAGGTGGAACATCACAGAAAAAGTGATGGATCAGGATGGACTTGCGAAGAGAGAAGCTGAAGATGTTTCCCATGTGAATGGAGGCAAAAAGAAAAGCACGTATATGAGAACTAGTGACCAGACAAGCACAAACCCGAGATGTCATTGTTGTGTTGTAATAGAGGAGCTGACATACAGCAGCCTGGTGATCATAGGCCATAGCAGCCAGGAGATAATTTTCAATTGTGGCAAAGTATGCAAAGAAATACCTTTGTTCAACACATCCACCATAGGAGATAGTTTTGCCCCTGGGAGGAATCCAGCCATAATGTTGGCAGTAATGGCAGAAGAGTAGCCCAAATCTGTCAGAGAGAGGTTACTGAAGGAAAAATACATGTGTGTGTGGAGGTGGGAGTCTCAAAATATCAAGAATACCAATCCCATGTTCCTCTTCCTTTCACACCTCATTTGTGTGAGATAATTGCTCCTTTTGACCTTTCCTTACTCAGTTTCGCTTTTTAGAATCAGCCCTTCGTGCTTAGCTCAGCTGCAGACTTTCTTTCAAAATACCCAAGTAATAATGACAGTCTTAAGCTCACTGATAACATTTTCACATATAAGAAGTAAACTCACTGAACTTGAGATAGGTAATACAGTTATGATGACAACCCCTGCCCAAGTCACTTCAAAATAGCTTGCACAGATACACATGACAAGGAAATGGCAAAGCTATATAGGCTCATAACTTTGGTTGTAAGTGAATTGTGTAAAAGCTCCCGTGAAAAGATGAACTAATGTTTAAACTTCAAAAGTATTCTCAAATGAGAGTTTAATGTAAAACATCCAGATTCTCCAAATTTCTAAAAAATATATAGATAATAGAATCAGATACAGGAAGCCAAAGAGGGGGGATGTTTTTCAAATTCAGGATGGGAAGACAGAAGTTATTGCCTATGATGAATGAGTAATAAAGGATATGTCTGTCTAGGAAAGGATATACTTTAAACTTCATACTATGGTTCTGCTTCCAGGAGCCAAGATAGAGGAGTAGAAAGGTAATCATTCTCACCCTCCTCTATCATCCTCTGAAAACCCAGAAAATATCACCCCAGGAAAAACCCTGAAACTGCTGAATGAGAAGAAAGATGTGGAGTAGCAGTGCAGTAGCCCAAGTACCTTGAAGGATTAAGAGGAAAGGCCCCTCTTGCCCTGTGGGAAGGGAAGCAGTGCAAAATGGGAGCCACCACAGCCAGCTACCAGAAAGCCCCACTTTAGCACACCAGGAGGAGATCCTGGCACCCAGCAAATGGGTTTCCCAGTGCCTCAGCAAAAATAAGGGAAGCAGCACTACAGAGGTCCCTAGGCAGATAAACACCCTGCAAAATTCATCTGAAAGGAGCTGAAGAAAGCAACCTAGAGCTGCCCAAAAGTTCCAGCCTCATTAATTCCACCAGGTAAGCTGCCAGAGCCCTGCAGCCTCCAACTGCCAACCAGGAGAAGATTCTGAAGCCCAGGTGGTGGAGCAGGCAAACACCAACAGCTCAACCTCCGTGTGCCTCAGTGAGGGTGGGGGAACCAGTGGAAACCAGCTCAGAAAACCACCAGGTCCCTCATAATTCTACAGCAAAGGAGTCTCCCAGTACCTTAGCAAAACTAAGGGAAGGAGCATTACATAGGGCCCCATGCAAATAAACACCCTGCAACATCCATCTAAAAGTAACTGAAAAAAATTAAAGGAAAGGAAAAGCAGGCAATCTAGAATTGTCCAAAAGTTCCAGCCTTGCTGATTCCACCCCAACACCAGGTAAGCTGCCAGAATCCTAAAGCCTCCAATTGCCATCATCAGAGGCCCCAGCACACAAAGTCAGTGAGCAAGTCCTAGGCTCCCAACACAAGAAGCTTGGGTCAGTGCCCTCTGCTCCCCAGCAGGATAGTTCAATCTCTTTAAAGGCCAGGGAATAAAGAAACACCATGAGTAAAAAGAAAGGTACCATATATTCGTATAATGAGAAGAATGAAGATCAAGCCAGAAATTCTGAAGAGGACAACATTGTCAACAAACCCACATCTGAAAATTCAAAAGGGAATATGAACTGGTCTGAAGCCCAAAAAGCCTTTTTAGAAGAGCTCAAGAAGGATTTTAAAAGTCAAATAACAGAGGTAGAAGAGTCCTTAAAAAATCCAATTGGCCAATCGTAAAAAAAGTACACTGAAGAAAACAAGTCCATGAAACATACAATAGGCCAGCTGGAAAAAAAAGTACACTGAAGAAAAGAAATCCCTTAAAAATACAATTGACCAATTGGGGAAGGAAGTACAAAATCTAATAGAGGAAAACAAATTGTTAAAAATTATAATTGGGCAAATGAAACTAATGACTCTATGAGAAAGCAAGAGCAAGTCAAACAGAAACAAAAAAAATGAAAAATAGATAAAAATGTAAAATATCTCATTGGTAAAACAACTGACCTGGAAAATCGATCCAGGACAGATGGTTTCAAAATGATTGGTCTGCCTGAAAATCATGATGAAAAAAAGAGCCTGGACAATATCTTTCAGGAAATCATAAAGGAAAACTGCCCTGAGGTCCTAGAACCAGAACGTAAAATAGTCATAGAAAGAATCCCCTGCTCTCCTCCTGAAAGAGATCCCAAATTGAAAACGCCAAGGAAAATAATAGCCAAATTCCAAAATTACCAGGTCAAAGAGAAAACACTACAAGCAGCCAGAAAGAAACAATTTAAATATCATGGAACCACAGTCAGGATTACACAGGACTTTGCAGCTTCTACATTAAAAGACCATAGGGCATGGAACATGATATTCCATAGGGCAAAGGAGCTTGGATTGCAGCCAAGGATCAACTACCCAACAAAAATGAGCATGATTTTTCAGTGGAGGAGATGGATATTCAATGAAAAAGGGGACTTCCAAACCTTCTTAATAAAAAGACCAGAGCTCAAAAAAAAATTTGATCATCAAGTACAAGATTCAAGAGAGACATAAAAAGGTAAATGGGACAGAAATATGTTGTTAATGGGACAATATATTGTTAATAAGGGCAAACTGTTTACATTCCTACAAGGGAAGATGACACAACTATTGAGAACTGTATTGATATTATACCATGTTGAAGGAGTATAAATAAAGGGGTTAGATATAAGTTGACTTTGATGTAATGATAAGAAAAAAATCTAATCAGGTGGGATAAATGGACCCCAGAAAGTGGATTAATCTGATCTAAAAAAATGTACTGAAAAAGGAGGAGGCAGTCAAGGGTGAATTACATTACAGGAAAAGACACAATTCCTATTACAGCACAGGGAAAGAAGAGAGGAGGATGAGTGTTGTTTGAACCTTACTTTCATCAGATTTGGCTCAAGAAGGGAATAACATAATCAGTTAGGTATAGATATCTAACTTGCCCTATAGGCAGTAGGGGGAAAATGGGGAAAGAAAAGGGAGGGGGATAGAAGGGAGGGAAGAAGCAATAAGTGTAAAGGGGAAGAAAAGGGAAAGGACTAATAGAAGGGAGGAGGGACTGATGGAGGAGGTGGACAAAAGCAAAACACTAGTGAGGTGGGGAAAGGAGAAAGAAAACAATAAACAAGGGGGAAAAGAATGGAGAAATAGACACACAGAATAATCATAACTGTGAATGTGAATGGGTTGAACTCTCCCATAAAATGGAAGCAGATAGCAGAATGGATTAAAAACCACAATCCTACAATATGTTGTTTACAGGAAACACATTTGAAAAAGAGTGACACACACAGGGCAAAGGTAAAAGTATGGAGCAGAATATATTATGCTTCAGCTGAATTAAAAAAAAAGCAGGGATAGCAATCTTGATCTCAGGCAAAGCAAAAGCCAAAATAGATCTTATCAAAAGAGATAAGGAGGAAACTGCATCCTGCTAAAAGGCACCATAGACAATGAAGTAATATCATTACTAAACATATATGCACCAAATGGTATAGCATCCAAATTCTTTGAGGAGAAGTTCAGGGAGTTATAGGAAGAAATAGACAGCAAAACTATACTGGTGGGGGACCTCAGCCTCCCCCTCTCTGAACTAGATACATCTAACCACAAAATAAACAAGAAAGAAGTTAAGGAGGTGAATAGAACATTAGAAAAGTTAAGTATGATAGACCTCTGGAGAAAACTGAATGGGGATAAAAAGTAATATACTTTTTTCTCAGTGGTACATGACACATACCAAAAATTGACCATGTACTAGGGCATAAAAACCTCACAATGCAATGCAGGAATTCAGAAATATTAAATGCATCCTTTTCAGATCATAATTCAATAAAATCATTTGTAATAGAGGGCTATGCAAAGATAGACTAAAAAAAATTGGAAACTAAATGATCTAATCCTACAAAATGATTGGGTCAAACAACAAATCATAGAAACAACCAATAATTTCATTCAAGAAAATGACAATAATAAGACAATATACCAAAACTTATCAGATGCAGTGAAAGCAGTTCTTAGGGGAAGTTTTATATCTCTAAATGCTTACATAAATAAAATAGAAAAAGAGGAGATCAATGAATTGGGCATACAACTAAAAAAACCACAAAAAGAAAAAATTAAAAATCCTCAGTTAAACACCAAATTAGAAATATTGAAAACCAAAGGAAAAATTAATAAAATTGAAATTAAGAAAACTCTTGAACTAATAAATAAAACTATTTAAATAAAATAAAATAGATAAACATTTGGTTAATTTAATTAAAAAAAAGAAGAAGGAAAGCAAATCACTAGTATCAAGGATGAAAAGGGTGAAGTTACCATCAAGGAAGAAGAAATTAAAACAATAATTAGGAACTATTTTCCCAACTGTATGCCAACAAATTTGACAACCTTATTGAAATGGATACATATTTACAAAAATATAAATTGCCCAGATTAACAGAAGAGGAAGTAAAATACTTAAATAACCCCATCTCAGAAAAATAAATTGAGGGGGCAGAGCCAAGATGGCGGAGTAAAAGCAGTGACTTGCTCGAGCTCTCCCCCAAACCCTTCCAAATGCCTAAAAATGGCTCTAAACAAATTCTAAAGCAGCAGAATCGAAAAAGACAGAGTGAAGCAAATTTCCAGCCCAAGACAGGCTGGATGGTTGATCAGAAAGGTATATCACGCCGGGTGGGGAAAGAAGCACAGTGTGGCCTGGGTATGCAGGCCACAGTGACCCTGGAGCAGGCCTCAGAGGCCTGAATCATCAGCAGTTGTGTAGGTTTCCAGACATCTCAACCCATGAATGCCAAAGACAACTTGGAAGGTCAGTGGGAAAAGTCTGTGTCAGCAGGAAGAGAGAGAAGCCAGTGGTCTCAGCTCCAGTCCCTGAGCTCAGCGGGAGCAAGGGCTGCCTCCTGAGCTTCTGGCCCACAGATGGATGGGGAATAGAGTGGCTGATCAGAGGGGGATTGCGAGGATCTCTCTGCTGGTGCAGGATTCTCTTGTTTTGCTTGTGCTTAAATCTGGGTCACAGTTCTGGGTGGTGGTCCTGGGGCAAGGAGGAGTACTGGCAAGGTGGAGTTTGAAGTGGCTGTGGAGAGGAAGTCCTCTTCACAGTTCCAAGACAGAAAGGAGTGCTCATAAACCACAACACAGTCCAGGAAAGGAGTAAACACCTCACCCTTGATCATACAAACTTGTAAGAACTGAAAATTTACAGGTCCCTAGAAGTATCTCTGAACACAGCTGCACAACACCCTTGAAGCTTGGGACAGTACATTCTCCACACTGGAAACAGACTCCTACCTTAATAAAGATTTTATGTTCAAGTAATTGCCTGGGATCATGAGCAAGCACCGCAAAAAGAGTAAGACTATATTATCTTACTTTGATGACAAAGAAGATCAAAACATACAACCAGAAGAAGACAACGAAGCCAAAACTCCTACATCCAAAGCCTCCAAGAGAAATATGAATTGGTCCCAGGCCATGGAAGAGCTCAAATAGGATTTTGAGAAGCAAGTAAGAGAAGTAGAGGAAAAACTGAGAGTGATGCTAAAGGAGACCCAAAAATACTGAAGAAAATAACACCTTAAAAATATCCTAACCTATATGGCAAAAGAGGTCCCAAAAGTCAATGAGGAGAAGAGTGTCCTGAAAAGCAAAATTGGCCAGATGGAAAAGGAAGTCCAAAAGTTTACTGAAGAAAATGCTTCCTTAAAAATTAGAATAGAGCAATTGGACTCTAGTGACTTTATGAGAAATAGAGACACTGTAAAACAAATCCAAAAGAATGAAAAATTAGAAAACAATGTGAAATATCTCATTGGAAAAACAACTGACCTGGAAAATAGATCCAGGAGAGAAAATTTAAAAATTATTGGACTGTCTGAAAGCCATGATCAAAAAAAGAGCCTAGACATCATCTTTCAAGAAATGATCAAGGAAAGCTGTCCTGATATTTTAGAACCAGAGGGAAAAATAGAAATCGAAAGAATACACCAATCACCTCCTGAAAGAGATCCCCAAAGGAAAACTCCTAGGAATGTTGTAGCCAAATTCCAGAATTCCCAGGTCAAGGAGAAGATATTGCAAGCAGCCAGAAGTAAACAACTCAAGTATTGTGGAAACACAATCAGGATAACACAAGATTTAGCAGCTTCTACATTAAGGGTCCAGAGGGCATGGAGTATGATAATCAAGAGGGCAAAAGAATTAGGACTACAACCTAGAATGACCTACCCAGCCAAACTGAGTAAAATCCTTCAGGGTAAAATGGTCATTCCATGAAATAGAGGGCTTTCAAGCATTCCTGTGGAAAAGACCAGAGTTGAATAGAAAATTTGACCTTCAAATACAAGACTGAAGTGAAATATGGAAGAGGTAAACAGGAAAGAAAACTCATAAGAGACTTATTAAGGTTGAACTGTTTACATTCCTGTTGGGAAAGATGATATTTGTAATTCATGAATCCTTTCTCAGTATTAGGGTAGTGGCAAGGAAAAAATTATATGGTTGTATAGATAGATAGATAGAGGACACAGGGTGAGTTGAAGATTAGGGGATGATATCTGAAAAATAAAATTAAGGGGTGGGAGAAGATTATACTGGAAGAAGGAGAAAGGGAGAAGTAGAATGAGGTAAAATATCTCACATGAAATAGACAAGAAAAGGCTTTTACACTGGAGGGGAAATGGGGGAAGGTGAGAGGGAATGAGTGAATCTTATTCTCATAGGATATGACTTAAGGATGGAATAACATACACAATGGGATATGGAAATCTATCCTACTCTACAGGGAAATAAGGGGGGGAGGGGACAAGAGAGCATGGGGTTGATAGAGGGGAGGGCAGATTGGGTGAGGGGATAATCAAAAGCAAACACCTCTGAGGAGGGAAAGGGTCAAAAGACAGAATAGAATAAATGGGGGGTAGGATAAGATGAAAAATATACTTAGTTTTTCACAACAGGACTACTATGAAAGTGTTTTGCATGACTACACATCTATAACTTGTATTGAGATGCTTGCCTTTTCAATGAAAGTGGGTGGGGAGGAAGGAAGGGAATTTGTAATCCAAAGTTTTAAAAACACTTGTTAAAAAATTTAAAAAATATAGAAAAAGAAATTGAACAAGCCATTGATGAACTCCTTAGGAAAAAAATCTCCAGGGCCAGATGGATTTACATGCAAATTCTATCAAACATTTAAATAAAAATTAATTACAATACTATATAGAGTATTTGGGAAAATAAGTGAAGAAGGAGTTTTACCAAATTATTTTTATGAAACAAATATAGTGCTGATACCTAAACGAGGAAGAGTCAAAACAGAGAAAGAAAATTATAGACCAATGTCTCTAATGAATACAGATGCAAAAATTTTAAACAAAGTATTAGCCAAGAGATTACAGCAAATTATCACATGAATAATACACTATGACCAGGTAGGATTTCTACCAGGAATGCAGGGCTGGTTCAATATAAGGAAAACTATCAGCATAATTGATCATATCAACACCAAAACTAGCAGAGATCACGTGATCATCTCAATAGTTGCAGAAAAAGGTTTTGACAAAATACAACACCCATTCCTATTAGAAACACTAGAGAGCATAGGAATAAATGGAGTCTTCCTTAAATTAATAAATAGCGTCGACCTAAAACCTAAGAAAAGCATTACATGTAATGGGGACAAGCTAGAAGCATTTGCAATAAGATAGGCTGATACTATAAGCAAACTGGGAGAGTAAGTAATAGTTCACCTATCAGATATATGGAGAACAGAAGAATTCTTGATCAAACAGGAGATAGAGAACATTACAAAAAGCAAAATGAATAACTTTGAGTACATTAAATTGAAAAGTTTTTGCACCAACAAAGCCAATACAACCAAGAGAATATTGTACAAAATAACAGCCATGTTGTACGATGATTAATATTGATAAACTTAACCCTTCCCAGCAATACAAAGATCTAAGACATCTCCAAAGGTCTCATGATGGAAAATGCTATCCACTTCCAAAGAGAACTAGGGAATTTGAATTACTATTTTTCTCTCTTCTGTTGAGTTTTGTTTCCTCTTTCTGGTGGTTCCTCCTATTGGTTCTAATTTTTACTTACAACACCATTAATGTGAAAATATTTTTAGTAGGAATGTATATGTATAGCCTATATCAGATTGTGCACCTTCTTGGGGAGAGTGGTGGGGAGAAAGTGGAAGAAACATTTTAAACTCAAAAGTGTATGGAAGTGATTGTTGATAAATCAAAATAACTTAATAAAAAATTTAAAAATAAAATGAAGTTTATAGTATGGAAGAAAAATATTTGAATATGTTTCTTAATAATTAAAAAAGATGCCTAATGAAGACTTTGCTTTACTCACAATTTTCCTAAATGAACTCATGACTTCCTTATTCCTCAGACTATAAACCAAAGGATTCAACATAGGAATAACCATGGTGTAGAACACTGAAGCCATTTTGTCTGCATCCATGGAATGCCTGGAGCTGGAGGACAAATACATGAAGATTGCTGTCCCATAGAAAATGGAAACAACTGTGAGATGGGATGCACAGGTAGAGAAGGCTTTCTGGAAGCCCTGAGATGAGCGCATCCTCAAAATGGCAGTGAAAATTAAAAAGTAGGATTTCAAGATGAAAAAAAGGGTAAAAGATGAGTGAAGTACTGCTGCAAAAAAGACAACCAATTCATTGATATATGAGATTGAGGAGGAGAGAACGAAGAGGGGTGGAATGTCACAGAAAAAGTGATGGATCACATTGGAACTACAAAAGTCTAGACTGAAAGCATTTCCTGTGAGAGTGGAAGAATTCAGAAAACCACAAACATAGCAACCAATGGCCAGACTAGCACAAACCCTAGATGTCATTGTTGTGTTATAGTGTAGGGGCTTGCACACAGCTACTGGCGATCATAGGCCATAGCAGCCAGGAGATAAATTTCAATTGTGGCAAAGTATACAAAGAAAAACATTTGTGTAGCACATCCACCATAGGAGATGGTTTTGTCTCCTGAGAGGAATCCAGCCATCACTTTAGGAGTAATGGCTGAAGAGTAGCCCAAATCTGCCAGAGAGAGGTTACTGAGGAAAAAGTACATGGGTGTGTGCAAATGGGAGTCCCACGATATCAGGAATAGCAGACCCAGGTTCCCCACCAGAGTGAGGAAGTAGATAATTGTGAATATTATGAAGAGAGGGACTTGAAGTTCAGGGGAATCTGTTAATCCCACAAGGATGAACTCCTCCACCTTTGAACAATTCTCCATGAATGCTTTTTAGAGATTTGGGTGATTCACCTGTAATGACAGAAATACAAGTAGAATAAATCACAGTGTTTATCATTCTTTTTTGAGTGTTAGAGAATCATATTTTATATATGAAACTAAAAAAATTATTATATAAATATTGTGGGGTTTGGTGTATGATAAATTAACATCATATTAATATTGCAATTACAATTTTTAGCACACATCATAAGTCCCCTTATACTCACTAAGATAATTACTGAACAAGTGCTCCCCTAGCTCCCATAACCTCCACCTTTACTTAGCATCAGTCACATATGTTGTGAACACACTATTGAATTAATTATCCCTCCGATTTCATGACCCAGAGCTCTGAAATTCCTCTTTTGAACATACGCTATGATCTTTCCATTACATATTATGCCTTACCCTTCCTCTCCCTAGATTTACTCATTGCCATAAACTCCAGGTCCTACATCCATACCATGTTTCCAATTTTATTTCCCCTACTTTGACCTTGCTCTTTCCCCTTTGTAGTGATTGAACTGTTCATTGACTGCTTCAATGATATTCCTCCAGCTACCCTAGAATTCCTTGATCCATTGCCTTTCACCAGATATTCCTACATAGAATTATGCTCCCTCTGTACCTCTAATGGTCCTAAAAACATAAGGGAGAACAAGGTCCATAAATATGCAGAGTGGATTCTCTGTAAAAACATGTTATTCTCTTGTCATTTGAAATCTCCCTGGTCCAAAGGGACACAGTTATTCTTCCCCCTCTCTCTAACTTCCCCCACTCACTTACAACTCTTCCCCTTGCATCAACAGAGACAGATGTCATCACTCTTGGTTTCTCGCCTTTCTCTACTCAAGCCTCCAAACCCCTCTTCATTTTCCTGTTTGCTTTCTGCTTTGTCCCATATCTTAGAGGAAGAGGTAGATCTTCTCACACACAAGGTTAATCTCTCCATGTGTGCCCTTCTGCTCACCCCTCCTACATTGTCCAAAAATACTGTTAGATAGGATTTAGAGATCTCTGTTAGTTTAGGAAAGTGATTTATGAATATTACCTCATTTGATCCTCACAGTTAAAGTGGAATTTGGATGGCGTATGCATTTTATAAGGGAGAAAACAGAAATAGAAAAAGATAAGAGATTTACCAAGGATCACCTAGCAAATATCCAGGGCCCAATTTGAACTCAAGTCTCTCTGACTCCAGGTCACATACTATATCTACCTGAAAGCTTGTAAGAATTTACCCCCTCAATCCTTCCTCTATTCAATTTAATTCCTCAAAAAATTTCTCATTCCCTGTTATCTACAATAATGCCTAGATTCTGCCATCTTGAAAAAAAAAATCACCATTTTAAAGATGCATCTTCCACACAATTACAATTTGATATTTTTAAAGCACAATTATACTTTCTCTCTCTGGTGCTCACTTGTGTTCAGTGGATTACTGCTATTTTTGATATAAAATATAAATGCCTCTGTTTCATGTTTAAATTCCTTCACCAACTCTGTCCATCCTATCTTCCTAGATGATTTCACATTATTCTCTCTTACATGTCCCAAATACCATGCAAACGGATCCACATCCATTTTCCCTTCCTTGATCTCTCATCTCTGCTCTATGTGCCTTTTAAAACTTAATTTTTTATAATTTATTAAATTAAACAAGCATTTCCATAACAATGTATAATAGAAAATATAGCTGCATGTGAAACAGTAAATCTATTATGTTTAACTTACTATTGCTTCTAAATATGTGAGTTATTGTGTAAATTTTTTCCCTTTTTTCCTTACCTTCCTCCACTCACCCTACAGATGGGTACCATTAGACACAAATAGGTATGTATATGTATAAATATATATATATATATGTACACACAAATATATACACATATGTATATATATACATATATATGTGTGTAGGTATACATATATGTAAATATATGAATGATTTTTCTATACATATTCTATTTATCAGTATTTTCTCTGGATGCAGATAATGTCTTTCTTCATATATTCTTTATATCTAATTTGGGAATTTATAATAGTCAAAATGACTTATTCGCTAAAAGTCATTCTTAAAACAATATTGCTGTCAATGTATACTACGTTCTCTTGCTTCTGTTCACTTCACTAACCATCAGGTCACATAAGCCTTTCCAGGTTTTTCTGAAGTCCATCTGCTCATCATTTCTTATAGGACAATAGTATTCCATTACATTTATATACTGCAACTTGTTCAGCCATTACCCAGTTGATGGACATCTCTTCAATTCCCAGTTCTTTGCCATCACAAAAAGAGCTGCTACAAACCTTTCAGAAAATATAGGCTTTTTTCCCCTTTTTGCTCTCACCATCTTTAGAAATAGACCTAGTAGTGGCGTTGCTGAGTGAAAGGGTTGAAGCAGTTTAATAACTCTTTGGGCATCATTCCAGATTGTTCTCCAAACCAGTTGGATCAGTTCACAATTCTACCAATAATGAAAAATTTCCCAATTTTTCCACATCCTCTTCAACATTTATCACTTTTCCTTTCAATAATTTTAGCCAATTTAGTAGCTGTGAAATGATTTCTCAAGGTTGTTTTAACTTGCATTTCTCTAATCAATAATGATCAAGAGCATTTTTTATATGACTTTACACTGTTTTGATTTCTTCATTGGAAAACTGTTTTTTCATATCCTTTCACCATTTAGCAATTGATGAATGGCTGGTATTCTTATAGATTTGAAAAAATTCTTTATGTATTTGAGATATAAGACTTTTATTTAAGAAATTATAAATTTTTTTTCTCAATTTTCTTTCTTCCTGATCTTTGCTACATTTGTTTTATCTGTGTAAAAATTTTTCAAGAGGTTTGGGAGGAAGAAGATGAGAATAGCTTGTTGTCCATGTTTCTCTCTTCTCTACCATCTACCTCCATGTTTACTGAGTTTTAGAAGAGGTTTTGTTTTTGTTTTTAATTTGTATTTTTCACAAATGGAGAGGATTGTATTCCTGAAAATATATATATATCTAAAAATTCTTGTTTTATTATTTGTGTCATCTGTACATTTTAATAAACAAATGTAAATGTTAAGAATAAAGATGATTGTTAGTATTTTCTTAAGAATTAAGTACTTTTATGTAAGTAGCTGCAACTGAAGTTAAGGGATCTGCTACCTCTCGCATATTGTGTACATAATTTCTGAATAAAACTGCTTCTGAATGAGCAGTTAAATAACACTTGCACTGTAAGAAAAATGGCTTGCACTGGAGAAGGCAATTTTGAGTAACTATGGAATTCATCTAAAAACTTAGTGCCTGAAGTTTGGGTGTGACAATTAAATCTATTTAAATCTCAGATCTGGGGACAATATGCATACCACTGAAAACTATGGTTCAGGGTAAAAAAAAAAGTATGTTTACAAATTATACTGTGAAAATGAGTGAGTGCTGCCTCAGGAGCCATGTTTGCTACCTGTCAAGCAGTGTTCTAAGGTATGTCACATTGATTTGTGCTTTGATGTTCTTGAAGAACTGAGTATATGCCAGTACAATAAAAAAGGGGAAAAAACTTTTCAGTTTAACGTATTAAATGTTAATTATCCATTTTACACTTAACTTTACTCATTATCCTTGGTTTATTAATAAGTTATCTATTCATAAGTCTGATAAATAATGTTCTAGGTTCTTCAAATTATCTTGTAATATCTATCTATATATCTAGGCCATCTCTGGGTCTTTATACAACCTATATTCTATGCCTCGGAAGTTTTATTTCTTCAACACTTCTTCCTCAAAGCCCCAGCTCCCTGAAATGAGCAGTTCAATTGCCAACTTGAGTATGACTCAGAACCTTTCCTGTTCCTATCATTGTCTGTGCCCATCATTTAAATAATAGATATTTCCTTGGTTTATATTTTCTATTGGTTTATCTGTGTAAAAATTGTTTTCTACCAATAGACTGTAAGATCCCTGAAGGTGGGAAATATTTCTGTTTAAATGTGTGTGTGTGTGTGTGTGTGTGTGGAGGGAGAGAGGCATTCTCAGAGATAAGCACAATACCTGGTATCTAGTCCACATTAAATATATGTTTATTGAATTGAATTAATTTCATGAAAAAACTTTAATATATGAAAACTATCAGAAAAAAAACATGACATACAATCATAAAGATCAAAAGATAATCAAGTATTGATATATTCATTTGTTTAAAACTGGGAGTGACCTTAAAGGTCATCTACTGCAACCTCTTCGTTTAAAAGTGACTCATCCATTGCCTAATGGCTGAGCCAGGATTTGAACCACAGTACTCTGGTTCTGAATTCTTTGCTCATTAAGGAATTCTGTTGTGGGGAAAAGCCTAGAGAGCTCTGTGTTTAGAGAGTTCAGTTCTAGTCCTGCTACTAACACTAACTTGCTCTGGGACTTCAGACAAGGCACCCCCTGAACCAGGGCCTCAGTCATATCACCAGTAGGTTGAGGGAGCAAGGCCACAGGGCCTTTTTTTAAATCAAAAATGTATAGCAGAATCTAGGAGATTACAACTCTAAATCATGAAAAAATCTGAGAGGGAGATTTTTACTGTTAAAATTAAAATATCATTTTTTTACTTCAGAGTTCAGAGTTCCTTATGAAACTGTTTGAAATACTTGGGTGAACAAATGATAAGTATATGAAAAAATAGCAATTGTTGACATGTCAAGACTCTCTGATTTAGGGTGAGAAGACCTGGCTCTGAATTCCAATTCTGCTCTTTATTACATGTGCCACCTCAGGTTGCTCTCCTTCCATCTCAGAGTGTCAGCTTCCTCAGTAATAAAACTGGTGAATCTGTGAGGTCTTTACCCATTCAATCTTAAGTTTTAGAAGGCAGCTAAGTAGTAAAAAGGATACAGTGAACTATATGGAATGTGGATAAACAGAGTTCAATTTCTTTCTAAGACACTTGTCACCTGTAGGACCCTGAACAAGTCACTTAATACCTCTCAGCCTCAGTTTCCTCATCTCTAAAATGGAGGTAATAACAGTATAATTTGTAGTTATTTATATATATATAAATATACATATATACATATTAATGATTACAACAGGGCTGTTGTGAGGAAGAAATGAGATTTTAAAAGTACAGTGCTTTGTGAACCTTCGAGTTTCCAATAAATACTAGCTACCATTAACATCTATTTGAATATAATAACATCAAACATTATGAAAATGGTAGTTACAAATCTATGATTTTGAGCCCTCCACCTTCTTATAACTTGAAGACAAAGATACTATTTTCCATTCATGCAGAACACATATTGGAGAATTCAGTAGAATCTGTCTCTAGTATTCTAATAGCTGAGACCTACCCGGGTCCTTTAGGATGGTGACAAGACTCCAAGAGAGAGGACTTATTGAGTGCCTTCACCTAAGGTTGTCTTCTCTTAGATGCTTAATCCAAAGAAAAGAGAAGAGGACTCAGAGAAATTGTGCCTGGCATCTGGGGCTAAAAGCTCAGAGTTTTCCATGTTGTGATCTGTTGTCCTCAGCCACCCAAGAATGGGTACGAATTAAGACAAGGGAGAATTGTTTCTGATCTTATTAATAAATGGTAACAACAATCAAAGTCAGGCTTGTCCAATGGACTTTGATCCAAATTGAGACATGAAAGATTTTCTGTGGCTTTTGGTTGCAAATTTGCAGTAGGGTTTTACATGAATGAGCACATTGCTGCTCTTAAGGGACAAGGGCTCCTCTGAGGACACCCAGAGCTACTTAGTGTCCACCTCTGAAAAGTACACAATAGCCTACCCAGGTCTATGGGGACCCAATCACAATTATTAAGGGAAATGGTGGATGCATTCATATGTTGATGTCAGGACTTCTCCATGGTATACAGAGAAGGTGGCTGCTCTCAGGACACACTAGAAATCAGGGCCATGAGCTCCCTAGGCAACAACCTGAAGGAGCCACCACATGGACAACAGGAAAATAGGCAGGGGATGAGACAAGTCCAGAAGAGCCCAGGCCCAGTGCCTTTAACAGTGCAGCTTCCATTTATTTGCTTCTTTGAAGGAAAAATGTCTGATGAATGAGGGATGATGTGACCATAAACTTAGGGGTTAAATAGGTGATGACAATGATGTAAGAAAAAAGAAAAAGAAACAAAAGGGAGCCAGAGAACCCTTTTTATGAAACACGGAAAATAATAGAAAGAATTTCAAAAGCAACAACCAATAGTAGTTTTACTATTTCCTAATGTAATAAATATTTTAAATCTGTACATAATGAAAATTAATAAATTCATGGGAGATTTTTTCCATTCCTTGTGTATTGAAATGATCAAATCTATTACTGCTTATTCTCTTGTCTGATGAAAGGCAATGACCTAAGTAGAAAGGCCTCAGGGCTTTAACTCTGCTCCTGAGGCCATGGAGCCCCAAGAAAGATACCTTGGATGGAACTCTGAGTTGGATTTTTTTCCCTTTTCTGTTCCTAGGAAGTGAAATGTTTGACTTTGGAAGTTTCAAAGGTTAGAAGAGTGAACTATAGGAATGGTAGGCAAAGTTCATGCCAGATTTTGTAGCCATTTCAATACTGACATTCTGAGGGCCAAGGGACAACTTCTGAGGATAACCTTTAAGAGTACATCTCAACATGTGAGAGACAAAAATTCATTTTGTATTCATCCTCTGTCTAGCTGTGAACTTGATGGATGAATGATATGTAGGAATTGAGCTAAATTTTGAGCCAACTCTTTCCAGAAACTGAGGTAGTGCAAAGTGGATTATACCCCAAAGGGACTTGGGAATATATTCATATATTTTTTTTTGTAAACTGAGGCACAAAACAAATGGGAACTGGATCCTCTTTCCACAAGAGAACAAAAGTGGAGGGTGAATAGGCAGCCCTATGGGACCTAAGTCCCTCTTTGCACATGGGAAGAAAACCCGAGGAAGATCATGCTGATAAAAGTCAAGAGTGATCTTTATTAAGCAGGTACAGACATGCATGTGGAGCAGACAGCCTAATACTAGGATAACTCAGTTTGGGAAAGCAAGGAGTGTTTTAATAGTTTTATAACAAAGAACAGCAGAATATGGACTGATCCCAGCAGGGGCAGGGCCTATTGTGGGTGAAAAGTTCCAGGCAGGAGTGGTGGAGAGCAGGGGCACTGACATCTTGGTACATTGAATAGTAAACAAGATAAGCACTATGACTCAGAGAGTCCAAGGCTTGAGTAAAGACAACAAGATGAGCAAGCAGGAGGTCTGCCAGAGTCCAAGGCTAACTGATAACTCAGGTGATGCCCAAAGGTTGTTTTGAGCTAAGCTAGTTTCAGGGTCACTAATTCTATGCTTCCAACTGGGCTTAGACTTGGTCACTGCAAATGATTGTTGGGTTATCAAGCCAGTCTGTGTCCTGATTGGTCAAGTTAGTCCCATACCACTCCCCTTGGTTACCTGGATAATTGAGGACCTCAAGGAAATCAAAGTAGTTAGCATATTCATTTTCACATTTTCTTGCCGTATATTACAAGGAAAAATTTCTTTGGGATACCTGATCAATGATAAATAGAACTGGGCACTATTTGCAGGTTCAAAACAAGGTTTAATGGTTATAATTTCATTCAAAATTAATAGGTAAACTTACAGTTTAGTGATCTGGGTATAGAAGCTTTGGATTGACACAATCTTCTGAGAAGAAAAGAAAAGATGTGTCCCAAAGGTGGTGCAATTGGTCAGAAAAATTCATTGAATCCTTCTCCTAGATAAGAAATGACCTGGGCAGCAAAATCACCAAAAAAAAACAAAAACTTAGCAAAGCAACCTTGGTTCATTGCTGAACAGCTTCAACAAACCATGGTCCTGTGTGCTAGTAAAGGATAGATGTTATTACCACATAAGGTGTTCCATTTATAATAAATACACAAACTTATTGATTTTATATAGATATTGAGATTTTAATAATAACATATAAGACTTTCTACTGTGCCACAATACAAAAAGGGGAAAAAAAAACATTTCAGCTAAACAGCAGAACATATACAGTATTCAAAGCAAAACCATCAAGTTTCATTTCAGACTCTTTACTTGCAAAAAAAAACCTAGGCAATAAATACAACACATTGTTTTCAAAGCTAACCTGCTTTTCTGTTCTTCCTTCAGCATTTTCTTTCTTTCAGTGCTATTCACTTAATTTTTTTCCTTTCCCTCCCCAACCCACCTTAGAGAAGGCTGCAATTAAATACACATACACGCATACTTATATATACGAGTGTATGTGTGTGTGTGTGTGCGTGTGTGTACGTATGTGTAAAACCATACTATACATCTATCTATTCATTCTTTCTCTGGAAGTGGTTAGCATCTTCCTTCATAATTCTTTTGTAGTTGGTTTAATGATTGATGGTACTGAACATGAATTAGTCACTCAGAAGTGTTCTTAGGACAATACTTATATTACTATGTACAAAGTTTTCTTTTTTTTTATTATGAGGTAATTGGGTTTAAGTGGCTTGCCCAGAGTCACACAGCTAGTGAGTGTTATGTGTCTGAAGCCAGATTAGAACTAAGGTCCTCCTCATGCCAGGGCCAGCTTTATATCCACTGTGCCACCTATCTACCCCTACAATGTTTTCTTGGTACTGTACATTTCACTTTTCACTATTTCATGTAAGTCTTTCCATGTTCTTTTTCTAAATCAACCAATTCATTATTTCTTGTAGCATAGTAGTATTTCCTCGCAGTCATATATCACAACTTGCTTAGCCATTCCCCAGCTGAAGGGCATCTATCATTTTAGTCAATGTGATAGGCATAAGAGAATATCTCAAAATTGTTTTAATTTACATTTCTAATCAACAATGACTTAGAGCATTCTTTCATATGACTATGCATAGTTTTGATTTCTTCCTTGGAAAACAACCTGTTCATAACTTTTGACCATATATCAATTACAAAATGATTTCTATAATTATAAATTTGACAAAGTTCCCTATATATTTAAGAAATGAGACCTTTATCTGAAAGACTTTCTATGAAAATGTTTTCCTAATTTTTTGGCTTTGCTTCTAATCTCCGCTACATTGATTTTATTTGTACACAACTTTTTTAATACAATCAAAATTATCCATTTAATACCTCGCAATGCTATCTCTTCTTTATTCATAAATTCTTCTCGTATACATAAGTCTGATAGGTAATATGTTCATCGTCTTTCTAATTTTCTTGTAATATATCCCTTTATATGTAGGTCATGTATCTATTTGGACATTATCTAAGTAAATGGTTTAAGATACTGGTCTATGCCCAATTTCTGCCAGACTGCTTTTCAGCTTCCCAACAATTTCTACTATATAATGAATTCTTATCCCCAAAACTTAAATCTCTACATTTGTCAAACACAAAGTTAATTTCTTTTACTAATATATTGTATATCTATTGTATAGGAACAGTATCATGCTGTTATATGTCTACTCTGTTCCACTGATCCAACTTTCTATTTCTTAACCAGTACTAGGTAGTTGTGATATTTACTGCCTTATAATATACTTTAAGATATGGTACTGCACAACCACCTTCCTTTGCATTTTTTCATTACTATCTTTGAAATTCTTGATTTTTTGTTCTTCCAAATGATTTTTGTTATTTTTTCTAACTGATTTACATCTAATTTACATCTAACCACTTGCTGGCCCACCTATTCCTTAATCTGCCTGTCTAAGAATTTCTCCCTTATCTTCTCCTACCCCCTCCACCTTAATCCATCTACCCTCCCTAAATGTCCCTCACTTATCCTGTTCCCTCACCTTATCATTTCTTTATAGACTGAGATTTTATACCATTCTTGATGCATATGTTGTTCTATCTTTAACCCATTTCTGATGGAGTTAGCTCTAGCACTACTAGCACTCCATCCCCACTTGCTTCTTCTGTATCAGTTCTTCCTTTCACACATCACTCCTATGAGATAATCGCTCTTTCTGACCTCTTCCTAACTATTTTTGCTTTTTAGAATCACACCATCATACTTAGCTCAGCTCCAGACTTTCTTTCAAAATACCCAAGAAATGATGATCGTCTTAAACACACTGATAAAATTTTCACATATAAGAAGTAAACTCACTGGACTTTTCAGTAAATCATTGAGATAGGTAATACAGTGATAATGACAATCTCAGACCAAGTCACTTAACAATAGCTCACACAGATGCACTTGAAAAGAAAATGGCAGAATCATATAGGCTCATAACTTTGGTGGCAAAGGAATTTTGTAAAATCCCCTGTGAAAAGATTAACTAACGTTGAAACTTAAAAAGTATCCTCAAATGAGAGTTTAAGTGTAAAACATCCCAATTCTCCAAATTTCTAAAAAAAAAAAGATGATAGAATCAGATACAGGAAGCCAATGAGGGGAAATATTTTCAAAATTCAGGATGAGAAGACAGAAGTTACTGCCTATGGTGAATGAATAATAAAGGATATGTCAGTCTAGGAAAGGATCTACTTCAAAGTTTATATCATGGAAGAAAAATGTTTGAATACTTTTCTCCTTAATTAAAAAAAGATATCTAATGAATACTTTGATTTATTCACAATTTTCTTAAATGAACTCATGACTTCCTTATTCCTCAGACTATAGACCAAAGGATTCAACATAGGAGTAACCATGGTGTAGAACACTGAAGCTATTTTGTCTGTGTCTGTATTATGCCTAGTGATGGTGTGTAAATATGTGAAGATTGCTGTCCCATAGAAAATGGACACAGCTGTGAGATGGGTTGCACAGGTAGAGAAGGCTTTCTGGTGGCCCTCAGATGAGCACATGCTCAAAATGGCATTGAAAATTAAAAAGTAGGATTTCAAGATGAAAAAAAGGGCAAACAATGAATGGAATACTACAGAAAATAAGACAACCAATTGATTGATATATGTGACTGAGGAGGAGAGAACGAAGAGGGGTGGAATGTCACCGAAAAAGTGATGGATCACATTGGAATGGCAAAAGTGGAGGGTGAAGGTGTTTCCTGTGAAAGTGGAAGAATTCAGAAAACCACAAACGTAGCAACCAATGGCCAGATGAGCACAAACCCTAGATGTCATTGTTGTGTGGTAATGTAGGGGCTTACACACGGCCACCTGGTGATCATAGGCCATAGCAGCCAGGAGATAACTTTCAATTGTGGCAAAGCACATAGCACATCCACCATAGGAGGTGGTTTTGTCTCCTGAGTGGAATCCAGGCAGCACTTTAGAAGTTATGGCTGAAGAGTAGCCCAAATCTGCCAGAGAGAGGTTACTGAGGAAAATGTTCATGGGTGTGTGCAAGTGGGAGTCCCACGATATCAGGAAGAGCAGACCCAGGTTCCCCACCAGCGTGATGAAGTAGATAATTGTGAATATTATGAAGAGAGGGACTTGAAGTTCAGGGGAATTTGTTAATCCCAAAAGGATGAACTCCTCCACCTTTGAACAATTCTCCATGAATGCTTTTTAGAGATTTGGATGATTCACCTGTAATGACAGAAATACAAGTAGAATAAATCACAGTGTTTATCATTCCTTTTTGAGTGTTAGAGAATCCTATTTTATAGATGAAACTACAAAATTATTATATAAACATTGTGGGGTTTGGTGTCTGATAAATGAACACCATATTAATATTGCGGTTATAACTTTTCAACACACATCATAATAAGTCCCCTTATGGTCATTAAGATAATTACTGAACAACTGCTCCCATAGCTCCCATAACCTCCACCTTTACTAGGCATCAGTCACATATGTTGGGACCACACTATGGATTTAATTATCCCTCCAATTTCATGACTCAGAGCTCTGAAATTCCTCTTTTGAACATACCCTACTATCTTTCCATTACATATTGTGCCTTACCCTTCCTCTCCTTAGATTTACTCATTGCCATAAACACCAGGTCCTACATCCATACCATGTTTCCAATTTTATTTCCCCTACTTTGACCTTGCTCTTTCCCCTTCATAGGATTGAACTGTTCATTGGCTGCTTCAATGATAATCCTCCAGGTACCCTAGAATTCCTTGATCCATTGCCTTTCACCAGACATTCCTATGTAGAATAATGCTCCCTATGTCCCTTTTATGGTACCACAAACATGAGGGAGAACAAGGTCCATAAATGAGCTGAGTGGATTCTCTGTAGAAACATGTTATTCTCTTGTCATTTGAAATCTCCCTGGTCCAAAGGAACCCAGTTATTCTTGCCCCTCTCTCTAACTTCCCCCTCTCTCTAACAAATCTTCCCCTTGCATCAACAGAGAGAGATGTCATCACTCTTGGTTTCTCTCATTTCCCTACTCAACCCTCCAAACCCCTCTTCATTTTCCCATTTCCTTTCTGCTTTGTCCCATATCTTAGAGGAAGAGGTAGATCTTCTCACATGCAAGGTTAATCTCGCCATGTGTGCTCTTCTGCTCACCTCCTCCTACATTGTCCAAAAATACTGTTAGAGAGGATTTAGAGAGCTCTGTTAGTTTAGGAAAGTGATTTCTGAATATTACCCCATTTGATCCTCACAGTTAAACTGGGATTTAGGTGGCATATGCCTCTTATAAAGGAGAAAACAGGAACAGAAAAAGATAAGAGATTTGTCAGCGGTCATCTAGCAAATATCCAGGGCCCATTTTGAACTCTAGTCTCTCTCACTCCAGGTCCCATTCTATATCCACTGAAAGCATGTAAGAATTTACACCCTCAATCATTCCTCTATTTAATTCAATTCCTCATACAATTTCTCATTCCTTATTATCTTCAATAATGCCTAGATTCTTCCATCTTAAAAAAAAAGAATCATCATTTTAAAAATGCATCTTCCACACAAGTACAATTTGGTATGTTTAAAGCACAATTACACTTTGTCACTCTGATGCTCACTGGTGTACAGTGGATCACTGCTATTTTTAATATAAAATATGAATGCCTGTTTGAGTGTGTGTGGGAGGGTGGGAAGGGAGGCATTCTCAGAGATAAGCACAATACCTAGTCCACACTAAATATAAGCTTATTGAATTGAATTTGTTTCATGAATAAACTTTAACACATGGAAACTATCAGAAAGGAAAATGGGACAAACAATCATAAAGATCAAAAGATATTCAGGTATTGATGTATTCATTTGCTTAAAACTGGGAGTTACCTCAAACGTCATCTACTGCAACCTCTTCATTTAAAAGTGACTTGTCCAGTGTCTACATGGCTGAGCCTGGATTTGAACCAGAGTACTCTGGTTCTGAATTCTTTGCTCATTAAGGGAGTCTGTTGTGGGGAAAAACCTAGAGAGCTCTGTGTTTAGAGAGTTCAGTTCTAGTCCTGCTACTAACACTAACTTACTCTGAGACTTTAGATGAGGCCCCTCCCCGACTGGGGCCTCAGTCATATCATATCAGTGAACTATATGGAATGTGGATGAACAGAGTTCAAGTTCTCTCTAAGACATTTGTCACCTGTAGGACCCTGGACAAGTCACTTAATATATCTCAGCCTCAGTTTCCTCATCTCTAAAATGGAGTTAATAATAGCATAATATATAATTATATATACATAATATGTATATATGTTACATATATACATATATTAATAATCATAACAGGGATGTTGTGAGGATCAAATGAGACTTTAAAAGTGCAGTGCTTTGTGAACCTTCAAGCTCCCAATAAATACTAGCTACCATTAGCATCTATCTGCATATAATGACATCAAAAATTATGAAAATGGTAGTTACGAATCTATAATTTTGATCCCTCTACTTTCTCATAACTTGAAGACAAGGATACTATTTTTCATTCATGCAGCATTCATATTGGATAATTCAGTAGAACCTCTCCCTAATATTCTAATAGCTGAGACCTACCTGTGTCCTTTAGGATGGTGACAAGACTCTAAGAGAGAGGACTTATTGAGTACCTTCACCTAAGGTTGCCTTCTCTTAGATGCTTAATCCAAAGAGAAGAGAAGAGGATTTGGAGAAACTGTGCCTGGCATCTGGTGCTAAAAGTTCAGAGTTGTCCGTGTCATGATCTGTTGTCCTCAGCCACCCAAGAATGGGTTTATTGGTGCTCTTAAGGAACAAAAGCTTTTCTGAGAACACCCATAGCTACTTAGTATGCACTTCTGAAAAGCACAAAATAGCCTGCCCAATCTGTGGGGACCCAATCACAATTACTAAGAAAAGTCATGGATGTATTCAGATGTTATTGTCAGGACTTCTCCATGGTACACAGAGAACATGGTTACTCCCAAAAGACAAGAAATCAGGGCTATGAGCTCATTAGCCCTAGACATGAAGGACCCACCACATGGACAACAGGAAAATAGGGAGGGGATGAGACTAGTCCCCCAGGGCCCAGTAACAACACCTTCTAATAGTACAGCTTAAGTTCATTTGCTTCTTTGAAGAAAAATATCTGACATCGGAGGGATAAGGTATGCAGAGATTTAGAGGACTACTAGGTAATAACAATGATGCAAGAAAAAAGAAAAGAAATAAAAGAGAACCAGTGAATCATTTTAAAAATACACAGAAAATAACAGAAAGAATTTCAAAAGATGGCATCAACAAATGGTAGAGTTTTACTATTGACTAATATAATAAACCTTTAAAAATGATATGTAATGAATATTAACAACTTTGTGGATGATTTTCTTCCTTTCCTTGTGTATTGAAATGATCATATCTATTACTGCTTATTCACTTCATAATACAAATAATATAAATTAAAAAGGAAGAATCCTCTGCCTCCATAACTTCCTAGTAGCTTTCAGCTTTCAAGGTTTTGTCCACCCATTTCTGACTCTTTGTGACCTCATTTTGAATTTTCTTGGCAAAAATACTGGAGTGATTTGCTATTTCCTTCTCCAGATGATTTTACAAATGAGGAAACTGAGTCAAATAGTGTTAAGTGACTTGCCCAGAATCAAAGAGACTGTAAATTTCTGAGGCTGGATTTCAACTCAGGTCTTTCCAACTCCAGTCCCAGCACTCTATCCACTGTTCCACATAGCTGCCATGTTCCAGGTAGCCAGTCCTCCAATATGTTAGTTTTGTGCCAAGTGGAAGATAATGACATAGTACAGCTTCCTCTCTCCAGTTCACTGCATTTGTCTAGTAGTTTCCCTAATCTAACTAACCAAGCCTCATAGACAGCCACTGCCTCTGCTGGAAATAGTCTCCAAATTCTCTAATAATGCCTTCAAGCAGTAGACTCCTAATGAAGATGAAGACTCCTAATATTAGAGCTCAGGTTGGAATTTGATTAGTTGAAGGGCTTTTCAAATTTTCTTCATTCCACCCTTTGCCTACAAGCCCCTGGCTTCTACAGATTTTCCGTAAGAGCTCAGTTGAAACATTCAATTTCAGAATCACATATTCTCAGATGTAGGACCCTCAAAGTACATTGAGTCTGGTGTATACTACAACAAGAATGATTTTGGCAATGTGGTGGAGATAATGTAGATAGAATTACTTCTCAGCTATTAATTGAATCATGGTGTGATGAGAAGACATTGCCAAACCAAAAAAAAAAAAAAAGGTTGGGGAGAATATTAACAATGTTTCCTGTAGCATTAAATGAGTATCACCCCCAAGTCCCTTAATAGAAAGATTAGGTTATTTGCACAAGGTCACATGATTAGAAAGTGAAATAGGCACATGGGCAATTGCCAGACTCCCCATCCTTCCCCTTTCTGCTGTGAGAGCTAACCTAAAGGCTCCTCAAAAAGATGAATTGAAAATTTATGAACTTCAGAAAGTCTCATGCACTGAGGGCTGGAGTTATGACAAATGGTTCAAATTCCTTAAACTCCTATAAACTGCAAATCAACATTGGAACTGCAGATTCAGTTATCGGAAAGGTTCAAAGGTATGATGCTTCCAAGGTCAGAAAAAATATAATACAAATATAAATGTAGAAAAAAAATAATACAAATATAGATGTAGAGAAAACAATATCTCAGGTGTGCTCCTTAATTAAAAGGATAAGCCTAGCTATTACTTTGCACCCTGGACATTTTAATTAATGCAATACTGACACCTTTATTCCTCACACAATAGATGAAAGGCCTCAAAAAATGGGATGACCATGATGTGGAACATTGATACCATTTTCTCTGTAGCCACGGAATGATTAAAACAGGGCCATAAATGCAGGAGGATTCCTGTCCCACAGATCATGTACCTACCTTTGATTTCATGAAGCTGAAAAGATTTTACACAGGCACAATTAATGAAATTATGATAAGAAAACAACCAGTTGGATGGGAAAAACATTTTTGAATCAAATTGCTCTGATAAGAGATTGGTATCCAAGATCATTTACATTTCTCTTTGTGTAATATACATGAATGTGTATATAGACATGTATGTGTGTGTGTGTGTAAAATAGTCATTCCCCAAAATAATAAAAATATAAATCAAAATAACCCTGAGTCTACACCTCACACCATACAAATTAGGAAAGAAAATCAACAAAATGTCAATACTCAGTGTTGGAGGGATTAAGTCACATTAATATGCTGTTGGTAAAGCTATGAAATGGTACAATAATTTTGGAATGGATTTGAAATTAGGAAAATAATGTGATTAAAGTTCCTATATCATTTGAACTAGAAACTCCCTTACTAGACTTATTTCCCAGGAAAGCCATTGATAAGAAGAAAATCATTATATACAGCAAAATATTTACAACAGTCTTTAGGAAATAATAAAGAATTGGAAACAAAATAGATGTCCACCAACTGGGAATGGCAAAAAGAATTGTGTTATCCAAATGCAATGTAATATTACTGTGCTATAAGAAATGATGTGTCTGATAAATACATTGGGTAGAATGCGTGGGGAGAAGTTATGAAGAGGTAAATTTAGGCTGGATATTAGGAGAAAAACATTTCTAAACCATTGGCACTGAACAAAATGAAATGAGTATCCTCAAGAGACAGAGGCTTTCCTCTCTTTTAAACATAGATTGGATACCTTGCTGGGAATGTTAAGAGTAGAGATATCTTTGGATATGAGATTGTAAAACCTATTTTTTTTGTACCTTGATTCTAATTCTAAATTATATGGATTGATTTATTAAAAAAAATCTTAGAAGAGAAATTGAAAAACATGAAACCCAAACCCTAGGAGTTTTTTATACTTAGGACAATCAAAGTGAATAAGTACCTTCATTTGCCTTGTATGAAATGTTTAGGTTTTGTGGCATAATAGGCATAGGGTTGGACTGCATTCAATGCAGTTAATCAGTGAACAAAAATATATTAAGGTCTTATTACATGTCAGTCACTAAGAAAAATCCTGTCTGTGTCTGTCTATGTGACCATGTGTAACTAAATTCTCAGTTCTCCCACACAACTCTTTAAGAATGTGAATTAGGCAGAGTTTACCAATTTGCATCAGTAGAGAGCAGCCATGGGAATTCTATACACCACCTCCCTGCATTTGGCACTGTCCTTCAAATGCAAAAGCTTAGGGGGAATAATAGGTGATTTTCAACTAGATATTTGTTATGTTTTCAATATTTTATCAATTTTCAAATTAAATACAAAAAACCAAAAGACCATTTCCACATACACAGCAGTACATACTGGATTCAATATAAAATCTTGAATTTCCATTTTGGACTGTTTATTTTTGAAAAAAAACTATGTAATAAATACTATACATTATTTTCTATGTGATTCTGCTTTTTTGTGCTTCCTTCAAAATTTTCTTTTGTTCTCAGCTGTATACTTTTAAATTATATTATAAATATTTAATTTATATTATATTATTTGTATTACATTTTATTTATATTTTCTCTCTCTTTCCAACCCATCCTAGCAAAGGTTAAAATTAAACATGAATACACACATATGTATGTATGTATATAGATAGATAGATATACATACATACATACATACACATATACATATATATGTGTAAAACCATACTATTCATCTATTTATCAGTTCCTTCTCTAGAGGTGGATAGCATCTTCTTCATAGATCCTTTGTAGTTGGCTTGAGTATTTATTATACTCAACATGAATTACTTATTCAAAGGTGTTATTTGAACAGTATTTCTGTTACTATGTATGTACAATGTTCTCTTGGTACTGCTCATTTCACTTTTCATTATTTCATTTAAGGCTTTTCATGTTTTCTTTTTCTTTCTTTTTTTGTGACTCAGTAGGGGTTAAGTGACTTGCCTAGGTTCACACATCTAGTAAACATCAAGTGTCTGAGGCCAGATTTAAATTCAAGTCCTCCTGAATCCTGGGTGAGTGCTTTATCCACTGTGCTACCTAGCTGTCCCTCCATGATTTTTTTAAAAAGCAACCAGTTCATTATTTGTTGGAGCACAGCAGTATTCCATCACAATTATATACCACAACTTGTTTAGCCATTCCCCAATTGAAAGGCATCTATCATTTTAACTGCTCTGATAGGTGAAAGATAATATCTAAGAGTTGTTTGAATTTGCATTTCACTAATCAATAATGATTTAGGGCATTCTTTATTCAACTATAGTTTTGATTTCTTTATGGGAAAACTACCTGTTCATAACCTTTGACCATTTATCAATTGCTGAATTACTTGTATAATTATAAATTTGACAAAATTCTTTATATGTCTAAGAAATGAGACCTTTATTTGAAAGAATTTCTATGATTTTTTTCAAGTTTTCTGCTTTTCTTCTAATCTTGAATACATTGGTTATATTTCTATAAAACCTGTTTAATTTAATATAATAAAAAGTATTTTTTACACCTCACAATCCTCTCTATCTCTCATATGTTCACAAATTGTTCTCCTATCCATAAGTCTTATAGGAAATATGTTTCATGTCCTTCTAATTTTCTTGTGATATCTCCCATTATATTTAGGTCATGTATACATGTTGACCTTATCTTGGTAAATGGTTTAAGATATTGATCTATGCCCACTTTCTGCCAGACTGTTTTCCAGCTTTCCAACAATTTTCACCAAATAATGAATTCTTATCCCCAAAACTTAAGTCTTTATATTTGTCAAACATGAGGTTATTATAATTCTTTACTATTGTGTATTATATGTCTACTCTGTTCCACTGATCCACCTTACTATTTCTTAATCAGCATTAGCTAGTTTTGATATTTACTACTATATAATATACTTTAAGATTAGTACTGCTGAACTACCTTTCTTTGCATTTTTTACCAGTGTCTTTGAAATTGTTGACTTTTTATTCTTCAAAATGATTTTTATTACTTTTTCTAACTCTGTAAAACAACATCTAGCTATTTGTTTCAAATGGCATTGAATAAATAGGTAGGTTGGGTAAATCATCATCTTCAATATATTGGCCTTGCCTACTCATGAAAAGTGATATTTTTCCAATTACTTAAATCTCCTTTATTTGATTAAAAAGTAAATTTTATAATTATATTCATGTAGTTCCTGGGTCTGTATTGACAGGGATACTCTCTGGTGTGTTATACTGTCTACAGTTATCTTAAATGGGGTTTCCCTTACAATCTCTTCTCCTTTTTTATATTCAATAATATTTTATTTTTTTCCAATTACAAGTAAAGATAGTTTCATCTTTCATTTTTGTAACATTTTAAGTTCCAAATTTCTCTCTCTCCTCCCCCTTCCCTCCTTCCTCCAAAAGACAGCAAGCAATCTGATATGGGTTATACATGTACAATCATGTTAAACGTATTTCCACATTAGTCATGTTGCAAAAGAAGAATCAGAACAAAAGGGAAAAACCACAAGAAAGAAAAAAAGTGAAAATAGTATGTTTCAATCTGCATTCAGACTTCATAATTCTTTCACTGGGCATTTTTCTTCATTCTCTTTTCCTCCCCACAATTTCTAATTCTTTGCCACCACAAAAAGAGCTGCTATAAATATTTTTGTACATATGGGTCCTTTTTCTTGGTTATGACTTCTTTGGAATACACATCTAGTAGTGATACAGCTGGATCAATGGGTATGTACAGTTTAATAGCCCTTTGGGGATAATTCCAAATTGCTCTCCAGAATTATTGGATCAGTTCACAACTCAACCAATAATGTGTTAGGGTTCCAATTTTCCTACATCTTCTCCAACACTTACCAATTTCCTTTTCTGTTATATAAGCCAGTCTGACAGGTGTGAGGAGGTACCTCAGAGTTGTTTTAATTTGCATTTCTCTACTCAATAGTGATTTAGAGCATTTTTTCTTATGAATATAGATAGTTTTAATTTCTTCATCTGAAAATTGCCTGTTAATATCCTTTGATCATTTATCAATTGAGGAATGACTTGTATTCTTATACATTTGATTCAGTTCTCTAAATATTTTACAAATGAGGCCTTTATGAGAAATACTGACTGTAAAAAGTGTTTCCCAGCTTTCTACTTTCCTTCTAATCTTCGATGCATTGGTTTTGTTTGTGCAAAAACCTTTTAATTTAATGTAATCAAAATTATCCATTTTGAATTTCATAATGATCTCCTCTTGTTTGATCATAATTTCTTCCCTCCTCCATAGATCTGACAGGTAAAGTATTCCCTGCTGTCCTAATTTGTTTGTGGTATTATCCTTTATATCTAAATTGTGTACCCAATTTGACCTTATCTTGGTATAGGGTATGAGATGTTGACCTACGCTGAGTTTCTGCCATGCTATTTTATAATTTTCCCAGCAGTTTTTGTAAAATAGTGAATTCTCATGCCAGAAGCTGGAGTCTTTGCATTTATCATGTGAAAGAAGAATCAGAACAAAAGGGAAAACCACAACAAAGAAAAATCAAAGAACAAAAAAAGTGAAAATAACATGCTTCCATCTGCATTCAGACTTCATAATTCTTTCACTGGGTGCTTTTCTTTGTACGTCTTCACTCCATCACATACTTCACACTACAGTGTATAGTATACCTAAACTATTCTATTGATCCACCACTCTATTTCTTAGCCAGTATCAAATAGTTTTGATGATTGCCGTCCTATAATATAGTTTTAGATCTGGTATAGATAGATCACCTACCTTCCTTTGCATTTTTTTTCATTAATTTCTTTGATATACTTGACTTTTTGTTCTTCCAGATGAATTTTGTTACTGTTTTTCTAGCTCCATGGGATAATCTTTTGATAGTTTGATTGGTGTGGCCCTGAATGAATTAATTTAAGTAAAATCTATCTCTTCTCAGAGAGTTTTGTTGGTGATATCTAAAAATGCTGATGATTTATGTGGGTTTGTTTTATATCTCACTACTTTGCTGAGATTGTTAAGTGGTTCATCTAACTTTTCAGTTATTTCTTTAGGATTTTCCAAATATATCATCATATTGTCTGCAAAAAGAGGTAGTTTCTTACCTAATTTCCCACTCTGATTTCTTCAATTTATTTTTCTTCTCTTTTGCTATTACTAGTATTTCTAGAACAATATTGAATAATGGCTCTGGCACATAGTGTAGTTTCTGTTTTTCTTTTTTAATTAAATCTATTTTAGCTTTAACTTTGTCTGAAATGACAACTGCTACCTCTGTTTTGTATTTTTTTACATCAGCTGAAGCATAATAAATTCTTCTCTACCTCTTTGTTTTTGTTCTCTGTGTACTTCTCAATTTTTAATTATACTTCTTGTAAGCAACATATTGTTGAATTCAGATTTTTAAAACATTCTGCTATACATTTCCATTTAAGAGTAAATTCATTTCATTCACATTCATAGTTATTACTAATTGAGTATTTCCATTCATCCTATATTTCTTCACTATCCTTTTAGTCCTATTTACTCCATCCCTCCTCACAGGTCTAATTTACTTTTAACCATTAACTTGCTGTCTTGTTTTTTAATCTACTCAACCAGCTAAGAATCTCTCCCTTATTCTCTCCCCCACCCTTATAATTCTTAATCCACATACTCTTCTAAAAGTCCCACCTTTATCCTATTCTTTGAGCCTCTTATTTCTTTCTAGATTTAGAAGACTTCTATACACTTCTAGATCTATATGTTGTTCCCTCTTTAACCTATTTGTGATGAGAGTAAGCTTCTAGTACTACTTGCTCATTCTATATCAATTTTTCCTTTCACACCTCATTTGTATGAGATAATTGCTCCTTTTTACCTCTTCCTACTCAATTTTGTTTTTTTTTATAATCACCCTATCATACTCAGCTCAGCCTGCATCCTTCTCTCAAAATATCCAAGTAATTATGACAGTCTTAAGACTAGGGATAACATTTTCACATCTAAGAAGTAAACAGTTTGACTTTCTACTAGACCTTTCGGCAAAACATTGAGAATGATGATAGAGTGATGATTATCAACCCAGCCAAAGTCATTTAAAAATACCTTATTGAGGTTCACATGAAAAAAATTACAGATTCATAAAGGCTGATGTGTTCAAGACATCATATCTTTCTGTAGTAAGGGAAGTTTGTTCAAGCTCCTGTGAAAAGATGAAGAAATATTAAGTCTTCAAAAGTATCTTCAGGGACAACTAGGTGGTACAGTGGATAGAGCACTGGCCCTGGAGTTAGGAAAACCTAAGTTCAAATCTGGCCCCGGACACATAACACTCATTAGCTGTGTGACTCTGGGCAAATCACTTAACCCCAATTGGATTACAAAAAAAGTATCTTCACCTGAAAGTTTTAGTGTGAAAATATCCAGTTTCTCCAAATTTCTAAAAATTATGCATCACAGAGTCAGATAGAAGAAGCCAGTGTGGGGAGATGTTTTCCAAATTCAGAATGGAAAGAGAAAAGTCACCATCTATGGTACATGAATAGTGAAGACTGTGTCAGCCTAGGACAGGATATACTTTGAAGATCATATTGTAGAAGAAAAATAGTTGAATGTTTTTCTCCTTAATTAAAAGGAGATACCTAATGAAGACTTTGTCTGCTTTGTGATTTTCCTAAAAGCACTACTGACTTCCTTATTCCTCAGACTATAGACTAGAGGATTCAGCATAGGAAGGACCATGGTATAGAACACTGAAGCCACTTTGTCAGTGTCCATGGAATGCCTGCAGCTAGGTTGTAAGTACATGAAGATTATTGTCCCATAAAATATGGACACAGCTGTGAGATGGGAAGCACAGGTAGAGAAGGCTTTCTGGAGGCCCTCAGCTGATTGCATCCTCAAAATGGCAATGAAAATTAAAAAATAGGATTTCAAGATGAAAAAAAAGGCAAAGAACACATTGAATCCTACAGCAAAGAAAATAACCACTTCATTGACGTATGAGACAGAGTAGGAGAGAACCAAGAGAGGTGGAACATCACAGAAAAAGTGATGGATCATGTTGGAGAGGCTGAAGATGCTTCCTGTGTGAATGGAGGCAAAAAGAAAACCACACATATGGGAACTAGTGACCAGACAAGCACAAACCCTAGATGTCATTGTTGTGTTGTAATGGAGGGGCTTACACACAGCAGCCTGGTGATCATAGGCCATAGCAGCCAGGAGATAATTTTCAATTGTGGCAAAGTATGCAAAGAAAAACATTTGTGCAGCACATCCATTATAGGAGATGGTTTTGTCCCCTGGGAGGAATCCAGCCATAACTTTAGGAGTAATGGATGAAGAGTAGCCCAAATCTATCAGAGAGAAGTTACTGAGGAAAAAGCACATGGATGTGTGGAGGTGGGAGTCCCACAGTATCAGAACTACCAATCCCAGGTTGCCCACCAGGGTGATGAGGTAGATGATGGTGAATATTATAAAGAGAGTAACCTGAAGCTCTGGGGCATCTGTTAATCCCACAAGGATGAATTCCTCCACCTCTGAACAATTCTCCATAAATGTCTTATAGGGATTTGGATGATTCACTTTTGATAACTGAAACAAAATTAGCAAAATAAATCATGACATTTATCACTTTTTTGAGGGTTATAGAATCATATTTTTATAATAAATTCCAAAATGTTAAAAATTATGATTATTAATGTTGGATAAATTAACATCATACAATTAACAACATACAATCAACATCATTGGAATTATGATTTTTCAACACATTGTAATAAGTCCCCTCACTAAGGGGGATCACTTATTAAGACCATTACTGAACAGGTCCTCAACCTCCATAACTCCCAGGACCTCCATCTTTTCTGTGCATTAATCTCATATATTGTGTCCATACTATTGAATTGATCATCCCTCCAATTCCATGACCCATAACTGAAATTCCTCTTGAATACATCCCGCTATCTTTGCACTCCACATTCTGCCTTACTTTTCCTCTCTCTAGATTTACTCCTCAATATAAACACCAGTTTCTACACCTCTACCATTTTTCCAATTTTATTTCCCCTATTTTGTCCTCACTCTTTCCCTTTCACAGGATTGAACTGATGATTGTTTCAGTGAGAGTCCCTCAGCTACCCTAGAATTCCTTGGTCCATTGCCTTTCATGAAATATTCCAACTTAAAATTATGCTCACTGTCTACCTTTAACGGTCCTACAAACATAGAGCAGAACATGGTCCATAAATATGCTGAGTGGGTTTTCAATAGAAAGGTGTTATTCCCTTGTCACTTGTACCCTCCTGGTCCAAAGTATCTCAGTTAATCTTCCCCCATTAACTCTCTATCCCACTTTCCTGTATCACTTCCTTCCTCTTGAATCAGAAAAGAGAGATGTCATCACTCTTGGTTTCTCTCATTTCCTTACTCAACCCTCCAAACCGCTCTTCATTATGCCCTGTTCTCTGCTGCTTTCTCCCTAACTTAGAGGAAGAGGTAGATTTTCTCACTGCCAAAGTTAACTTCTCTATGTGTGGTCTTCTCATCTCCTCATATCTCCTCCAAAAATACTAATAGATAGGATTTAGATAGCACTATTAGTTTAGGAAAGTGCTTTATTAATATTACCTCATTTGATCTTCCCAACAAACTAGGAATGTAGGTGATATGCCCACTTTACAGAGGAAGAAAGAGAAGTAGACGGAGATAAAAGACTTGACATGGGTCACATAGTAAGTACCTGGGGCCCAATTTGAACTCAAGTCTCTCTGACTCCAGGTCCACACTGTATCCACCTGGAATTCTCCATCATTGTTTTAGTTTATTTTCTTCCTCTTTTTCAATTTTTCATTCCCTATTTTCTAAAATAATTCCCAGATTCTGTCATATTTTTAAAAAAAGTTGTCATTACAAAATTACATGTTCCAAACAATTACAATTTGATATTCTTTGTGGTTTTTTTTTTGACTAGGCAATTGGGGTTAAGTGACTTGTCCATGGTTACACAGATAGTGATTGTTGTGTGTCTGAGGCCAGATTTGAACTCAGGTCCTCCTGATTCCAGTCCCAGTGCTCTATCCACTAGGCCACCTAGCTGCCCCACAATTTGATATTCTTAAAGCACAGATGTACTCTCTGTCTCTCTGATGCCCACTGGTATTGAGTGGATCACTGCCATTTCTTGTATAAAATATGTATCCCTGTTTCACATTTAAAACCCTTCACAAATTCTCTATTCTATCTCCCTAGATTGATTTCACATCATTCCCCATCTCATGTGTCCCACAGGACAGGCAAATGTTTCCACATTCATTTCTCCAGCCTTCATCTCCCATCAATGTGCCTTTGTACAAATTGCTCTTCATGCCTCTGACGCTCTATCTCTTTAACACTTCTTCTTAAAATCCCAGGCTCCTTGTACCAAGCAGTTCAACCACCAACTTTAATAGTCAGAATCTTTCCTGTTCCTCTCATTGTTTACATTTCTTTGGTGTATATTTTTTATTGATTTTTCCATATAAAAAATTGTTTTCTACCTCTAGACTATAAGATCATTGAGGGTGGGAAATATTTGTGCTTGATTGCATGTGTGTTTTTGTGGAGGCAGTGGAAGGCTATTCTCAGAGATAAGCACAATACCTGGTACAGAGTCCACATTAATATATGCTTGTTGAATTGAATGAATTTCATGGATAAAATTGAACACATGAAAACTATTGGGTAGGAAAACATGACAATAATAAAGATCAAAAATTTCTACTAAATACTTAATGAATCTTAATAGATGAACTCATTTAAAACTGGCAGTGATCTTATAGATCATCTAGTGCAATTCCTTCATTTATAAGTGATTTGACCAAAGCCTACATGGCTGTCCCAGGATTTGAACCATACTACTCTGGTTCCAGATTCTT
Source organism: Vombatus ursinus (assembly GCF_900497805.2). Taxonomy (NCBI): domain Eukaryota; kingdom Metazoa; phylum Chordata; class Mammalia; order Diprotodontia; family Vombatidae; genus Vombatus; species Vombatus ursinus. The sequence goes on from NW_020954440.1 coordinate 815,629, forward strand.
CCCTCATTAAGGAAGCCTGGTGTGGGGAAAACACCGGAGAGCTCTAAGTTTAGAGAGCTGGGTTCCAGTCCTGCTACTTCCACTAACTTACTCGGGAACTTTAGACAAATTACCTTCCCAACCGGGGCCTCAGTCATACCACCTGCAGGCTAAGAGAGCAAGGCCACATGACCTTTTTTTTAAATCAAAAATGTACAGTGGGATTTAGGCAATTACAGCTCTTTAAATCATGAAAAATAGAAATGAGGATTTTTACTTTTAAAATTACAATGTCATCTCTTGCAAAACCTGAAAAAGATTTTTTTTTTAAATTCAGAGTTCCAACTCCTTCATGAAATGCTTTGAAATACTTGGGTGAACAAATAGTAAGTATATGAAATAATGAAAATTGTTATTATGGCAACACATCAATTTAGGGTGACTGACTGACTCTGAATTCCAGTTCTGCTCTTTATTACATGTGCCACCTCAGGCTGCTCTCCTTCCATCTCAGAGTGTGAGTTTCCTCAGCCATAAAACTGGATGACCCATAAGGACTTTACCCATTCAATCTTAAGATCTAGGGAGCAGAGAAGTGGAATAGAGGATACAGAAAAGGATGTGAAATCTGGATGAAGTGAGTTCAAATTCTGTCTAAGAAACTTGCCACCTATATGACCCTGGACATGTCACTTAATGTCTCTCAGCCTCAGGTATCCTCATCTCTAAACCTATATCACAGGGCTGTTGTGAGGATCAATGAGATTTTAAAAGTACACTGCTTTGTGAATGTTCAAATTCTCAAAAAATGCTAGCTACCATTAGCATCAATTCAAACACAATAACATGAAATATTATGAAAAAGGCAGTTGCAAATCTATGATTTTGAACCCTGCACCTTCTCATACCTTGAAGACAAGAATACTATTATTCATTCACGTGGCACTCATATTGGAAGAATCTTGTAGAACTTGTCATTATTATTCTAATAGCTGAGACCTACCTGGGTCCTTTAAGATGGTGACAAAAGTCCAAGAGAGGGGACTTATTGCGTACCTTCACCTGAGGCTGTCCTCTATTAGATGCTTAATCAAAAGAGAAGAGTATTTGCAGACACTGTGCCTGGCATCTAGTGTTACAAACTCAGAGTTTTCCACATTGTGGTCTGTTCTCCTCAGTCATTGCTGCTCCTTTGATTTGCTGACAGGAAGGTCATTAGATGAACTAAAGCAATGTTTCTGATCTTACTCATAAATGAAGGATGAAAACAACCAAACTTCAGGCTCGTCCAATGGACATGGGTCCAAATTGAGACATAAAAGGCTTTCTGTGGCTTCTGGTCACAAACTTGCAGTAGGGTTTTACAAGAGTGGGCATAATTCTGCTCTTAAGGGACAATGGATCCTCTGAGGACTCCCAGAGCTACTTAGTGTGCACCTCTGAAAAACACGTAATGGCATACCCAGGTCTGTGGGGACCCAATCACAATTACTAAGGGAAGTCATGGGTGTATTCAGATGTTACTGTCAGGATTTCTCCACAGAGAACATGGCTGTTTTCAGGAGACACAAGAAAGGAGGGCCATGAACTCACTAGACCTAGACCAAAAGGAGCCATGACATGGACAACAGGAAAAAAGGCAGGGGATGAGACAGTGCTTCTTGCTTCATTGGAAAAAAATGTCTGATGGGGGGGAGGGATGAGATATATACAGACTTGGGGGATTGATAGGTAATGACAAAGATGCAGGAAAAAAGAAAATAAATAAGAAAGAACCAGTGAATCATTTTAAACATGCACAGAAAACAGCAGACAGAATTTCAAAAGGTGGCGTGACACCAAAAAGTAGTAGTTTTATATAGATTAAATATAATAGACTTAAAATGGTACATAATGAAAATTAACAGCTTCATGGGCAATTTTCTTTTTTTCTTCATGTTTAAATATTCAATTTCAGAATCAGATACACTCAGATATGGAAGGGACCTCAAAGTACATTGAGTCTGGTCCACACTTGAAACAAGAATTCTTTTTGCAGTGTAGTGGAGATAATGGAGACAGAATCAGTTGTCAGCTACTAATCTAATCATAATGTGGTGAGAAGGCATTGCCAAAACAAAACAAAAAAAGGTTCAAGAGGATATTAACAATGATTCCTGTAGCATTAAAGTGTTATTGTTCATAAGTCACTTAATGGAAAGATTAGTTTACATGCATCAAATCATATAATGAGCAAGTGAGATAGTCACGTGGGCAGTTTCCAGAACTTAATATCCTTCCCCTTTCTACTATGAGAACAAACCTAAAGGTTCCTCAAAAAGATGAATTGAAAGTTTTTGAACTTCAGAAACTCTAATTCACTGAAGGCTGGAGTCATGATTAGGAAGTTTCAAGGATGCTTCTAAGGTCAGGAAAGAAAGGGAGGATGCACTCCAATATCCTATGGAGGTTAAACAGGCTGTGGGTCTTGGAGAATGTTTGCACTAGGAAAATATAAATGTGGAGGAAACAATATCTTAGGTGTGCTCCTTAATTAAAAGAATAAGCCTAATGATGACTTTGTCCCCCCATAAATTTTAAAGAAACAATATTGACCTCTTCATTCCTCATGCTATAGATGAGAGAACTCAACATTGGGATGACCATGATGTGGAATACTGACATCACTTACTCTGTAGCCATGGAATGACTAGAGCAGGGCCATAAATACAGGAGGATTCCTTTCCCGTGGAATATGAACATTGCTCTGAAGAGGGAAACACAAAAGAAGAAGTACTGTTGGTAGATTTGGGCAGGACAGGTTCTTGTGATGATTTTGAAGATGAATAAGAAGTCTAGTAACATCACAAAATGGAGTAAGGGGAAAGACATTAAATCATGAAATATACAAATCCAGTTCAGTGTTTCAGAGTAGGAGAGAGCTCCAAGTGCGGGAAAGTCACAGAAAAAGTTATGGATCACATTGAAACTACAGAAGTCAAAAGTGGAGAAATTTTCTCTGTGAATGGAGGAATTCAGAAGACCACATATATAGTATCCAATGGCCAAATTAGCAATTGTGCTAGATGTCATGTGTGATGTAGGAGAGAGTCTTATATAAAGCTACATTTAGATCATAGGCCAGAGAAAATTTTGTGGATTGAATAAAGACCACAAGAAAAAAAAAATAACTGTGCAATGAATCAATTGTAGAAGATGGGTATGAAGAATCCATCCATCATTCCTGCAGTAATGGCTGAAGAGTAGCTAAAATCAATGAAGGATGATATTGTGCAAAAATAATACATATTTGTTTGGTAGTATAAGTCTTAGTATATAAAGAGTGGCACTTAACTGAGGTGAATTCAAAAGGTATTAGCTAACCAGGACAAGCTTTGGTGTTTGAGCTCTTTTTGAACCTACTGACATTGGAAAAGCAGAAGGAGATGGTGAGATTCTCTGGGTGGAGGATGGTCCTGGGACCTTCCTCCTCACACCCTGAACCTGTATCAAGCTAAGAGTGCAAAGCTCTGCTCTGTTTTTCTCCCCATTTCTCCCCTCGTACTAGGGGACTTCAACATACAAATTGATGCTCCCTCAACTACCCTAAATCTCACACTTCTCAACTTATTCATCTCCCCTGACCAATTCTTGCACTCTACCTCATTGTCACACAAAAAATAGGCTTACCCTTGAACTTGTAGACACCTACAAATTCTCCACTTCTATGTTCCTTGCCACTGAAAACACCTTATATAATTACAATCTGTCATTTCACCTCTCTTTCTGTCTTGCAATTTTTTATTAATTTATTTTGACTTATCAATAATCACTTCCATATGCTTTTGAGCTTAAAATTTTTCTCCCCCTTCCTCCCCACCACCTTCCCCAAGACAATGCATAATCTGATATAGGCTATACATTTACATTCATATTAAACATATTTTCACATTAGTGATGTTGTAAGTAGGAATTAAAACCAATAGGAGGAACCATTAGAAAGAGGAAACAAAAGTCAACAGAAGAGAAAAATTATAACAATTCAGCTTCCACAGTTCTTTCTTCAGGTGTGGATAACATTTTCCATCACACAACCTCTGGAGATGTCTTAGAGCCTTATATTTCCAGGAAGGGTTAAGTTTATCAATATTTATCAACTTATTTATCAATAAGTTTATCAATAAGTCATCACTCAGCGTGGCTGTTATTGTGTACAACATTCTCTTGGTTCTGCTCACTTCATTCGGCATCAGACCATACAAGTCTTTCCAGGTTTTTCTGAAGTCAGCCTGTTCATCATTTCTTATAGCACAATAGTATTCCATCACATTCATGTACCACAACTTCCTCAGTCATTCCGCAATTGATGGGTATCCTCTCAATTTCCAATTCTTTGCCCCCACAAAAAGAGCTGCTATGAATATTTTTGTACATGTGGGTCCTTTTCCCATTTGTGTGATCTCTTTGGGATATAGCCCTAGAAGTGCTATTGCTGGGTCAAAGGGTATGCACATTTTTATAACCCTTTGGGCATAGTTCTAAATTGCTCTCCTAAATGGTTGGATCATTTCACAACTCCACCAACAATGCATTAGTGTTCGAATTTTCCCACATCTTCTCCAACATTTATCATTTTCCTGTTTTGTCATGTTGGCCATTCTGATAGGTGTGATGTGGTACCTCAGAGTTGTTTTGATTTGCATTTCTCTAATCACTAGTGATTTAGAGCATTTTTTCATATGACTATATCGATGGCTTTAATTTCTTCATCTGAGAACTGTCTGTTCATGTCCTTTGACCAGTTATCAATTGGGGAATGGTTTGTATTCTTATAAATTTGACTTAATTCTGTATATATTTTAGAAATGAGGCCCATATCAGAGAGACTAGTTGTAAAAATTCTTTCCCAATTTTCTACCTTCCTTCTAATCTTAGTGGCATTGACTTTGTTTATGCAAAAACTTTTCAATTTAACATAATCAAAATTATCTATTTTGCTTTTCATAATGTTCTCTATCTCCTGTTTGGTCAAGAATTCTTCTGTTCTCCATAGATATGACAGGTAAACTATTCCTTGCTCTCTCAGTTTGCTTATACTATCAGCCTTTATATGTAAGTCATGAACCCATTTTGACTTTATTTTGGTATATGGTGTGAGATTTTGGTCTGTGCCTAGTTTCTGCCAAACCCTTTTTCAGTTTTCCCAGGAGTTTTTTTTTTCTTCAAAGAGTGGGTTCTTATCCCAGAAGCATGTGTCTTTGGGTTTATCAAAAAATAGATTACTATAGTTATTGACTACTTTGTCTTGTGTATTTAACCCATTCCACTGATCCACCACTCTATTTCTTAGCCAGTACCAAGCAGTTTTGATGATTGCTGCTTTATAATACAATTTAAGATCTGGAATGGCTAGGCCACCTTCCCCTGCATTTCTTTTCATTATTTCTCTTGATATTCTGGACCTTTTGTTCTTCCAAATGAATCTTGTTATTATTTTTTCTAACTCTATAAAATAATTTTTTGGTAGTTTGATTGGTATGGCACTGAATAAGTAAATTAGCTTAGGTAGAATTGTCATTTTTATTATATTAGCTTGGCCTACCCATGAGCAGCTGATGTTTTTCCAATTATTTAGATCTGATTTTATTTACTTGAAAAGTGTTTTGTAATTGTGTTCATAGAGTTCCTGGGTTTTTTTCAGGAGGTAGACTCCTAGTATTTTATAATGTCTACAGTAAGTTTAAGTGGAATTTCTCTTTCTATCTCTTGCTGTTGGGCCTTTTTGGTAATATATAGAAATGCCGATGATTTATGTGGTTTTATTTTATAGCCTGCAACTTTGAGAAAATTGTTTGTTATTTCAACTAGTTTTTTACTTGATTCTCTGGGATTCTCTAAGTATAACATCATGTCATCTGCAAAGAGTGATAGCTTTGTTTCTTCTTTGCCTATTCTAATGCCTTCAATGCCTTTTTCTTCTCTTATTGCTAAAGCTAACATTTCCAGTATGATGTTGAATAAGAGTGGTGATGATGGACATCCTTGTTTCACCCCCGATTTTATTGGAAATGCTTCTAGCTTGTCCCCATTACATATTATGCTTGCTGAAGGTTTTAGATAGATGCTATTTATTATTTTAAGGAAGAATCCATTTATACCTATGCTCTCTAGTGTTTTTAATATGAATGGGTGTTGTATTTTGTCAAAAGCTTTTTATGCATCTATGGAGAAGATCATGTGGTTTCTGTTCATTTTGGTGTTGATATGATGGATTATGCTGACAGTTTTCCTTATATTGAACCAGCCCTGCATTCCTGGTATAAATCCTACCTGGTCATAGTGTATTATTCATGTGATAAGTTGCTGTTATCTATTTGCTAATACTTTGTTTAAAATTTTTGCATCTATATTAATTAGAGAAATTGGTCTATAATTTTCTTTCTGTTTTGACTCTTCCTGGTTTAGGTATCAGCACCATATTTGTATCATAAAAAAAATTTGGTAAGATTCTTTCTTTACCTATTTTACCAAATAGTTTATATAGTATTGGAATTAATTGTTCTTTAAATGTTTGATAGAATTCGCATGTAAATCCATCTGGCCCTGAAGATTTTTTCCTAGGCAGTTCATCAATGACTTGTTCAATTTTTTTTGTGAGATGGGGTTATTTAAGTATTTTACTTCCTCTTCTGTTAATCTGGGCAATTTGTATTTTTGTAAATATATATCCATTTCACTAAGATTGTCAAATTTGTTGGCATATATATGGGCAAAATAATTCCTAATGTTTTAATTTCCTCTTCCTTCGTGGTAGTTTCACCCTTTTCATTCTTGATACTAGTCATTTGGTTTTCTTCTTTCTTTTTTTTTAATTAGATTAACCAAAGGTTTATCTATTTTATTGGTTTTTTCATAAAACCAGCTCTTAGTTTTATTTATTAGTTCAATAGTTTCCTTATTTTCAACTTTATTAATTTTTCCTTTGGTTTTCCTTTGGTTTGATGTTTAATTGAGGATTTTTAATTTGTTCTTTCTCTAGTTTTTTTTAGTTGTATGCCCAATTCATTGCTCTCTTTTTCTATTTTATTTATGTAAGCATTTAGAGATATAAAACTAACCCTAAGAACTGCTTTTGCTGCATCCCATAAGTTTTGGTATGCTGTCTCATTATTGTCATTCTGTTAAATGAAATTGTTGATTGTTTCTATGATTTTTCTTTGACCTAATCTTTTTTAGGATTAGATTACTTAGTTTCTAATTATTTTTAGTCTATCTTCCCATGGCCCTCTATTACATATCATTTTTATTGCATCATGATCTGAAAAAGATGTATTTAATATTTGTGCCTTTCTGCATTGGATTGTGAGGTTTTTATGCCCTAGTACACAGCCAATTTTTTTGTATGTGTCATGTACCGCTGAGAAAAAAGTATATTCCTTTCTATCCCCACTCAGTTTTCTCCAGATGTCTATCATACCTAACTTTTCTAATGTTCTATTCACCTCCTTAACTTCTTTCTTCTTTATTTTGTTGTTAGATTTATCTAGTTCAGAGAGGGGGATGTTGAGGTCCCCCACTAGTATAGTATTGCTATCTATTTCTTCCTGTAACTCCCTGAACTTCTCCTCTAAGAATCTGGATGCTATACCATTTGGTGCATATATGTTTAGTAATGATATTACTTCATTGTCTATGATGTCTTTTAGTAGGATGTAGTTTTCTTCCTTATCTCTTTTCATAAGATCTATTTTTGCTTTTGCTTTGTCTGAGATCAGGATTGCTACCCCTGCTTTTTTTTTTTTACTTCAGCTGAAGCATAATATATTTTGCTCCAGCCTTTTACCTTTAACCTGTATGTATCACTCTTTTTCAAATGCGTTTCCTGTAAATAACATATTGTAGGATTATGGTTTTTATTCCAATCTTCTATATGCTTCTGTTTTATGGGAGAGTTCATCCCATTCACATTTACAGTTATGATTATTATCTGTGTCTTTTTCTCCATCCTTTTTTACCACCTGTTTATGGCCTTTCTTTCTCCTTTCTCCTTTCTCCCCCTTACTAGTGTTTTCTTTTGACCACAGCCTCCTTCAGTCCCACCTCCCTTCTATTATCCCTTTCCCTTTTCTTCCCCTTTACCCTTACTGCTTCTTCCCTCCCTTCTATCCCCCTCCCTTTTCTTTCCCCTTTCCCCTCCTACTACCTGTAGTACAACTTAGATTTCTATACCTAACTGATTATGTTATTCCCTTCTTCAGCCAAATCTGATGAGAGTAAGGTTCAAAAAATGCTCCCTTCTTTACCTCTGCTCTAATAGCTTTTTGTGTCTTTTTTTCTGTAATGTAATTTACCCTTGTCTCCCTCCTCCTTTCTCAGTACATTTTCTTAGCTCAGACTAATCCATTTGCCTGGATCCATTTATTCCACTTGATTAATTTTTTTTTATCTTTACATCAAAGTCAACTATATCCACCCCCTTTATGTATACTCCTTTAACATGGTATAATAACAATACAGTTCTCAAGAGTTGCAAGTGTCATCTTGCCTTGTAGGGATGTAAACATTTTGCCCCTCTTAACAACATATTGTATCTTTCTGTCCCATTTACCTTTTTATGTCTCTCTTGAATCTTGTACTTGAAGATCACATTTTTTGTTAAGCTCTGGTCTTTTTATCAGGAATGTTTGGAAGTCCCCTATTTTGTTGAATATCCATCTCCATTCCTGAAAAATCATGCTCATTTTCATTAATTGCCTGAATTCCAAGCTCCTTTGCCTTATGGAATATCATGCTCCATGCCCTATGGTCTTTTAATGTAGAGGCTGCAAGGTCCTGTGTAATCCTGACTGTGGTTCAATGATATTTAAATTATTTCTTTCTGGCTGCTTGCAATATTTTCTCTTTGATCTGGTAATTTTGGAATTTGGCTATTATATTCCTTGGTGTTTTCAATTTGGGATCTCTTTCCCTACATTGGTCAAGGGACTCCAGAGAGGAACGTAATTTAGAGTTGAACAAATTCAACAAAGGTTCATTACAGGGGAAAAAAATAAGATTGTCAATGGTGAGGAAGTGATTCTTTCTATAGTTATTTTACCTTCAGGTTCTAGGCCTTCAGGGCAGTTTTCCTTTATGATTTCCTGAAGGATATTGTCAAGGCTCTTTTTTCATCATGACTTTCAGGTAGGCCTATAATTTTTAAATTGTCTTTCCTGGATCGATTTTCCAGGTCAGCTGTTTTTCCCATGAGGTATTTTACGTTTTCATCTATTTTTTTCATTTTTTGTTTCTTTTTGAATGATTCTTGCTCTCTCATAGAGCTATTAGTTTCCATTTGTTCAATTCTAATTTTTTAACATACTGTTTTTTTCTGTTAGATTTTGCACTTTCTTCTCCAATTGGTCAATTGTATTTTTAATGGATTTTTTTCCTCATTGTACTTTTTTTTTCTAATTGGCCAATTGTGTCTTTTTGGGACTTGTTTTCTTCATTGTACTTTTTTTCCACTTGGTCAATTGTACTGTTAAAAGACTCCTCTACCTCTCTCATTTGACTTTTAAAATCCTTCTTGAGTTCTTCTAAGAAGGCTTTTTGGGCTTCAGACCAGTTCATATTCCCTTTTGATGTTGTAGATGTGGGTTGATGACAGTGTTGTCCTCTTTAGAATTTCTGTCTTGATCTTCACTCTTTTCATAATATGAATCTATCACATGTTTCTTTTTACTCATGGTGTTTCTTTATTCCCTGGCATTTAAAGAGATTAAGCTCTCCTGCTGGGGAGCAGAGGGCAGTGACCCAAGCTTCTTGTGTTGGGAGCTTAGGTCTTGGTCACTGGTTTTGTGTGCTAGGGCCTCTTATGTTGGCAATTGGAGGCTTTAGGATTCTGACAACTTATCTGGTGTTGGGCTGGAATCAGCAAGGCTGGGACTTTCAGGTAAATCTAGGTTGCCTGCTTTTCCTTTCCTTTAGCTTTGTTTAGCTCCTTTTAGATAAGTGCTGCCAGGTGTTTATCTGCCTGCGGCCCCTTGAAGTGCTTATTTCTCCCTTATTTCTGTTGAGGTACTGAGAGACTTCTTTGCTGTAGAATGCTGGGGGACCTGGTGGTTTTCTTAGCTGGTTTCCACTGGCTCCCCTACCCTCACTGAGGCACACAGATGTCCATCTGTTGGTGTTTGCCTGCTCGACCACCTGGGCTTTGGGATCTCCTCCTGGATGGCAGTTGGAGGCTGTAGGGTTCTGACAGCTGACCTGGTGTTGGACTGGAATTAACAAGGCTGGAACTTTTTGGCACCTCTAAGTGGCTTTCTTCAGCTCCTTTTAGACAAATGCTGTCGGGTTCTTATCCACCTGGGGCCCTTTGTAGTGCTGCTTCCCTTATTTTTGCTGAGGCACTGGGAGACCTGTTTGCTGTAGAATGCCGAGGCACCAGAATCTCCTCCTGGTATGCTAAAATGGGTCTTTCCACTAGCTGGCTGGGTGACTCCTGTTTCCCCCAGGGTAGGAGGGGCCTTTCCCATTAATCCCTTTGGCTACCTGGGCTACTGCAGTACTGCACCCCATCTTTCTTATGGTTCAGCTGTTACAGGGTTTTTTCTGGGGTGATTTTTTCTGGGTTTTCAGAGGTTGATAGGGGAGGGTGAGAGTGACTACCTTTTTACTCTACCATCTTGGCTCCTGGAAGTGGAAGTTCTGTCTTGCAATTTCAAACTTTGTTCTTTATTCACACCCCAGGAAACACTCCCTTGGTACCATCATCATCTCCTAAGGAATCACTTCCTCACCATTGACAATCTCATTTTTTCCCCTGTAATGAACCCTTGGTGAATTCTTTCAACTCTAAATTACATTCCTCTCTGGAGTCCTTTGACCAATTATCATATCTAAGATTTTGCCCTGCCTAGCCTTCATTTGGAGTAACTCCCATCATCCATTGCTTTTGGTCTGATTTGATAAATATTTATTAAATGTCAACTATATCCAAGGCACTGTGCTAAGTACGAAGTGTACAAATAAGAAAAACAAAGATAGTTCCTGACCTCAAGGAACTTACAATCTAATAAGTGAAAACAATACACACAAAGGTACCTGGAGAGGAAACAATGATGACTGTGGTGTCAGTGACATAATGGTGGTGATGATGATGATGATGATGATGATGATGATGATGATGACACAACCAAGCAGAGTAGATGGAAGCAAATGTGGAGGAAGCTGAAATTTTCAGCCCTTTCCAAAGGGAGTCTATAGGAAAATGTTGGTTTTTTACCTTTCACTGAAGCCCTTCCATCAGAGGGGCAGAAGGAAATGAGTGTACCAAAGAGTTGTTAATATCAAAACTGAAACAATCTCCATGATGATGAGGTATCTGGTAATGAGCTTAGGCTGGGGAAGGGAGAGGGGCATGATGATTATACAGGTGGAGACAAGATAAAGAACAGGTGGTATGTGTTTTTGCTCTTATACGTGTGCTGCTATTGGAGGTTGGGAAAAAATCACAAACTGAGCTTACTGGGTGCACTACAAATGTAGGTAATATAATCTTACCTGGATGACCATCCTCTTATGGTGATTAATTGGCAATTTGGTTAATTGGGGTACAACACCTGTTTTAACTCTGTATCTCTCTTTTTTATTGTGTTTTTTTTGTGAGCAACATATTGTCAAACTCAGATTTTTTAATCCATACTGCTATCCATTTCCATTTTATGGGAAAATTTATCCCATTCACATTCAAAGTAATCACTAGTTATGAATTTCCCTCTTCCTATGTTACCTTATTATCTTTCTCCTCTATTTGCCCTATCCCTCCTCATGGATCTAATTTACATCTAACCACTTCCTGGCCCTCCTATTACTTAATCTACCCACCTGTCTAAGAATCCCTGCCTTATCCTCTCCCACCAACCTCCACTTTAATCTACCCCCCCAAAAGTCCCTCCCTTATCCTATTCCCTTATGCTATCCTTTTCATTTCTTTATAGATTTAGACTTTTATAGCCCTCTGGTTGCATATGTTGTTCTCACTGTAACCCATTTCTGATGAGAGTAAGCTCTAGCAATACCAGTAGTCCATCCCCACTTGCTTCTTCTGTATCAGTTCTTCCTTTCACACATCATTCTTATGACATAATTGCTCATTTTGACCTCACTCTACCAAGTTCTCCTTTTTAGAATCACCCTATCATACTTAGCTCAGCTTCAGACTTTCTTTCAAAATACCCGAGTAATGATGACAATCTTAAGTGCACTGATAACATTTTCACATATAAGAAGTAAACTCACTGGACTTTTCAGTAAAACATTGGGATAGATAATACAGTGATGACGACAATCCCAGCCCAAGTCACTTAATAATAGCTTGCACAGATGCACATGAAAAGGAAATGGCAGAGCCATATAGGCTCATAAATTTGGTGGTAAAGGAATTTTGTAAAAGCTCTGGTGAAAAGATGAACTAACATTTCAACTTCAAAAGTATCCTCAAATGACAGTTTAAGTGTAAAACATCCAGTTCCTTGAAAGTACTGAAAAATAGAGATAATAGAGTAAGATACAGGAAGCCAATGAGGGAAGATGTTTTCCAAATTCAGCATGGGAAGACAGAAGTTACTGCCTATGATCCATAAATAATAAGGTATATGTCAGTCTAAGAAAGGATGTAGTGTAAAGTTCATACCATGGAAGAAAAATATTTGAATACTTTTCTCCTTAATTAAAAAAGATGCCTAATGAAGATATTGCTTTACTCACAAATTTCCTAAATGCACTAATGACTTCCTTATTCCTCAGACTATAGACCAAAGGATTCAACATAGGAATGACTATGGTGTAGAACACTGAAGCCATTTTGTCTGTGTCCATGTTATGCCTGGAGCTGGGGTGTAAATACATGAAGATTACTGTCCCATAGAATATGGACACAGCTGTGAGATGGGTAGCACAAGTAGAGAAGGCTTTCTGGCGGCCCTCAGCTGAGCGCATCCTTAAAATGGCAATGAAAATTAAAAAGTAGGATTTCAAAATGAAAAAAATTGTAAAAGATGAATGGAAAACTACAGCAAAGAAGACAACCAATTCGTTGATATATGTGACAGAGGAGGAGAGAACCAAGAGGGGTGGAATGTCACAGAAAAAGTGATGGATCACATTGGAATTGCAAAAGTGGAGGCGGAAGGTGTTTCCTGTGTGAGTGGAAGAATTCAGAAAACCACAAACGTAGCAACCAATGGCCAGACTAGCACAAACCCTAGATGTCATTGTTGTGTTGTAATGTAGGGGCTTACACACGGCAACCTGGCGATCATAGGCCATAGCAGCCAGCAGATAACTTTCAACTGTGGCAAAGTACACAAAGAAGTACATTTGTGTAGCACATCCACCATAGGAGATGGTTTTGCCTCCTGAGAAGAATCCAGCCATCACTTTAGGAGTAATGGCTGAAGAGTAGCCCAAATCTGCCAGAGAGAGGTTACTGAGGAAAAAGTACATGGGTGTGTGCAAATGGGAGTCCCATGATATCAGGAATAGCAGACCCAAGTTCCCCATCAGAGTGATGAGGTAGATGATAGTGAATATTATGAAGAGAGGGACTTGAAGTTCAGGGGAATCTGTTAATCCCACAAGGATGAACTCCTCCACCTTTGAACAATTCTCCATAAATGTCTTTTAGGAATTTGGATGATTCACCTGTAATGACAGAAATACAACAAGTAGAATAAATCATGGTGTTTATCATTCTTTTTTAAGTGTTAGAGAATTGTATTTTGTATATTAAACTAAAAAACACTTATATAAACATTGTGGGGTTTGGATGTGTGATAAATTAGCATCATACTAATATCGCAATTATGGTTTTTCAGCATACATCATAATAAGTCCCCTTATACTCATTAAGATAATTACTGAATAGATTCTCAACTTCCATAGCTCCCATAACTTCCACCTTTACTTGGCATCAGTCTCATATGTTGTGACCACACTATTGAATTAGTTATCCCTCCAATTCCATGACCCAGAACTCTGAAATTCCTCTTTTGAACATACCCTACTGCCTTTCCATTACATACTGTGCCTCATCCTTCCATTCCCTAGATTTACTCATTACCAGTAACACCGGTTCCTACATCCATACCATGGTTCCAATTTGATTCCCATACTTTGGCCTTACTCCTTCGCCTTCATAGGATTGAACTGTTCATTGACTGCTATAATGATAGTCCTTCAGCCACGGTAGAATTCCTTGGTTCATTGCCTTTCACCAAACTATACTCTGTAGAATTGGGATCCTTATGTACCTTTTATGGTTCCACAAACATGAGGCAGAACAAGGTCCATAAATACCCTGAGTGGATTCTCTATAGAAACATGTCATTCTCTTGTCATTTGAAATCTTCGTGGTCTAAAGGAACTCAGTGATTTTCCCCCCTTATTAACTCTCTAACAAATATTTCCCTTGCATCAGCAGAGAGAGATGTCATCACTCTTGGTTTCTCTCCTTTCCCTACTCAAGCCTCCAAACCCCTCTTCATTTTTCCCTTTTCCTTTCTGCTTTGTCCCATATCTTAGAGAAAGAGGTAGATCTTCTCACACAAAAAGGTTAATCTCTCCATGTGTGTTCTTCTGCTCACCCCCTCTTACATCATCCAAAAATACTATTAGATAGGATTTAGAGAGCTCTCTTAGTTTAAGAAAGTGATTTATGAATATTACCTCATTTGATCCTCACAGTTAAAGTGGAATTTGGGTGGTGTATGCATTTTATAAGGGAAAAAACAGAAGCAGAAAAAGATAAGAGATTTGCCAAGGGTCACTTAGCAAATATCCAGGGCCCAATTTGAACTCAAGTCTCTCTGACTCCAGGTCCCATTCTATATCTACCTGAAAGCCTGTAAGAATTTGCCCCCTCCATCACTCCTCTATTTTATTTAATTTCTCTTTTACAATTTCTCATTCTTTATTATCTACTATAATGCCTAGATGCTGCCATCTTGAAAAAACTCAGCATTTTAAAACCATCAAAAAATTATCATTTTAAAAATGCATCTTCCACACAATTACAATTTGATATATTTAGAGCATAATTATACTTTGTCTCTCTGTTGCTTACTGGTGTTCAGTGGATTACTGCTATTTTTAATATAAAGTATGAATGCCTCTATTTCACATTTAATCCTTTCACCAACTCTCTCCCTCCTATCTTGCTACATTGATTTGACATTACTCCCTCTTTTATATGTCCCACATGCCAGGTAAATGGATCTACATGCATTTTCCCATCTTTGATCTCCCAAATCTGATCTATGTGCCTTTTAAAAATTATTTTTTAATTTATGGTATTAAAGAAGCATTTTTATAACATAGTATAATAAAAAGATGATTGCATGTGAAAAAATAAATCTATTATATACAACTTACTATTCCTTCTAAATATACAAGTTATGATGTAAATTTATTTCTTTTTCCCTTTTTGCCTTACCTTCCCCTATACACCCTACAAATGGGTACCATTAGACACAGATAGGTATGTATGTGTGTGTAGATATGCATATGTATATACGTATACATATATGTGTATATATATATGAATGATTATTCTATACATAGTCTATTTATCAGTTCTTTCCTGGATGCAGATAATGTCTTTCTTCATATATCCTTTACAACTAATTTGGGTATTTATAGTAGTCAAAGTGACTTATTTGCTCAAAGTCATTCTTAAAACAATATTGCTGTTATTGTATACAACATGTTCTCAATTTTACTCATTTCACTCCATTGTTTTTTGCAAGTTTTTCCACGTTTTTCTAAGATCATTGAGGTGAGACTTTTCTTATAGCATAGTAGTATTCCAGCAAAATCATATACCACAACTTTTTCAGTCATTACTCAATTGATGGCCATCCCTGCAATTTCCAGTTCTTTGCCACCAGAAAGAGAGGTGCTACAAACATTTTAGAACATATAGGCATTTTTTTTCCTTTTTCTCTAGCCATTTTTAGAAATAGTCCTAGTAGCGGTATTGCTGGTTCAAAGGGTTTAAGCAGTTTAATAACTCTTTGGGCATAAATCTGGACTGCTATCCAAAATGGTTGGATCAGTTCACAATTCTACCAACAGCGAATTAGTGTCCCAATTTTTCCACATCCATTCCAACATTAGTCACTTTCACCTTCAATAATTTTAGCCCATTTAGTCGGTGAAAAATGATATCTCAAGGCTGTTTTAATTTGCATCTCTTTAATCAATAGTGATCAAGAGAATTTTTTAATATGGCTATGAATTGTTTTGATTTCTTCATTGGAAAACTGCATTTTCATATCCTTTAAACATTTATCAATTGGGCAAAGGCGGCTATTCTCATAGATTTGACACAATTCTTTGTATATTTGAGATATAAGACCTTTCTCTGAGAAACTATTTATACAATTTTTTCTCAGTTTTCTTTCTTCCTGATCTTTGCTACATTTGTTTTGTCTGTGTAAAAACTTCTCAATTTAATGTAATCAGAATTATCCATTTTACATTTAACTTTACTCTTTATCTTTGGTTTATTCATAAGTTGTCTATTCATAATTATGTAAATAATATGTTATATGTTCTTCAAATTTTCTTGTGATATCTATCTTCATATCTAGGTCATCTCTGGGCCTTTATACAACCTGTCCTCCATGCCTCTGAAGTTTTATTTCTTCAACACTTCCTCTTAAAAGCCCCAGCTCCCTGAAATGAGTAACTCACTTGCCAACTTCAATACAACTCAAAACCTGTCCAACCAGGGCTTCAGTCATGTCACCTGTAGGCTGATGGAGCAAGGCCACAGGACCTTTTTTTAAATAAAAAATGTACAGTGGGATCTAGGTAATTACAACTCTTTAAATCATGAAAAAATCTGAGAGGGAGGTTTATACTATTAAAATTAAAATATTATACATTGGAATAGCTGGAAGAATTTTCTTTTTGTTTTTTTGTTTTTTGTTTTTATTTTTTTGCTATAAAGTTCACAGTTCCTTATGAAGTGCTTTGAAATACTTGGGTGAACAACTGATGAGTATATGAAAGAATAACAATTGGTGACATGTCAAGACTCTTCGATTTAGGGTGAGAAGACCTGGTTCTGAATTCCAATTCTGATCTTTATTACATGTGCCACCTCAGGTTGCTCTCCTTCTATCTCAGAGTGTCAGCTTCCTCAGGTAGAAAACTGGATGATCCATAAGGTCTTTACCCACTCAATCTTAAGATTTAGGAGGCAGAGAAGTAGCAAAGAGTATACAGTAAACTATATGGAATGTGGAAGAACAGAGTTCAAGCTCTCTCTAAGACACTTCTCACCTGTAGGACCCTGGACAAGTCACTTAACATCTCTCAGTCTCAGTTTCCTCACCTCTAAAATGAAGGTAATAACAGCACTTGCCTCACAGGGCTGTGGTGAGGATCAAATGAGATTTTAAAAGTGCAGTGCTTTGTGAACCTTCAAGTTCCCAATAAATCCTAGTTATCATTAGCATCTATTTGAATACAGTAACATCAAACATTATGAAAATGGTAGGTACAAATATATTATTTTGAACACTCTACCTTCTCATCACTTGAAGACAAGGATACTATTTTTCATTTATGCAGCACTCATATTGGAGAATTCAGTAGAACCTGTCCCTAGTATTCTAATAGCTGAGACCTACCTGGGTCCTTTGGAATGGTGACAAGACTCCAAGAGAGAGAACTTATTGAGTACCTTCACCTAAGGTTGTCTTCTCTTAGATACTTAATCCAAAGAAAAGAGAAAAGGATTCAGAGAAACTGTGCCTGGCATCTGAGGTTAAAAGCTCAGAGTTTTCCACGTTGTGGTCTGTTGTCCTCAGCCACTGTAGCTACTTAGGTCTTGCTGACAGGAAGATCACTACATGAACCAAAGTAAGGTTTCTGATATTATTAATAAATGAAGGTTGACAATAACCAAAGTCAGGCTTGTCCAATGGACTTTGGTCCACATTGAGACATAAAAAGCTTTCTGTGGACACAAACTTGCAATAGAGTTTTACAAGAATGGGCATGATGCTGCTCTTAAGGGACAATGGCTCCTCTGAGGACTACCAGAGCTACTTAGTATGCACCTCTTTCAAAGCAAATAATAGCTAAACCAGTCTGTGGGGACCCAATCACAATTACTAAGATAAGTTATGGGTGTATTCAGATGTTGTTGTCAGGACTTCCCCATGGTACATGGAGAACATGGTTGCTCTCAGAAGATAAGAGATCAAGGCTATGAGCTCACTAGTCCTAGACATGAAGGAGACATGACATTAAGAAGACGAAAATAGGCCAGGGATGAGACTGGCCCCCCAGGGCCCAGGAGCAACACCTTCTAATAGTACAGCTTCCATTCATTTGCTGCTTTGAAGAAAAATATCTGATGGGGGAGGGATGAGGTATGCAAGACTTGAGGGATTACTAGGTAATGACAATGATGCAGGAAAAAAGAAAAGAAATAAAAGAGAACCAGTGAATCATTTTAAAAAAAAAAAACACAGAAAATAAGAGAAAGAAATTCAAAAGATGACATCAACAAATGGTACACTTTTACTATTGGCTAACATAATAATCCTTTAAAAATGATACATAATGAAGATTAACAGCTTTGTGGGTGATTTTTTTTTCATTTCTTGTGTATTAAAAGGATAATATCTATTACTGCTCATTCACTTCACAATAAAAATAATATAAATTTAAAAAGAAGAAAACTCTGCCTGCATATCTTCCAAGTAGCTTTCAGCTTTCAGAGTTTTTTCCACTCATTTCTGACTCTTCATGACCTCATTTGGAATTTTCTTGGCAAAAACACTGGAGTGACTTACTATTTCCTTCTTTAGCTGATTTTACAGGTGAGGAAACTGAGTCAAATAGGGTTAAGTGTCTTGCCCAGAGTCAAAGAGCCAGTAAATTTCTGAGGCTGGATTTGAACTCAGGTTTTTCCAACTCTACTCCCAGCACTCTAACCACTGCTCCACATAGCTGCCATGTTCCAAGTAGCCAGTCCCCCAATTTGTTAGTTTTGTGCCAGGTGGAAGATGATGATATAGCACAGCTTCCTCTCTCCAGTCCACTGCATTTCTCTAGTAGTTTCCCTGATCCAATCAATCCAATCCAACACAACCACTGCCCCTGCTGGAAATAGTCTCCAAATTCTCTAATCAAGCCTTCAAGCAGTAGACTCCTAAAGAAGATGAAGACTCCTAATTCTAGCAGTTCAGGCTGGAATTTGATTAGTTGAAGGACCTTTCAAATTCGCTTCATTCCACTCTTTTCCGACAAGACCCTGGCTTCTAGAGATCATCCATAAGAGCTCAGTTAAAACATTCAATTTCAGAATCAGATACTCTCAGATTTAGGACCCTCAATGTGCATTGAGTCTGAAGCATACTACAATGAGAATTCTTTTTGCAATGTTGTGGAGATAATGGAGATAGATCAGTTGACAACTGCTAGTCTAATCATAGTGTGTTGAGAAGACATTGCCAAACCAAAACCAAAAAGCTTGGGGAGAATATTAACAGTCTTTCCTGTAGCATTAAATGATTATCACCCCCAAATCACTTAATAGAAAGAATGGATTATTTGCACAAAGTCATATAATTAGTAAATAAAATGGTACAATAATTTGGAATTTGATTTGGAATTAGGCAAATAATGTGATTAAAGTTCCCATATAATTTGAACCAAAGACTGCCTTACTAGGCTTATTCACCAAGAAAGCCGTTGAGAAGAAGAAAATCATTGTATACATCAAAATATCTACAACAGTCTTTAGGAAACAATAAAGAATTGGAAACAAAATAGATGTCCATCAACTGGGAATGGCTAAAAGAATTGTGGTATCTGAATGTAATGTAATATTACTGTGCTATAAGAAATGATATATCTGATAAGTACATTTGGTAGAACACATGGGGGAAGTTATAAAGAGGTAAATTTAGGCTGGATATTAGGAGAAAAAGATTTCTAAGCCATTAGAACTGAACAAAATGAAATAAGTATCCTCAACAGACAGTGGATTTCCTCTCTTATAAACACAGAATTGATACCTTGTTGGGATTCTAAATTATATGAATTTATTTATTGAAAAAATTTAGAAGAAAAATTAAAAAACATGAAACCCAAACCCTAGGAGTTTTTTATACTCAGGACAATCAAAGTGAATAAGAACTTTTATTTCCCTTGTATAAAATATTTAGATTTCATAGCATAATGGGCAGAGGGTTGGACTGAATTCAATTCAGTTAATCAGTAAACAAAAATTTATTAAGTTCTTATTATGTGTCAGTCACTATGAAAAAATCCTGTCTGTGTCTGTCTGTGTGACCATGTGTAACTACATTTTCAGTTCTCCCACCCAACTCTCTAAGAATGTGAATTAGGCAGAGTTTACCAATTTGCATCAGTAGAGGGAGTATACCACCTCTCTGCATTTGGCATTGTCCTTCAAATACAAAAGCTTAGGGAGAATAGGTCATTTTCTACCAGATATTTGTTATGATTTTAGTATTTTATTCATTTTGAAATTAGATACAAAAAGAACAAAAGACCATTTCCACATGCACAGTAGTACATATTAGATTCAATATAAACCCAAGAATTTCCATTTCAGACTGTTTATTTTTGAAAATAACTGTAATAAATACTATACATTATGTTAGATGTGATCCTGCTTTTCTGTGCTTCCTTCAAAATTTTCTTTTGTTCTGTGCTTTATAATTTTAATTTATATTATAAATATTTAATTTACATTAATTTATATATATTACATTTTATTTATATTTTCTCTCTCTTTCCACCCCATCCTAGCAAAGGCTGCAATTAAACATGAATATACACATATGTATGTATGTATGCATGCATATAGATAGATATACATACATATATACATACATGTGTGTGTGTGTGTAAAACCATACTATACACCTATTTATCAGTTCCTTCTCTAAAGGTGGATAGCATCTGCCTTCACAGATTCTTTGTAGTTGGTTTGAGTATTTATTATGCTCAACATGAATTACTTATTCAAAGGTGTTCTTTGAACAATATTTCTGTTACTATGTATGTACAATGTTCTCTTGGTACTGCTCATTTCACTTTTCATTATTTCATTTAAGGCTTTTCATGTTTTCTTTTTCTTTCTCTTTTTGTGACTCAGTAGGGGTTAAGTGACTTGCCTAGGTTCACACATCTAGTAAACATCAAGTGTCTGAGGCCAGATCAAGTCCTTCTGAATCCTGGGTGAGTGCTCTATCCACTGTTCCACCTACCTGTCACTCCATGTTTTTCTAAAAGTAACTACCTCATTATTTATTGTAGTATAGTAGTATTCCATCACAATTATACACTACAATTTGTTTATCCATTCCCCAATTGAAAGGCATCTATCATTTTAACTGTTCGATAGGTGAAAGATAATATCTCAGAGTTGTTTTAATTTGCATTTCACTAATCAATAGTGATTTAGGTCATTCTTTATTCAACTATAGTTTTGATTTCTTTATGGAAAAGCTACCTGTTCATAACCTTTGACCATTAATTAATTGTGGAATTACTTGCATAATTATAAATTTGACAAAATTCTTTATATGTCTAAGAAATGAGACCTTTATCTGAAATATTTTCTATGAATTTTTTTCAAATTTTCTGCTTTTCTTCTAATCTTGAATACATTAATTTTATTTGTATAAAATCTTTTTAATTTAATATAATAAAAAGTATCCATTTTACACCTCACAATCCTCTCTATCATATATTCACAAATTGTTCTCCTGTCCATAAGTCTTATAGGAAATATGTTTCATGTCCTTCTAATTTTCTTCTCATATCTCCCTCTATATCTAGGACGTGTATCCATGTTGACCTTATCTTGATAAATGGTTTAAGATATTGATCTATGCCCCATTTCTGCCAAACTGTTTTCTAGCTTTCCAACAATTTTCAACAACTAGTGAATTTTTATCCCCAAACTGAAACCTTTATATTTGTCATGAGGTAATTATAATTCTTTGCTGTTGTACATTATATGTCTACTCTGTTCCACTGATCCACCTTGCTATTTCTTAACCAGTATTAGCTAGCTTTGATATTTACTACCTTATAATATATTTTAAGATTTGGTACTGTTGAACCACCTTTTTTTGCATGTTTTCACTAGTATCTTTATAATTGTTGACTTTTTATTCTTCTAAATTATTTTTTAAAATTTTTTTCTAACTCAGTAAGATAACTTTTAGCAATTTCTTTGGATTGGCATTGAATAAATAGGTAGGTTGGGTAAATCATCATCTTTCATATATTGGCCTTGACTACCCATGAAATGTGGTATTTTTCCAATGACTTAAATTTTCTTTATTTGATTAAAAAGTAAATTTTATAATTGTATTCACATAATTCCTGGGTCTGTATTGACAAGGATGCTCTCTGGTGTGTTATACTGTCTACAATTATTTTGAATGGGGTGCCCCTTACTATCTCTTCTCCTTTTTTATATTTAATAATATTTTATGTTTTCCAATTACAAGGGAAGATAGTTTTAACACTCATTTTTGTAAGATTTTGAGTTCCAAATTTCTCTCTCTCTTTTTTTTCCCTACTTCCTCCCCAAGACAGCAAGCAATCTGATATAGATTACACATGTACAATCATGTTAAACATATTTCCCACTTTAGTCATGTTGCAAAAGAAGAATCAGAACAAAAGGGAAAAGCCACAAGAAAGAAAAAACAAAAAAAGTGAAAATAGTATGCTTCAATCTGCATTCAGATTTCATAATTCTTTCACTGGGGATTTGTCTTCATCCTTCTTTTCTCCCCACAATTTCCAATTCTTTGCCACCACAAAAAGAGCTGCTATAAATATTTTTGTAGATATGGGTACTTTTTCTTTGTTTATGATTTCTTTGGAATACACATCTAGTAGTGGTATAGTTGGATCAATTGGTATGTACAGTTTTATAGCCCTTTGGGCATAATTTCAAATTGCTCTCCAGAATGGTTGGATCAGTTCACAACTCTACCAATAATATATTAGGGTTCCTATGATCCCACATCTTCTCCAACACTTATCATTTTCCTTTTCTGTCATATTAGCCAGTCTGATAGGTATGAAGAGGTACCTCAGAGTTGTTTTAATTTTCAGCTCTTGACTCAATAGTGATTTAGAGTATTTTTTCATATGAACATAGAGACCTTTAATTTCTTCATCTGGAAACTGCCTGTTCATATCCTTTCACCATTTACCAATTGAGGAATGACTTGTATTCTTATACATTTGACTCAGTTCTCTAGATATTTTAGAAATGAGGCCTTTATCAGAAATGCTAACTGTAAAAATTGTTTCCCAGCTTTCTACTTTCCTTCAAGTCTTGGATGCATTGGTTTCGTTTGTGCAAAACCTTTTTAATTTAATGTAATCAAAATTATCCATTTTGGATTTCATAAAAATCTTTGTCCCCTGTTTGGTTATAAATTCTTCCCTTCTCCATAGATCTGATACTTAAACTATTCCTTGCTCTCTTGATTTGTTTATGGTATCATTCTTTATGTCTAAATCATGTACCTAATTTGACCTTATCTTGGTATAGGGTATAAGATGTTGTTCTATGCTGAGTTTCTGCCACACTATTTTCTAGTTTTCCCAGCAGTTTTGTCAAACAGTGAATTCTCATGCCAAAAGTTGGAGTCTTTGGGTTTATCAAGCAGTAGATTACTATAGTCCTATATACCATGTAGTCATGTGAAAGAAGAATCAGAACAAAAGGGGAAAACCACAACAAAGAAAAAGAAAACAAAAATTTTAAAAAGTGAAAATGGCATGCTTCAATCTGCATTCAGACTTCATAATTCTTTCACTGGGTGTTTTTCTTCATACTTCTTCATTTCTTCACATACTTCACACTACAGTGCATTGTATACCTAAACTATTCTACTGATCCACCACTGTATTTCTTAGACAGTATCAAATAGTTTTAATGATTGCTGCCCTATAGTATAGTTTTAGATCTGGTATAGGTAGATCACCTTCCTTTGCCTTTTTTTCCATTAATTCCCTTGATATTCTTGACTGTTTGTTCTTCTAGATGAATTTTGTTACTGCTTTTTCTAGCTCCATAAGATAATCTTTTGATAGTTTGATTGGTATGTCACTGAATAAGTTAATTTAGGTACAATCTAACTATCTCTTCTTGGAGAGTTTTATTAGTGATACCCAAAAATGCTGATGATTCATGTGAGTTTATTTTATATCCTAATACGTTGCTAAAATTGTTGATTGGTTCACCTAACTTTTAATTGTATCCTTAGGATTTTCCACATATAACCTATTGTCTGCAAAAAGAAATAATTTCTTACCTCATTTCCCAATTTGTTTTTCTTCTCTTATTGCTATTGCTAGTATTTCTAAAACAATATTGAATAACAGTGATGGCACATAGTGTAGTGTCTATTTTTCTTTTTCAATTAAATTTATTTTTGCTGTAACTTTCTTGGAGATGATGATTGCTACCCCTGTTTTGTTTTTTTGTTTTTGGTTTTTGGATTTTTTTTGTTTTTTACATTACCTGAAGCATAATAAATTCTACTCCAGGTCTTTAACTCTCTGTGTACTTCTCAAATTTATTGTATTTCTTTTTTCCTTATTTCTTTTTTTGTTTTCAACATTTACTTCCACAAGATTTTAAGTTCCAAATTTTCACCCCATCTCACTCCCCCCACCATAAGATGGCATGCATTCTGAACACCCCTTCCCATAGTCTGCCTTCCTTTCTATCTCTCCCCCTCTTCTTTTATCCTCTTCCCCTCCAATTTTCCTGTAGGGCAGTATGGATTTCTGTACCCCATTTCCTGTATTTCTTATTTCCCAGCTGCATGTGAAAATGTTTATTTTAAACATGTGTTTTTAAAACTTTGGGTTCCAAATTTTCTCCCTTCTTCCCTCCCCACCCACGCTCATTGAAAAGGCAAGCAACTAAATATAGGTTATATATGTGCACTTATGCAAAACACTTCCATAGTAGACATGTTGTGAAAAACTAACTCTATTCCCCTTAATCCTATCCCGCCCCCCCCATTTATTCTATACTTTCTTTTGACCCTGTCCCTCCTCAGAAGTATTTATTTCTGATTACCCTCTTTCCCAATCTGCCCTCCTCTCTATCATTCCCCTACTCTTCCCCCCCCCCCATTTTCCTGTAGGACAAGACAGATTTCCATACCAAATTGAGTGTGTATGTTATTCCCTCCTTAAGTCAAATCCTATGAGAATGAGATTCACTCATTCCCACTCACCTTCCCCCATTTTCCCTCCACTGTAAGAACCTTTTCTTTTCTGTTTTGTTTTTTTGTGGGATAATTTACCCCATTCTACCTCTCCCTTTCTCCTTCTCCTAGTATATTCCTCTCTCTCCCCTTAATTTTATTCTTCACATATAACCCCTTCATTTTCAACTCACCCTGTGCCCTCTATCTATCTATCTATCTATCATCTATCTATCTATCTATATCTATTTCTACATGTATATAATTTTTCCCCTCCAACAACCCTAATACTGACAAAGGTCTCATGAGTTACAAATATCAACTTTCCATGCAGGAATGTAAACAGTTCAACCTTAATAAGTCTCTTACGATTTTCTCTTTCCTGTTTAACTCTTCATGTTCCATTCCAGTCTTGCATTTGAAAATCAAATTTTCTGTTCAACTCCATTCTTTTCAGCAAGAATGCTTGAAAGTCCTCTATTTCACTGAATGACCATTTTTCCTCTGCAGGATTATACTCAGTTTTGCTGGGTAGGTGGTTCTTGGTTGTAATCCTATCTCCTTTGCTCTCCAGAATATTATACTCCATGCCCTGTGTTCCCTTAATGTAGGAGCAGCTAAATATTGTGTTATCCTGATTGTGTTTCCACAATACTTGAATTGTTTCTTTCTGGCTGCTTGTAATATTTTCTCCTTGACCTGGGAACTCTGAAATTTGGCTACAATATTCCTAGGAGTTTTCCTTTAGGGATCTCTTTCAGGAGGAGATCGGTGGATTCTTTCAATTTCTATTTTGCCCTCTGGTTCTAAAATATCAGGACAGTTTTCCTTGATAATATCTTGAAAGATGCTGTCTAGGCTCTTTTTTGATCATGGCTTTCAGATAGTCCAATAATTTTTAAATTCTCTCTCCTGGATCTATTTTCCAGGTCAGTTGTTTTTCCAATGAGATATTTCACATTGTTTTCTAATTTTTCATTCTTTTGGATTTGTTTTACAGTGTCTTGATTTCCCATAAAGTCACTAGCTTCCAATTGCTCTATTCTAATTTTTAAGGAAGTGTTTTCTTCAGTAATCTTTTGGACTTCCTTTTCCATTTGGCCAATTTTGGTTTTTAGGGCATTCTTTTCCTCATTGGCTTTTTGGACCTCTTTGGCCATTTGGATTAGGCTATTTGTTTAGGTGTTATTTTCTTCAGTATTTTTTTTGGGTCTCCGTTAGCAAGCTGTGGAGTTGTTTTTCATGATTTTCTTGCATCACTCTCAGTTTTTCCTCTACTTCTCTTGCTTGCTTGTCAAAATCCCTTTTGAGCTCTTCGAAGGCCTGGGACTGATTCACATTATTCTTAGAGGCTTTGGATGTAGGAGCTTTGGCTTTGTTGTCTTCTTCTGGTTGTATGTTTTGATCTTCTTTGTCAGCAAAGCAAGATAATATAGTCTGACTCTTTGTGTACTGCTTACTCATTATCCCAGCCAATTACTTGAGTTTTAAACTCTTTGTTAAGGTAAAAGTATGCTTCTAATGTTAAGAGTGTATGGTCCCAAGCTTCAGGGGTTTGTACAGCTGTTTTCAGAGATACTTCTAGGGACCTGTAAATTTTCAGTTCTTCCAAGGTGGTATGATAAGGGGCAAGGTGTTTCCTCTCCACCACCACAACAAGCTCCACCGCACCAGTGCTCCTCCTCACCCCAGGACCTCCCCTCAGAACTGTGACCGAAATCCAAGCACCAGTAAAGCAAGAGATTCCTGCCTCAGCACTGGCAAAGAGATCCCTGCAATCCCCCTCTGATCAGCCATTTGATTCCCCCACAATCTGTGGGCCAGAAGCTCGAAACTTGTGGCTGAGACCTAGCTCCTCTCTCACTGCAGTAACAGACTTTTCCCACTGACCTTCTAAGTTGCCTTTGGCGTTAGTGGGTTGAGAAGTCTGGAAACTGCCACAGCTGCCCAAGAATCAGTTCTCTGAGGCCTGCTCCAGGGTTGCTGCGGCCCATATGCTCACACCACACTGCATTTCTCTCCCCGCACGGTACGATATACCTTTCTGATCAATCATCCAGGCTGTCTTTGGTTGGAAATTTGTTTCACTCTGTCTTTTTGTGGGTTCTACTGCTTTAGAATATGTTTAGAGCCATTTTTATAGGTATTTGGAGGGGCTTGGGGGAGAACTCTAACAAGTCACTGCTTTCCTTCCACCATCTTGGCTCTGCCCCCTCCGCTATTGTTTTTCTTGTAAGCAACATGTTGTTGAATTCAGATTTTTAAACCATTCTGCTATCCATTTCCATTTCATGAGTAAATTCATCCCATTCAAATTCATAGTTATTACTAGTTGAGTATTTCCATTCATCCTATATTTCTTCACTGTCCTAGCCCTACTTAACCCATCCCTCCCCAAAGGTCTAATTTACGTTTAACCAATAACTTGCTCTCCTCCTTTTTAATCTACCCAACCTGCAAAGAATCTCTCCCTTATCCTCTCCCCCACCCTCCTAATTCTTAATCCACATACCATTCCAAAAGTCCCTGCTTTGTCTTATTCTTTGACCGTCTTATTTCTTTCTAGATTTAGAAGATTTTATGCACTTCTAGATCTATATGTTGTTCCAACTTTAACCCATTTCTGATGAGAGTAAGTTTCTAGCACTACCAGCAATCCACCCTCACTTACTCTTTCTATATCAGTTTTTCTTTTCACAACTCATTTGTATGAGATAATTGCTCCTTTTTACCTCTCCCTACCCAATTTTGGTTTTTTTAAGAATCACCTTATCATACTTAGCTCAGCCCAAGTCTTTCTCTCAAAAAACCCCAATAATTATGACAGTCTTAAAACTATGATAACATTTTCACATCTAAAAAGTAAACAGTTTGACTTTCTACTAGATGTTCCAGAAGAACATTGAGAATGGTGATACAGTGATAATTATCAACCCAGCAGAAGTCACTTAAAAATGCCTTACTGAGATTCATATGAAAAAAAAAAATGACAGATTCATAAAAGCTGATGTGTTTAAGGAATGATATCTTTCTGCGGTATGGAAAGTTTGTTAAAACTCCTGGGAAAAGATGAAGAAATATTAAATCTTCAAAGATATCTTTGGGGGAAGCTAGGTGGCACAGTGGATAGAGTACTGACCCGGGAGTTAGGAGAACCTGAGTTCAAATCTGGCCTCAAGCACATAACACTCATTAGCTATGTGACTCTGGGCAAATCACTTATCCTCAATTGGCTTACAAATAAAGTATCTTCAGCTGATAATTTTAGGGTAAAAGCATTCAGTTTATCTAAATTTGTCTGGTCCATGTTATGCCTGGACATGGGGTGTAAATAGATGAAGATTATTGTCCTATAAAATATGGACACGGCTTTGAGATGGGAAGCACAGGTAGAGAAGGCTTTCTGGCAGCCCTCAGCTGAGTGTATCTTCAAATTGGCATTGAAAATTAAAAAGTAGGATTTCAAGAAGAAAAAAGGGGAAAAACACATTGAATCTTACAGCAAAGAAAATAACCACTTCATGGGTGTATGAGACAGAGTAGGAGAGAGTGAAGAGAAGTGGAATATCACAGAAGAAGTGATGGATCATGTTGGACTTACAAAGAGAGAAGCTGAAGATGTTTCCTATGTGAATGGAGGCAAAAAGAAAACCACAGATATGGGAACTAGTGACCAGACAAGCACAAACCCTAGATGTCACTGTTGTGTTGTAATGGAGGGGCTAACACACAGCAGCCTGGCAATCATAGGCCACAGCAGCCAGGATATAATTTTCAATTGTGGCAAAGTATGCAAAGAAATACCTTTGTGCAGCACATCCATTATAGGAGATGGTTTTGTCCCCTGGGAGGAATCTAGCCATCACTTTGTGAGTAATGGCTGAAGAGTAGCCCAGATCTGTCAGAGAGAGGTTACTGAGGAAAAAGTACATGAGCGTGTGGAGACGGGCATCTCAAAATATCAAGAATACCAGTCCCATGTTCCTCTTCCTTTCACACCTCATTTGTGTGAGATAATTGCTCCTTTTGACCTCTCCTTACACAGTTTTTCTTTTTAGAATCACCCCTTCATGCTCAGCTCAGCTTCAGACTTTCTTTCAAAATACCCAAATATGATGACAGTCTTAAGCTCACTGATAACATTTTCACATATAAGAAGTAAACTCACTGGACTTTTCAGTAAAACATTGAGATAGGTAATACAGTGATGATGACAACCCCTGCCCAAGTCACTTCATAATAGCTTGCACAGATTCACATGAAAAGGAAATGGCAAAGCCATATAGGCTCAGAACTTTGGTTGTAAATGAATTTTGTAAAAATCTCCTATGAAAAGATGAACTAATGTTTAAACTTCAAAACTATCCTCAAATGAGAGTTTAATGTAAAACATCCAGATTCTCCAAATTTCTAAAAAATATATAGATAATAGAATCAGATACAGGAAGCCAACGAAGGGAGATGATTTTTAAATTCAGGATGGGAAGATAGAAGTTACTGCCTATGATGAATGAGTAATAAAGGATGTGTCTGTCTAGGAAAGGATGTACTTTAAAGTTCATACTATGGTTTTGCTTCCAGGAGCCAAGATAGTGAGATAGAAAGGTAGTCACTCTCACCTACCCCATCAACCTCTGAAAGCCCAGAAAATATCACCCCAGGAAAAACCCTGGAACAGCTGAATCAGAAAAAGGTGTGGAGTAGCAGTGCAGTAGCCCAGGTAGCTTGAAGGTTTAACAGGAAATGCCCCGCTTGCCCTGGGGGAAGAGAAGCACTGCAGAATGGGAGGCGCCCCAGCCAGCTACCAGAAAGCCCCACTTTAGCACACCAAGAGGAGATCCTGGTGCCTAGGCATTCAACAGCAAATGGGTCTCCCAGTGCCTCAGCAAAAATAAGGGAAGCAGCACTACAAAGGTCCCCAGGTGGATAATCACCCTGCAACATTCATCTGAAAGTAACTGAAGAAAGCAACCTAGAGTTTCCCAAAAATACTAGCCTCATTAATTCCAGCCCAACACTAGGTAAGCTGCCACAGCCCTCCAGCCTCCAACTACCAACCAGGAGGAGATCCTGAAGCCCAGGTGGTGGAGCAGGCAAACACCAACAGGTGGACCTCTGTGTGCCTCAGTGAGGGTGGGGGAACCGGTGGAAATGAGCTCAGAAAACCACCAGGTCCCTTGGGATTCTACAGCAAAGGAAACTCCTAGTGCATTAGCAAAACTAAGGGAAGCAGCCTTACAAAGGGCCTACAAAGGGCTTAAAAAGCCTACAAAGGGCCCCAGGCAGATAAACACCCTGCAACATCCGTCTAAAAGGAACTTGAGAAAGTTAAAGGAAAGAAAAAGCAGGCAATCTAGAATTGCCCAAAAGTTCTAGCCTTGCTGATTCCAGCCCAACACCAGGTAAGCTGTCAGAATCCTAGAGCCTCCAATTGCCAACATAAGAGGCCCCAGCACACAAAGCCAGTGAACAAGACCTAGGCTCTCAACAAAAGAAGCTTGGGTCGGTGCCCTCTGCTCCCCGGCAGGAGGGCTCAATCTCTTTAAAGGCCAGGGAATAAAGAAACACCATGAGTAAAAAGAAACGTGTGATAGATTCATGTTATGAGAAGAGTGAAGATCAAGCCAGAAATTCTGAAGAGGACAACATTGTCAATAAGCCCACATCAGAAAACACAAAATAGAATATGAACTGGTCTGAATCCCAAATAGCCTTCTTAGAAGAGCTCAAGAAGGATTTTAAAAGTCAAATGAGAGAGGTAGAGGAGTCCTTTAAAAGTACAATTGGCCAATTGGAAAAAAAAGTACACTGAAGAAAACATGTCCCTAAAAAACACAAGTGGCCAGTTGGAAAAGAAGTACACTGAATAAAACAAATCCCCTAAAAATACAATTGACCAGTTGGGGAAGGAAGTACAAAATCTAATAGAAGAAAACAAATTGTTAAAAATTAGAATTGGACAAATGAAACTAATGACTCTATAAGAAAGCAAGAATCAGTCAAACAAAAACAAAAAAAAAATGAAAAATAGATGAAAATGTAAAATACCTCATTGGTAAAACAACTGACCTGGAAAATTGATCCAGGAGAGACAGTTTAGAAATTATTGGTCTGCCTGAAAATCATGATGAAACAAAGAGCCTGGACCATATCTTTCAGGAAATCATAAAGGAAAACTGACCTGAGGTCCTAGAACCAGAAGGTAAAAGAGCCATACAAAGAATCCCCCACTCACCTCCTGAAAGAGATCCCAAATTGAAAATGCTAAGGAAAATAATAGCCAAATTCCAAAATTACCATGTCAAAGAGAAAACACTACAAGCAGTCAGAAAGAAACAATTTAAATATCATGGAACCACAGTCAGGATTAAACAGGAATTTGCAGCTTCTACATTAAAAGACCATGGGGCATGGAACATGATATTTCAGAAGGTAAAGGAGCTTGGATTGCAGGAAGTATCAACTATCCAGTGAAAATGAACGTTATCTTTCGGGGGGGAGATGGATATTCAATGAAATAGGGGACTTCCAAACCTTCCTAATAAAAAGACCAGAGCTCAACAAAAAATTTGATCTTCAAGTACAAGATTCAAGAGAGACATAAAAAGGTAAATAGGACAGAAAAATGTTGTTAATGGGACAATATATTGTTAATAAGGGCAAAATGTTTACATCCCTATAAGGGAAGATGACACTTACAACTATTGAGAAATGTATTGTTATTATACCATGTTGAAGGAGTATAAATAAGGGGGTGGATATAAGTTGACTTTGATGTAACAATAAAAAAAAATCAAATCAGGTTGGATAAATGGACCCAAGCAAGTGGATTAATCTGATCTAAGAAAATGTACTGAGAAAGGAGGAGGCAGACAAGGGTGAATTACATTACAGGAAAATACACAAAAACCTATTACAGCACAGGGAAAGAAGGGAGGGGGATGAGCATTGTTTGAACCTCACTCTCATCAGATTTGGGTCAACAAGCAAATAACATAATCAGTTAGGTACAGAAATCTAACTTGCCATATATGCAGTAGGAGGGAAAAGAGGAAAGAAAAGGAAGGGGGGATAGAAGGGAGGGAAGAAGCAGTAAGTGTAAAGGGGAAGAAAAGGCAAAGAACTAATAGAAGGGAGGAGAGACTGAAGAAGGTGGTGGTCAAAAGCAAAATGCTAGTGAGTCGGGGAAAGGAGAAAGAAGAAAGAAAAGAATGAACAAGGTCAAAAAGGATGGAGAAAAAGACACAGATAGTAATCATAACTGTGAATGTAAATGGGATGAAATCTCCCATAAAATAGAAGCAGATAGCAGAATGGATTAAAAACGACAGTCCTACAATATGTTGTTTACAGGAAACACATTTGAAAAAAAGAGTCACATATATGGTAAAGGTAAAAGGATGGGGCACAATATATTATGTTTCATTTGAAGTAAAAAAGCAGGGGTAGCAATCTTGATCTCAGGCAAAGCAAAAGCAAAAATAGATCTTATCAAGAGATAAGCAAGTAAACTGCATCCTGCTAAAAGGCACCATAAACAATGAAGTAATATCATTACTAAACATATATGCACCAAAAGGTATAGTATCCAGATACTTAGAGAAGAAGTTCAGGGAGTTACAGGAAGAAATAGACAGCAACACTATACTAGTGGGGGACCTCAACCTCACCCTCTCTGAACTAGATAAATCTAACCACAAAATAAAAAAGAAAGAACTTAAGGAGGTGAATGGAACATTAGAAAAGTTAGGTATGATAAACCTCTGGAGAAAACTGAATGGGGATAGAAAGGAATATACTTATTTCCTGGCAGTACATGGCACATAACACAAAAATTGACCATGTACTGTGGCATAAAAACCTCACAGTGCAATGCAGAAAGGCAGAAAGATTAAATGCATCCTTTTCAGATCATGATGCAATAAAAATGATATGTAAAAGAGGGCCATGGAAAGATATACTAAAAAAAAACCATAAACTATATAATCTAATCCTAAAAAATGATTTGGTCAAACAACAAATCATAGAAACAACCAATAATTTCATTCAAGGGAATGAAAATAATGAGACAGCATACCAAAACTTACGGGATACAGCAAAAGCAGTTCTTAGGGGAAGTTTTATATCTCTAAATGCTTACATAAATAAAATAGAAAAAGAGGAGATCAATGAATTAGGCATACTACTAAAAAAAAACTAGAAGAGGAACAAATTAAAAATCCTAAATTAAACACCACATTAGAAATATTAAAACCAAAGGAAAAATTAATAAAATTGAAATTAAGAAAACTCTTGAACTAATAAATAAAACTATTTAAATAAAATAAAATAGATAAATCTTTGGTTAATTTAATTTTTAAAAAAAGAAAGAAGAAAACCAAATCACTAGTATCAAGAATGAAAAGGGTGAAATTACCACCAAGGAAGAGGAAATTAAAACAATAATTAGGAACTATTTTGCCCAACTGTATGCCACCAAATTTGACAATCTTAGTGAAATGGATACATATTTACAAAAAAATATAAATTTCCCAGATTAACAGAAGAGGAAGTAAAATACTTAAATAACCACATCTCACAAAAAGAAATTGAACAATCCATTGATGAAATCCTTAGCAAAAAAAATATCCAGGGCCAGATGAATTTATGTGCAAATTCATCAAACACTTAAAGAACAAATAATTACAATACTATACAGAATATTGGGGAAAATAGGTGAAGAAGGAGTTTTATCAAATTCTTTTTATGATACAAATATGGTTCTGATACCTAAACCTGGAAGAATTAAAACAATGAAGGAAAATTATACACCAATTTCTCTAATGAATACAGATGCAAAAATTTTCAACAAAACATTAGCAAATAGATTACAGTCACTTATCACAACAATAATACACTGTGACCAGGTAGTATTTTTACCAGGAATGCAGGGCTAGTTCAATATTAGGAAACCTATCAGCATTATTGATCATATCATCACCAAAACTAACAGAAATCACATGACCATCTCAATAGTTGCAGAAAAATCTTTTGACAAAATACAACACCCATTCCTATTAAAAACACTAGAGAGCATAGGTATAAGTGGAGTCTTCCTTAAAATAACAAATAGCATCAACCTAAAACCTTCAACAATCATTATATGTAATGGGGACAAGCTAGAGGCATTTCCAATAAGATCGGGTGTGAAACAAGGATGTCTATTATCACCACTGTTGTTCAATATCATACTGACAACATTAGGTTTATCAATAAGAGAATAAAAAGAAATGGAAAGTATTAGAATAGGCAAAGAAGAAACAAAGCTATCATTCTTTGCAGATAACATGATGATATACTTAGAGAATCCCAGAGAATCAAGTAAAAAATCACTTGAAATAATAAATAATTTTAGCAAAGTTGCAGGCTATAAAATAAACCCACATAAATCACTAGCATTTCTATACATTACCAAAAAAGCCCAACAGCAAGAGATAGAAAGAGAAATTCCATTTAAACTTACTGTAGACATTATAAAATATTTAGGAGTCTACTTCCCGAAACAAACCCAGGAACTCTATGAACACAATTACAAAACACTTTTCACACAAATAAAGTCAGATCTAAATAACTGGAAAAACATCAGTTGCTCATGGGTAGTTCAAGCTAATATAAAAAAATGACAATTCTACCTGAGCTCACTTACATATTCAGTGACATAACAGACTACAAAAAAATTATTTTATACAATTAGAAAAAATAATAGCAAGATTCATTTGAAAGAGCAAAAGTTCCAAAATATCAAGGGAACTAATGAAAAGGAATGCAGGGGAAGGTGGCCTAGTTATTCCAGATATTAAATTGTATTATAAAGCAGCAATCATCAAAACTGCTTGGTACTGGCTAAGAAATAGAGTGGTGGATCAGTGGAATAGGTTAAGTATGCAAGAAACAGTAGTCAATTA
Source organism: Vombatus ursinus (assembly GCF_900497805.2). Classification (NCBI taxonomy): domain Eukaryota; kingdom Metazoa; phylum Chordata; class Mammalia; order Diprotodontia; family Vombatidae; genus Vombatus; species Vombatus ursinus. The sequence continues at coordinate 850,820 of NW_020954440.1, forward strand.
CTATAGTAATATATTATTTGATAAACCCAATGACCCCAGCTTCTGGGATAAGAACCCACTCTTTGAAAAAAAAACTGCTGGGAAAACTGAAAAAGAGTTTGGCAGAAACTAGGACAGACCAAAATCTCACACCATATACCAAAATAAAGTCAAAATGGGTTCATGATTTACATATAAAGGCTGATACTATAAGCAAACTGGGAGAACAAGGAATAGTTTACCAATCAGATATATGGAGAATGGAAGAATTCTTGACCAAACAGGAGACAGAAAACATTACAAAAAGCAAAATGAATAACTTTGAGTACATTCAATTGATAAGTTTCTGCAGAAACGAAGCCAATGCAACTAAGATTAGAAGGAAGGTAGAAAATTGGGAAAGAATTTTTTACAACCAGTCTCTCTGATAAGGGCCTTGTTTCTAAAATATATGGAGAAATAAATCAAATCTATAAGAATACAATCATTCCCGAACTGACAAATGGTCAAAGGATATGAACAGGCAGTTCTCAGTTGAAGAAATTAAAGTCATCTATAGTCGTATGAAAAAATGCTCTAAATCACTACTGATTAGAGAAATGCATATCAAAATAGCTCTGAGGTATCACATTGCACCCATCAGATTGACCAACATGACAAAACAGGAAAATGATAAATGTTGGAGAAGATATGGGGAAATTCTAACACTAATGCATTGTTGGTGGAGTTGTGAAATGCTCCAACCATTTTGGCAAGCAATTTGGAACTGTACCCAAAGGGTATAAAACTGTGTATACCTTTTGATCCAGCAATAGCACTTCTAGGGCTATATCCCACAGAGATCATCCAAATGGGAAAAGGACCCACATGTACAAAAATATTCATAGCAGCTCTTTTTGTGATGGCAAGAATTGGAAATTGAGAGGTTGCCCATCATTTGGGGAAATGTAGAACAAGTTGTGGTATATGAATGTAATGGAACACTATTGTACTATAAGAAATGATGAACAGGCTGACTTCAGAAAAACTTGAAAAGACTTGTATGGTCTGATGCTGAGTGAAGTGAGCAGAACCACGAGAATGTTGTACACAATAACAGACATGTTGTGAGATGACTAATATTGCTAAACTTAATGCTTCACAGCAATACAAAGATCTAAGACATTTCTAAAGGCCTCATGATGGAAATTGCTATCCATTTCCAAAGAAAGAACAGGGGAATTTGAATTACTATTTTTTTTTCTCTTCTGTTGAGTTTTGTTTTCTCTTTCTGGTGTTTCCTCCTATTGGTTTTAAGTTTTACTTACAACACCATTAATGTAAAAATATGTTTAATAGGAATGTATATGTATAGCCTATATCAGATTGTGCACCTTCTTGGGGAGGGTGGTGGGGAGAAAGTAGAAGAAAAATTTTAAACTCGAAAGCATATGGAAGTGATTGTTGATAAATGACCATAAATTAATAAAAAATTTAAAAAATAAAATAGTTTATACTATGGAAGAAAAATATTTGAATACTTTTCTCCTTAATTAAAAAAGGTGCCCAATGAAGACTTTGCTTTACTCACAGTTTTCCTAAAGGCACTCATGACTTCCTTATTCCTCAGACTATAGACCAAAGGATTCAACATAGGAATGACCATAGTGTAAAACACTGAAGCCATTTTGTCTGCGTCCATGGAATGCCTGGAGCTGGAGTGTAAATACATGAAAATTGCTGTCCCATAGAATATGGACACAGCTGTGAGATGGGTTGCACAGGTAGAGAAGGCTTTCTGGTGGCCCTTAGATGAGCGCATCCTCAAAAGGGCAATGAAAATTAAACAGTAGGATTTCAAGATGAAAAAAAGGGTAAAAGATGAATGAACTACTACAACAAAGAAGACAACCAATTCATTGATATATGAGACTGGGGAGGAGAGAACGAAGAGGGGTGGAATGTCACAGAAAAAGTGATGGATCACATTGGAACTACAAAAGTCTAGACTGAAAGCATTTCCTGTGAGAGTGGAAGAATTCAGAAAACCACAAACATAGCAACCAATGGCCAGACTAGCACAAACCCTAGATGTCATTGTTGTGTTATAACGTAGGGGCTTGCACACAGCTACCTGGCGATCATAAGCCATAGCAGCCAGAAGATAAATTTCAATTGTGGCAAAGTATACAAACAAAAACATTTGTGTAGCGCATCCACCGTAGGAGATGGTTTTGTCTCCTGAGAGGAATCCAGCCATCACTTTAGGAGTAATGGCTGAAGAGTAGCCCAAATCTGCCAGAGAGAGGTTACTGAGGAAAAAGTACATGGGTGTGTGCAAATGGGAATCCCACGATATCAGGAATAGCAGACCCAGGTTCCCCACCAGAGTGATGAAGTAGATAATTGTGAATATTATGAAGAGAGGGACTTGAAGTTCAGGGGAATCTGTTAATCCCACAAGGATGAACTCCTCCACCTTTGAACAATTCTCCATGAATGCCTTTTAGACATTTGGATGATTCACCTGTAATGACAGAAATACAACATGTAGAATATATCACGGCATTTATCATGCTTTTTTGGGTGTTAGAGAATCATATTTTATATTTGAAACTAAAAAATTATTATATAAACATTGTGGGGTTTGGTGTATGATAAATGAACATCATATTAATATTGTAATAACAATTTTTCAACACACATCATTATAAGTCCCCTTATGCTCATTAAGATAATTACTGAACAAATGCTCCCATAGCTCCCATAACCTCCACCTTTACTCGGCATCAGTCACATATGTTGTCACCACACTGTGGAATTAATTTTCCCTCCAATTCCATGACCTAGAACCACAAAATTCCTCTTTTGAACATACCCTACTATCTTTCCATTACATATTGTACCTTACCCTTCCTCTCCCTAGATTTGCTCATTGCCATAAACACCAGTTCCTACATCCATACCATGTTTCCAATTTTATTTCCCCAACTTTGACCTTGCTCTTTCCCCTTTGTAGTGATTGAACTGTTCATTGACTGCTTCAATGATATTCCTCCAGCTACCCTAGAATTCCTTGATCCATTGCCTTTCACCAGGCATTCCTATGTAGAATAATGCTCCCTATGTACCTTTTATGGTCCCGCAAACATGAGGGTGAACAAGGTCCATAAATGTGCTGAGTTCTGTGCTGATTCTCTACAGAAACATGTTATTCTCTTGTCATTTGAAATCTCCCTTGCCCAAAGGAACCCAGTTATTCTTCCCCCTTTCTCTAACTTCCCCCACTCTTTAACAAATCTTCCCCTTGCATCAACAGAGACAGATATCATCACTCTTGGTTTCTCTCCTTTCTCGACTCAACCCTCCAAACCCCTCTTCATTTTTTTCCCTTTTCCTTTCTGCTTTGTCCCATATCTTAGAGGAAGAAGTAGGTCTTCTCCCACCCAAGGTTAATCTCTCCATGTTTGCTCTTCTACTCATTCCCTTCTACATCATCCAAAAATACTGTTAGATAGGATTTAGAGAACTCTGTTATCTTAGAAAAGTGATTTATGAATATTACCTCATTTGATCCTCATAATTAAAGTGGAATTTGGATGGCATATACATTTTGTAAGGCAGAAAACAGAAATAGAAAAAGATAAGTGAGTTGCCAAGGGTCACTTAGCGAATATCCAGGGCCCAATTTGAACTCTAGTCTCTCTGACTCCAGGTCCCATACTATATCCCCCTGAAAGCTTGGAAGAATTTACCCCCTCAATAATTCCTTTATTTAATTTAATTCCTCATGCAATTTTTCATTCCATATTATCAACAATAATGCCTAGATTCTGCCATCTTAAAAAAAAAGAATCAACATTTTAAAGATGCATCTTCCACACAATTACAATTTGATATTTTTAAAGCACAATTACACTTTGTCTCTCTGATACTCTCTGGTGTTCAGTGGATTGCTGCTATTTTTTTCCAGCCAGAGAAAAAGTTTATTAGAGATAAAACATATAGGCCAGACTCCCAAGGAATATGAAGATTAGTAACACCCGTAGGGATGAGCCGGCATGAAACAGTCTCAGCATTCTGGGCATGAGCAAAGCTCAGGCTTTGGGCATGAGAAAAGCATAGCCAGCTATTTTTAATGTAAAATATAAATACCTCTATTTCACATTTAAATCCCTTCACCAACTCTCTCCATCCTATCTTCCTAGATTGATTTCACATTATTCTCTCTTACATGTCCCACATGCCAGGCAAATGGATCCACAACCATTTTCCCATCCTTGATCTCTCATCTCTGCTCTATGTGCCTTTTAAAAATTATTTTTTTTAATTTATGGAATTAAACAAGCATTTCCATAACAATGTATAATAGAAAAGATGACTGCAAGTGAAACATTAAGTCAATTGTTTCAACATACTATTGCTTCCAAATATATGAGTTATCATGAAAATTTTTTCCCTTTTGTCCTCACCTTCCTCCACCCACCCTACAGATGGGTACCATTAGACACAAATAGGTATGTATATGTGTATGTGTGTGTGTGTGTGTATGTGTGTGTGTATGTATATATAATATGTGTGTGTCTAAGTATACATATCTGGAAATATATGAATGATTATGCTATACATATTCTATTTATCAGTTCTTTCTCTGGATGCAAATAGTGTTTTTCTTCATATATAATTTACATCTAATTTGAGTATTTATACTAATCAAAATGACTTATTTGCTGAAAGTCATTCTTAAAACAATATTGCTATTACTGTATACAACGTTCTCTTGGTTCTGTTCACTTCACTAAGCATCAGTTCATATAAGCCTTTCGAGGTTTTTCTGAAGTCCACCTGCTCATCATTTCTTATAGGACAACAGTTTTCCATTACATTCATATACCACAACTTGTTCAACCATTACCCAGTTGATGGACGTCTCTGCAATTCCCAGTTCTTTACCATCACAAAAAGAGCTGCTATAAACATTTTAAAATGTATAGGCTTTTTTCCCCCTTTTTCTCTAACCATCTTTAGAAATAGATCTAGTAGTGGCATTGCTGAGTTAAAGGGTTTAAGTGGTTTAATAACTCTTTGGGCATAATTCCAGATTACTCTCCAAACTGGTTGGATCAGTTCACAATTCTACCAACAATGAATTAGCGTCCCAATTTTTCCACATCATCTTCAACATTTATCACTTTTTCCTTCAATAATTTTAGCCAATTTAGTAGTGGTGAAATGATATCTCAAGGTTGTTTTAATTTCCATTTCTCTAATCAATAATGATCAAGAGCATTTTTTCATACGGCTTTAAATTGTTTTGATTTCTTCATTGGAAAACTGTATTTTCATATCCTTTAAACATTTAGCAATTGTGGAATGACTGGTACTCTTATAGATTTGACGAAATTCTTTATATATTTGAGGTATAAGACATTTATATAAGAAATTATAAATTTTTCATCAATTTCATTTCTTCCTGATCTTTGCTACATTTGTTTTCTCTGTGTAAAAACTTTTCAAGAGGTTTGGGAGGAAGAAAATGAGAATAGCTTGTTGTCCATGTTTCTCTCTTCTCTATCCTCGAACTCCATGTTTACCGGGTTTTAATTTTGTTTTTGTTCTTAATTTGTATTTTTCACAAATGGAGAGGATTGTATTTTGGAAAATATATATATGTAAAAATTCTTGTCTTATTATTTGTGTCATCTGTGCATTTTAATAACCAAATGTAAATATTAAGAATAAAGATGATTATTTTCTTAAAAATTAAGTATTTTTATGTAAGTGAATGCAACGAAATTTAAGAAGTCTGCTACCTCTCACATATAGAGTACATAATTTCTGAATAAAACTGTTTCTGAATGAACAGTTAAATACAAATAGCACTGTAAGAAAAATGGCTTGCACTGGAGAAGGCAATTTTGAGTAACTATGGAATTCATCTAAAAACTTAATGTCTCAAATTTCAGTGTTACAATGAAATCTATTTAAATATCAGATGTGAGACAATATGCATACCACTGAAAACTACACATCATGGTAAAAACAGCATGTTTACAATTTGTAGTGTGCAAATGAGTGAGTGCTGCCTCAGGAGCCATGTTTGGTACCTGTAAAGCAGTGTTCTAAGGTATGTCACATTGATTTGTCTTTTGATGTTCTTCAAGAACTGAGTATATACCAGTACAATAAAAAAAGAGAAAAATACTTTTCAATTTAACGTATTGAATGTTAATTATCCATTTTACACTTAACTTTCCTCATTATCCTTAGTTTATTCATAAGTTATCTATTCATAAGTCTGATAAATAATGTTATATGTTCTTCAAATTATCTTGTAATATCTATCTATATATCTAGGTCATCTCTGGGTCTTTATACAACCTGTCTTCCATGCCTCCGAAGTTTTATTTCTTCAATACTTCCTCTTAAAAGCCGCAGCTCCCTGAAATGACCAGTTCAATCACCAACTTCAGTACAACTCAGAACCTTTCCTGTTCCTATCATTGTTTGTGCCCATCATTTAAATAGTAGATATTTTCTTGGTTTATATTTTCTATTGATTTTTCTGTGTAAAAATAGTTTCCTACCAGTAGACTGTAAGATCCCTGAAGGTGGAAAATGTTTCTGTTTAAGTGTGTGCATGTGTGTGTGTGTGTGTGTTTGTGCGGGTGTGTGTGTGTGTGTGTGTGTGTGTGTGTGTGTGTGTGTGTTTGTGCAGGGGGAGGGAGGCATTCTCAGATATAAGCACAATACCTGGTACCTAGTCCACACTAAATATATGCTTATTGAATTGAATTAATTTCATGAATAAACTGTAATACATGAAAACTACCAGAAAAGAAAACATGACAATCATAAAGATCAAAAGGTAATCAAGTACTGATATATTCATTCGTTTAAAACTAGGAGTGACCTTAAAGGTGATCTACTGCAGTCTCTTCATTTATAAGTGAGTTGCCCAGTGTCTACATGGCTGAGCCTGGATTTGAACCACAGTACTCTGGCTCTGAATTCTTTGCTCATTAAGGAAGTCTGTTGTGGGGAAAAGCCTAGAGAGCTCTGCATTTAGAGAGTTGAGTTCTAGTCCTGCTACTAACATTAACCTGCTCTGGGACTTCATACCAGGAAACTCCCCAACTGGGGCCGCAGTCATATCACCTGTAGGCTGAGGGAGCAAGGCCACAAGGCTTTATTTTAAATCAAAAACGTACAACTGAATCTAGGTGATTACAGGTCTAAATCATGAAAAAAATCTGAGAGGAAGATTTTTGTTATTAAAATTAAAATACCAATTTTTTTTTAATTCAGAGGTCACAGTTCCTTATGAAATGCTTTGAAATACTTGGGTGAACAAATGATGAGTATGTAAAAAAAATAACAATTGTTGTCATGTCAAGACTCTTTGATTTAGGGTGAGAAGATGTGGCTCCGAATTCCAATTCTGCTCTTTACTACATGTGCCACCTCAGACTGCTCTCCTTCCATCTCAGAGTGTCACTTTCCTCAGCCATAAAACTGGTGTGTCTGTCAGGTCTTTACCCATTCAATCTTAAGGTTTAAAAGGCAGATAAGTGGCATGGAGGATACAGTGAACTATATGGAATGTGGATGAACAGAGTTCAAGCTCTCTCTAAGTCACTTATCACCTGTAGGACCCTTAACAAGTCACTTAATATCTCTCAGCCTGTTTCCTCCTCTATAAAATTGAGGTAATAGCAGCATAATTTGTAATTATATATACATAATGTATATATATATTATATATATATATATAAATGATCACAACAGGGCTGTTGTGAAGATCAAATGAGATTTTAAAAGTGCAGTGCTTTGTGAACCTTCAAGTTCCTGATAAATACTAGCTACCATTAGCATCTATTTGAATATAATAACATCAAACATTATGAAAACGGTAGTTACAAATCTATGATTTTGAGCCCTCTACTTTCTTATAACTTGAAGACAAAGATACTATTTTCCATTCATGCAGAACTCATATTGGGGAATTCAGTAGAATCTGTCCCTAGTATTCTAATAGCTGAGACCTACCTGGGTCCTTTAGGATGGTGACAAGACTCCAAGAGAGAGGACTTAATGAGTACCTTCACCTAAGGTTGTCTTCTCTTAGATGCTTAATCCAAAGAGAAGAGAAGAGGACTCAGAGAAACTGTGCCTGGCATCTGGGGCTAAAAGCTCAGAGTTTTCCATGTCATGATCTGTTGTCCTCAGCCACCCAAGAATGGGTATGAATAAAGGCAAGGTAGAATTGTTTCTGATCTTATTAATAAATGATAACAACAATCTAAGTCAGGCTTGTCCAATGGACTTTGATCCAAATGGAGACATGAAAGACTTTCTGTGGCTTTTGGTTGCAAACTTGCAGTAGGATTTTCCATGAATGGGCACGTTGCTGCTCTTAAGGGACAATGGCTCCTCTGAGGACACCCAGAGCTACTTAGTGTCCACCTCTGAAAAGTACATAATAGCCTACCCAGGTCTATGGGGACCCAATCACAATTATTAAGGGAAATGGTGGATGCATTCATATGTTGATGTCAGGACTTCTCCATGGTATACAGAGAAGGTGGCTGCTCTCAGGACACACTAGAAATCAGGGCCATGAGCTCCCTAGGCAACAACCTGAAGGAGCCACCACATGGACAACAGGAAAATAGGCAGGGGATGAGACAAGTCCCTTAGAGCCCAGGCCCAGTGCCTTTAACAGTGCAGCTTCCATTTATTTGCTTCTTTGAAGAAAAATGTCTGATGAAGGAGGGATGATGTAGCCATAAATTTAGGGGTTAAATAGGTGATGACGATGATGCAAGAAAAAAGAAAAAGAAACAAAAGAGATTTAGAGAATCCTTTAAAAAAACAGAAAGAATTTCAAAAGCAACAACCAATAGTAGTTTCACTATTTCCTAATGTAATAAACATTTTAAATCTGTACACAAGGAAAATTAATAACTTCATGGAGATTTATTCCATTCCTTGTGTAGTGAAATGATGAAATCTATCACTGCTTATTCAGTTCATAATAAAAATAATGTAAATTTAAAAAGAGGAAACATCTACCTGCATATATTCTGTGTAGTCTTCAGTTTTCAGTATTGTCTTCACTCATTTCTGACTCTTCATGACACCATTTGCAATTTTCTGGGCAAAAGTACTGGAGTGATTTCCTATGTCCTTCTCCAGCTGATTTTACAGATGAGGATACTGAGTCAAATAGGACTGCGTGACTCATCCACAGTCAAAGAACAAGTAAATTTCTCAAACTGAATTTGAACTCAGGTTTTTCCAACTCCAATCCCAGCACTCTATTCACTGATCCACATGGCTGCCATGTTCCCAGTAGCCAGTCCCCCAATATATTAGTTATGTGCCAGGTTGAAGATGATGATATAGTACAGTTTATTCTCTCTAGTCCTCTGCAATTCTTTAGTAGTTTCCCTGATCCAACCAACCAAGCCTCAGAGACAGCCACTGCCCCTACTGGAAATAATCTCCAAATTCTCTAACTATGCCTTGAAGTGATAGGTCAGTTTATTCTAAGTTTATTCAGTCAATAAATCCTAATTCTAGCAGCTCAGATTAAAATTTCATCAGTTGAAGGGCCATTCAAATTTCCTTCATTTCACCCTTTGCCTATAGCACCCTGGCTTCTACAGATCATCCTTAAGAGTTAAGTTAAAACATTCAATTTCAGAATCATAAACTCTCAGATGTAGAAGAGCCCTCAAAGTACATTGAATCTGCCCCATACCACAAAAAGAATTCTTTTTCCTATGTGCTGGAGATAATATGGAGAGAATCAGTTATCCACTGTCAGTCAAATCATAGTGTAATGAGAAGACATTGCAAACCAAAGCAAAAAAGGTTGGGGAGAATATTAACAGCTTCCAGATAGCACTAAATGATTATCATCCACAAGTCACTTAATAGAAGTATTAGGTTACACACACAGAGTCACATAATTAGCAAGTGAAATAGGCACATGGGAAATTTCCAGGCCTCTCCTTTCTTCTCCTTTCTGCTGTGAGAGCTGACCTAAAGGTTCCTCAAAAACATGAATTAAAAATTTCTTAACTTCAAAAACTCTCATGCACTGAGGGCTGGAGTTATGACAAATGGGTCAAAACACTTAAACTCCTATAAACTGTAGATCAATGTTGGAACTGCATATTAAGTCATGGGAAAGTTTCAAGGTTATGATGCTTCCAAAGTCAGGAAGAAAATGGAAAATATAGCACCTATATAGTATGGAGAATAAACAGGTTGTGGGCCTTGTAGAATTTGTGTACTAGGAAAATACAAATGCAGAGAAAATACTATCATAGGTGTATTATTTAATTAAAAGGATTAGTCTAATGATGATATTGCCCCCTGTAAATTTTAATGAAGGCAATACTGACATCTTTGTTCCTCAATCTATAGATGAGAGGGTTCAACACCAAGTTGACCATGATGTGGAACATTGATATCATGTTCTCTGTAGCCATGGAATGACTAGAACAGGGCTATAAATACAGGAGGATTCCTGTCCCATGGAATGTGGTCATTGCTGTGAGGTGGGAAACATAGATGAAGAAGCCTTGCTGGTAACTTTCAGCAGGACAGATTCTTGTGATAATTTTGAAGATGTATAAGGACTCTAGTAAGATCACTAAATGAGGTGTGTGTGTGGGGGGGTAACATTGGTTTATCCAATATATGAAACCAGCTCAGTGTCTCAGAATAGGAAAGAGACTCAAGTGCAGGAAAGGCACAGAAAAAGTGATTGGCCATACTGAAACTACAGAAATCAAAAGTGAAGAAATTGTCTCTGTAAATGGAGGAGTTCAGAAGGCCACAAACATAGGGACCAATAGCCTACCTAGAAATTATACTAGATGTTATGGAAGTGTTTTAATGGAGGGTCTTATATGAAGTTATATTTAGATCATTGCCTAGGAGCAAATTTGGGGAAGTGAAAAAGTTCCCAAGAAATAAAACAACTGTACCATGAATCCATTGTAGTAGATGGGCATGAAGAACCCAGCCATCATTCCTGCAGTAATGGCTGAAGAGTAGCTAAAATCCATGAAGAATCTTAATATGCAAAAAATACATATGTTTTTGGTGGTGCTGGTCCCAGGATATAAAGACTGGCACAGGGAGCTGAGGTGTATTCAAAACACATTACCTAAGCAGGACAAGCTTTGGTGTTGGAGCTCTTTCTGGATCTAATGATTGGAAAAAGAGAACGAGATGCTAAGATTTTCTAGGTGGACGGTGGTCCTTGAACCTTCCTCCTCACACCCTGAACCTTGATCCAGCTAAGAATGCAAAGTTCCACTCTGTTTTTCTCCCCATTTCTTCCTTCATTCTAGGGGACCTCAACATACAAATTAATACTCCCTCAACTACTATAAATCTCACACTTCTCAACTTACTTATCTCCCATGACCAAATCCTGCAATTTGCTTCATTGTCAGACAAAAATAGACTTACTCTTGATCTTGTGAGCACCTACAAATGCTCCATGTTCATGGCCACCAAAACCACCTTATGTAATTCCAATGTGTCATTCTACCTCTCTTTCTGACTTACAATGTCAAACTTTGTTCTTTATCCATGCCATGAGAAACGATCCCTTGATACTTTCATGACCCTGTTCTCTGTGTGGATCCTAGTCATCACTGCGAGAGCAAAGGATGAAAAGTAAATAGTTTCCTTGATTGAAAATGGAAGGCCCTTTGATTAACTGTAGAGCTACTCAAAAAGACCTAACAAGATACGATTGGGCCTTCTGGTACCTCTTATTTCAATTACACTCTAGTACTGTGACTCCTTAGCTCTTGTCTGATGAGGGGCAATGACCTAAGTAGAAAGCCTAAGGGCTTTAAATCTGCTTCTCAGGCCATGGAGCCACAAGAAAAATACCTTGGATGGAACTCTGAGTTGGATTTTTTTTTCTCTTTTCTGTTCCTAGGAAGTGAAATGTTTGACCTTGGAAGTTTCAAAGGTTAGAAGAGTAAACTATAGGAATGGTAGGCAAAGTTTATGCCAGACTTTATAGCCATTTCAACACTGACAATCTCAGAGCCAAGGAACAACTTCTTAGGGTAACCTTTAAGAGTACATCACAACATAAAAGAGATAAAAGTTCATTTTATATTCATCTTCTGTCTAGTTGTGAACTTGATGGATGAATGCTATGTAGGAAGTGAGCTAAATTTTGAGCCAACTCTTTCCAGAAATTGAGGTAGTGCAGAGTGGATTATACCCCAAAGGGACTTGGGAATATATTCATATATTATTTTTTGTAAACTAAGGCACAAAACAAATGGGACCTGGATCCTCTTTCCACAAGAGAAGAAAAGTGGAGGGTGAATAGGCCAGCCCTATGGGACCCAAGTCCCTCTTTGCACATGGGAAGAAAACCAGAGGAAGATCATGCTGATAAAAGTCAAGAGTGATCTTTATTAAGCAGGTACAGACATGCATGTGGAGCAGACAGCCTAATACTAGAATAACTCTGGGAGAGCAAGGAGCGCTTTAATAGTTTTCTAACAAAGGAAGGCAGAATATTGACTGATCCCAGCAGGGAACAGGTCCTATTATGGGTTAAAATTTCCAGGCAGGAGTGGTGGAGAGCAGGGGCACTGACATCTTGGTACATTGAATAGTAAACGAGATAAGCACTATGACTCAGAGAGTCCAAGGTTTGAGTACAGACAACAAAATGAGCAGGTGGTCTCCTAGAGTCCAAGGCTAGCTGATAACTCAGGGGGTGCCCAAAGGATCTTTTGAGCCAAGCTAGTTTTAGGGTCACTAATTCTGTGCTTCCAACTGGGCTTAGACTTGGTCACTGCAAATAATTGTGGCATTGTCAAGCCAGTCTGTATCCTGATTGGTCACATTAGTCCCATACCACTCCCTTTGGTTACCTGGATAATTGTGGAGGTCAAGCATAGCAAAGTAGTTAGCATATTCATTTTCACATTTTCTTGCCATATATTAGAAGGAAATATTTCTTTGGGATACCTGATCAATGATAAATAGAACTAGGGCACTAGTCACAGGTTCAAAACAAGGTTTAATGGTTATAATTTCATTCATCATTAATGGGCATAGAAGCTTTGGATTGATACCATATTCTGAGAAGAAAAGAAAAGGTGTGTCCCAAAGATGGTCCAATTGGTCAGAAAAATTCATTGAATCCTTCTCCTAAATAAGAAATGTCCTATGTGCTAGTAAAGGATAGATGTTATTACCACATAAGGTGTTCCATTTACACTAAATACACAAGCTTATTGATTTTGTATAGATATTGAGATTTTAATAATAACATACAACATTTTAATAATAACATATAAGACTTTCTACTGTGCCACAATATAAAAAGAGGAAAGAAAACATTTCAACTAAATAGCAGAACATAGATTGAGTATTCAATGCAAAACCATGAATTTTCATTTCAGAATGTTTGCTTAAAGAAAAACCCTAAGCAATAAATACAAAACATTGTTTTCAAGGCTAACCTGCTTTTCTGTGCTTCCTTCAATATTTTCTTTTGTTGTGTGCTATTCGCTTTTTTTTCCTTTCCCTTCCCAGCCCACCTTACAGAAGGCTACTATTATATACACATACACACATATTTATATATACATATGTGTGTGTGTCTGTTTGTGTAAAACCATACTATACATCTATCTATTCATTCTTTCTCTGGTGGTGGTTAGCATATTCCTTCATACTTCCTTTGTAGTTTGTTTAATGATTTATGGTAATAAACATGAATTAGTCACTCAAAGTTGTTTTTCGGGCACTATTTGTTACTGTGTGCAATGTTTTCTTTGTGTGTTTGTTTGTTTGTTTTAATATGAGGTAATTGAGGTTAAGTGACTTGCCTAGAGTCACACAGCTAGTGAGTGTTATGTGTCTGAAGCCAGATTTGAACTAAGATCCTCCTGACTCCAGGGCCAGTTTTCTATTCACTGTGCCTCCTAGCTGCTCCTACAATGTTTTCTTGGTACTGTACATTTCACTTTTCACTATTTCATGTAAGTCTTTCCACGTTTTTTTTTTTTCTAAATCAACCAGTTCATCATTTCTTTTAGCATAGTAATATTTCATCACAGTCATGTACCACAACTTCCTTAGCCATTCCCCAACTGAAGGGCATCTATCGTTTTAGCCAATGTGATAGGCATAAGATAATATCTCAAAATTGTTTTAATTTCCATTTCTAATAAACAATGACTTAGAGCATTCTTTCATACGACTATGCATAGTTTTGATTTCTTCATTGGAAAAATACCTGTTCATAACTTTTGACCATATATCAATTACAAAATGATTTCTATAATTATAAATTTGACAAAGTTTCCTATATATTTAAGAAATGAGACCTTTATCTGAAAGACTTTCTATGAAAAGTTTTTTCCCAATTTTTTGGCTTTGCTTCTAATCTTGACTGCAGTGATTTTATTTGTACGCAACTTTTTTAATACAATCAAAATTATCCATTTAATACATTGCAATGTTATCTCTTCCTTATTCATAAATTCTTCTCCTATACATAAGTCTGATAGGTAATATGTTTGTCATCTTTTTAATTTTCTTGTGATATATCCCTTTATATGTAGGTCATGTATCTATTTGGACATTATCTAAGTAAATGGTTTAAGATACTAGTCTATGCCTGCCTTTGCATTTTTTCATTGCTGTCTTTGAAATTCTTGATTTTCTGTTCTTCTAAATGATTTTTGTTATTATTTTTTCTAACTCAATATAACAACTGTTAGTAATTTGTTTGGAATGCTATCGAATAAATAAGTAGATTAGGTGCACTTTTTTGTTATTATTATATTGGCTTTGTCCATCCATTAAAAGTGATATTTTTTTCCAGTGATGTAAATCAGTCTTTATTGGTATGAAGAGTAAGTTGTATAATTATGTGCCTGTAGTTCCTGTGTCTATTTTGACATATATACTCTCAGGTATGTTATATTATCTACAATTGTTTTAAATGGAGTATCTTTTTCTATGTCTTCTCCCAGGGCTTTGTTGATGATGTCTAACAATGCTGATGATTCATGTGGATTCATTTTATATCCTATGACCTTGCTAAAATTGTTAATTGGTTCAACTAACTTTTTAGTTATATGTAGCATTTTCCAGATATATCGTCATATAATCTGCAAAATTAGATAGTTTCTTAACTCATTTTTGACTCTGATTTCTTTAATTAATTTTTTTCCTCTCATTGCTATTGCTAGAATTTCTGAAAACAATACCAATTAATGTCAGTGACACATCATGTAGTTTCTCTTATCTTTTTAATTAAATCTATTTTAGCTTTAACTTTGTCTGAGATTATGATTGCTACCCCTACTTTTTTGTACATCAGCTGAAGCATAATAAATTCTACTCTAACCCTTTGTTTTAACTCTGTATCTCTCTCTTTTTTTATTGTGTTTCTTGTGAGCAAAATATTGTCAATTTCAGATTTTTCATCCATTCTATTATCCAATTCCATTTTATGGGAGAATTCATCCCATTCATATTCAAAGTAATTACTATTTATGAATTTCCTTCTTCTTACTTTTCCTTATTATCTTTCTCCCCTATTTGCCCTATCCTGCTTCATGGGTCTAATTTACATCTAACCACTTCCTGGCCCACCTATTCCTTAATCTGCTTGTCTAAGAATTTCTCCCTTATCTTCTCCTACCACCCTCCACCTTAATCCACCTACTCTCCACAAAAGTCCCTCCCTTTTCTATTCCCTCACCTTATCATTTCTTTATAGATTTAGAAGATTTTATACCATTCTTGATGCATATGTTGTTCTATCTTTAACCCATTTCTGATGGAGTTACCTCTAGCACTACTAGCACTCCATCCCCACTTGCTTCTTCTGTATCAGTTCTTCCTTTCACACATCATTCTTATGAGATAATCGCTCTTTCTGACCTCTCCCTAACTATTTTTGCTTCTTAGAATCACCCCATCATACTTAGCTCAGCTGCAGACTTTGTTTCAAATTATCCAAGTAATGATGAGGTCTTAGGCACACTGATAACATTTTCACATATAATAAGTAAACTCACTGGACTTTTCAGTAAAACATTGAGATAAGTAACACAATGATAATGACAACCCCTGCCCAAGTCACTTAACAATAGCTCACACAGATTCACATGAAAAGAAAATGGCAGAACCATATAGGCTCATAACTTTGGCGGTAAAGCAATTTTGTAAAAACCCCTGTGAAAAGATTAACTAATGTTTGAACTTCAAAAGTGTCCTCAAATGAGAGTTCAAGTGTAAAACATCCTGATTCTCCAAATTTCTAAAAAAAAAAATGATAGGATCAGATACAGGAAGCCAATGAGGAGAAATGTTTTTGAAATTCAGGATGGGAAGACAGAAGTTACTGCCTATGGTGAATAAATAATAAAGGAATTGTCAGTCTAGGAAAGGATGTACATTAAAGTACATATCATGGAAGAAAAATGTTTGAATACTTTTCTCCTTAATTAAAAAAAGATGCCTAATGAAGACTTTGCTTTATTCACAATTTTCCTTAATGAACTCATGACTTCCTTATTCCTCAGACTATAGACCAAAGGATTCAACATAGGAATAACCATGGTGTAGAACACTGAAGCCATTTTGTCTGTGTCCATGTTATGCCTAGAGCTGGTGTGTAAATACGTGAAGATTGCTGTCCCATAGAAAATGGACACAGCTGTGAGGTGGCTTGCACAGGTAGAGAAGGCTTTCTGGCGGCCCTCAGATGAGCACATCCTCAAAATGGCATTGAAAATTAAAAAGTAGGATTTCAAGATGAAAAAAAGGGCAAAAGATGAATGGAATACTACAGCAAAAAAGACAACCAATTGATTGATATATGAGACTGAGGAGGAGAGAACGAAGAGGGGTGGAATGTCACAGAAAAAGTGATGGATCACCTTGGAACTGCAAAAGTTGAGCCTGAAAGTGTTTCCTGTGAGAGTGGAAGAATTCAGAAAACCACAAATGTAGCAACCAATGGCCAGATGAGCACAAACCCTAGATGTCATTGTTGTGTTGTAATGTAGGGGCTTACACACGGCCACCTGGCGATCATAGGCCATAGCAGCCAGCAGATAACTTTCAATTGTGGCAAAGCACATAAAGAAGTATAATTGTGTAGCACATCCACCATAGGAGATACTTTTGTCTCCTGAGAGGAATCCAGCCATCACTTTAGGAGTAATGGCTGAAGAGTAGCCCAAATCTGCCAGAGAGAGGTTACTGAGGAAAAAGTACATGGGTGTGTGCAAATGAGAGTCCCATGATATCAGGAATAGCAGACTCAGGTTCCCCACCAGAGTGATGACATAGATAATTGTGAATATTATGAAGAGGGGGACCTGAAGTTCAGGGGAATCTGTTAATCCCACAAGGATGAACTCCTCCACCTTTGAACAATTCTCCATCAATGCCTTCTAGAGATTTGGATGATTCACCTGTAATGACAGAAATGCAACAAGCAGAATAAATCATGGTGCTTATCATTCTTTTTTGAGCGATAGAGAATCATATTTCATATATGAAATTTAAAAATTTTTATATAAATATTGTGGGGTTTTGATGTATGACAAATTAACATCATATTAATATTGCAATTACAATTTTCAGCACACATCATAGTAAGTCCCCTTATATTCATTAAAATAATTACTGAACAAGTGCTCCCATAGCTCCCATAACCTCCACCTTTACTCAGCATCAGTAACATGTTGTGACCACACCATTGAATTAATTATTCCTCCAATTCCATGACCCAGAACCACAAAATTCCTCTTTTGAACATACCCTACTCCCTTTCCATTACATATTGTGCCTTACCCTTCCTCTTCTCAGATTTACTCATTACCATAAACACCAGGTCCTACATCCATACCATGTTTCCAATTTTATTTCTTCTACTTTGGCCTCACTCTTTCCCTTCACAGGGCTGAACTGTTCATTGACTGCTTCAATGATAGTCCTCCAGCTTCCCTAGAATTCCTGGATCCATTGCTTTTCACCACACATTCCTACATAGAATTGTGCTCCTTATGTACCTTTTACGGTCCCACAAACATGAGGGAGAACAAGGTCCAGAAATGTGCTGAGTGGATTCTCTGTAGAAACATGTTATTCTCTTGTCATTTGAAATCTCCCTGGTCCAAAGGAACCCAGTTATTCTTGCCCCTCTCTCTAACTACTCCCTCTCTCTAACAACTCTTCCCCTTTCATCAACAGAGAGAGATATCGTTACTCTTGGCTTCTCTCCTTTCCCTACTCAAGCCTCCAAACCTCTCTTCATTTTTCCCTTTTCCTTCCTGCTTTGTCCCATATCTTAGAGGAAGAGGTAGATCTTCTCACACCCAAGGTTAATCTCTCCATGTGTGCTCTTCTGCTTACCCCCTCCTATATCATCCAAAAATACTGTTAGATAGGATTTAGAGATCTCTCTTAGTTTAGGAAAGTAATTTATGAACATTACCCCATTTGATCCTCACAGTTAAACTGGTATTTAGCTGGTGTATGCATCTTGTAAGGGAGAAAACAGAAATAGAAAAAGATAAGCGATTTCCCAAGGATCACCTAGCAAATTTATCCAGGGCCCAATTTGAACTCAAGTCTCTCACTCCAGGTCCCATACTACATCCACCTGAAAGCTTGTAAGCATTTATGCCCTCAATCTTTCCTCTATTTAATTCAATTCCTCATACAATTTCTCATTCCCTATTACCTATAATAATGCCTAAATTCTGCCATCTTGAAAAAAAAGAATCCCCATTTTAAAGATGCATCTTCCACACAATTGCATTTTGATATTTTTTAAGCACAATTACATTTTGTCTCTCTGATGCTCACTGGTGTTCAGTGGATCACTGCTATTTTTAATATAAAATATGAATGCCTGTGTTTCACGTTTAAATCTCTTGACCAACTCTCTCCATCCTATCTTGCTAGATTGATTTCACATTATTCTCTCTCTTATATGTCCCATATACCAGGCAAATGGATCTCCATCAATTTTCCCATCCTTGATCTCTCATCTCTACTCTACGTGCCTCTTACGATATAGTTTTTTTTTTAATTTATGGAATTAAAAAAGCATTTCCATAACAATGTATAATAAAAAAGATGATTGCATGTGAAACAGTAAATCTATTATGCTGAACTTACTATTGCTTCTAAATATATGAGTTATCATGTAGATTTTTTTCCTTTTTTCTTTACCTTCCTCCAGGCAACCTACAGATGGGTGCCATTAGACACAAATAGGTATGTGTGTATATGTATGTATATGTATATGTATATGTAGATATATATTCATATGTATGTGTGTACATATACATGTGTGTAAATATATGAATGATTATTCCATACATATTTTATTTATCAGTTCCTTCTCTGGATGCAGATAGTGTCTTTCTTCATATATCCTTTACAAATAATTTGGGTATTTATTGTAGTCAAAATGAATTATTCGCTGAAAGTCATGCTGAAAACAATATTGCTGTTACTGTATACTTCCTTCCCTTGGTTCTGCTCATTTCATTCTTCATTATTTTGTACAAGTTTTTCCATGTTTTTCTAAGTTCATTGAGTTGAAAATTTTCTTATAGCAGAGTTGTATTCCATCACAATCATATACCACAACTTGTTCAGCTGTTACCCAGTTGATGGACATCCCTGCAATTTCCAGTTTTTGCCACCAGAAAGAAAGCTGCTACAAACATTTTAGAACATATAGGCATTTTTCTCTGACCACCTTTAGAAATAGACCTAGTAGTGGTATTTCTGGGTTAAAGGGTCTCAGTTTAATAACTCTTTGGGAATAATTCCAGATTGCTTTCAAAAGTGGTTGGATCCATTTACAATTCTATCAACAATGAATTAAGGCACCTCCCCAATCAATCAGTCATATCACATCAGTGAACTATATGGAATGTGAATGAACAGAGTTCAAGCACTCTCTAAGACACTTGTCACTTGTAAGACCCTAAACAAGTCACTTAATATCTCTCACCCTCAGTTTCCTCATCTCTAAAATGGAGGTAATAACAACATAATATATAATTATATATACATAACATGTATATATAATTATATATATATATATAGATATTAATGATCACAACAGGGCTCTTGTGAGGACTAAATGAGATTTTAAAAGTGCAGTGCTTTGTGAACTTTCAAGTTCCCAATAAATACTAGCTGCCATTACCATCAATCTGAATATAATAACATCAAACATTATGAAAATGGTAGCTACAAATCTCTGATTTTTGAACCCTCTAATTTCTCATAGCTTGAAGACAAGGATACTATTTTTCATTCATGCAGCATTCATATTGGATAATTCAGTAGAACCTCTCCCTAGTATTCTAATAACTGAGACCTACCTGTGTCCTTTAGGATGGTGACAAGACTCTAAGAGAGAGGACTTATTGAGTACCTTCACCTAAGGTTGCCTTCTCTTAGATGCTTAATCCAAAGAGAAGAGAAGAGGATTTGGAGAAACTGTGCCTGGCATCTGGTGCTAAAAGTTCAGAGTTGTCCGTGTCATGATCTGTTGTCCTCAGCCACCCAAGAATGGGTTTATTGGTGCTCTTAAGGAACAAAGGCTTTTCTGAGAACACCCATAGCTACTTAGCATGCACATCTGAAAAGCACAAAATAGCCTGTGGGGGACCCACAGGTCTGTGCTCTTATATAATAATAATCTGTGGGGACCCAATCACAATTACTAAGAAAAGTCATGGATGTATTCAGATGTTATTGTCAGGACTTCTCCATGGTACACAGAGAACATGGTTACTCCCAAAAGACAAGAAATCAAGGCTATGAGCTCATTAGCCCTAGACATGAAGGACCCACCACATGGACAACAGGAAAATAGGGAGGGGATGAGACTAGTCCCCCAGGGCCCAGTAACAACACCTTCTAATAGTACAGCTTAAGTTCATTTGCTTCTTTGAAGAAAAATATCTGACATCGGAGGGATAAGGTATGCAGAGATTTAGAGGACTACTAGGTAATAACAATGATGCAAGAAAAAAGAAAAGAAATAAAAGAGAACCAGTGAATCATTTTAAAAATACACAGAAAATAATAGAAAGAATTTCAAAAGATGGCATCAACAAATGGTAGAGTTTTACTATTGACTAATATAATAAACCTTTAAAAATGATATGTAATGAATATTAACAATTTTGTGGATGATTTTCTTCCTCTCCTTGTGTATTGAAATGATCATATCTATTACTGCTTATTCACTTCATAATACAAATAATATAAATTAAAAAGGAAGAATCCTCTGCCTCCCTAACTTCCTAGTAGCTTTCAGCTTTCAAGGTTTTGTCCACCCATTTCTGACTCTTTGTGACCTCATTTTGAATTTTCTTAGCAAAAATACTGGAGTGATTTGCTATTTCCTTCTCCAGCTGATTTTACAAATGAGGAAACTGAGTCAAATAGTGTTAAGTGACTTGCCCAGAATCAAAGAGACTGTAAATTTCTGAGGCTGGATTTCAACTCAGGTCTTTCCAACTCCAGTCCCAGCACTCTATCCACTGTTCCACATAGCTGCCATATTCCAGGTAGCCAGTCCACCAATATGTTAGTTTTGTGCCAGGTGGAAGATAATGACATAGTACACATTCCTCTCTCCAGTCCACTTCATTTCTCTAGTAGTTTCCCTAATCTAACTAACCAAGCCTCATAGACAGCCACTGTCACTGCTGGAAATAGTCTCCAAATTCTCTAATAATGCCTTCAAGCAGTAGACTCCTAATGAAGATGAAGACTCCTAATATTAGAGCTCAGGTTGGAATTTGATTAGTTGAAGGGCTTTTCAAATTTTCTTCATTCCACCCTTTGCCTACAAGCCCCTGAATTCTACAGACCTTCCATAAGAGCTCAGTTAAAGCATTCAGTTTCAGAATTAGATACTTTCAAATGTAGGACCCCCAAAATACATTGAGTCTGAAGCATACTACAACAAGAATTCTTTTTGTAATATGGCGGAGATAATGGAGATAGATCAGTTGGTAGCTGTTAGTCTAATAATAATGTGGTGAGAAGACATTGCCAAATCATAAGAATAAAGTTTGGGGAGAATATTAACAATGTCTGTTGTTCCATTAAATGATTATCATCCCCAAGTCCCTTAATAGAAAGATTAGCTTATTTGCACAAAGTCATATAATTAGTAAGTGAAATAGACACATGAGCAATTTCCAAGACTTTCCATTCTTCTGCTTTCTGCTGGGAAAGCTGACCTAAAGGTTCCTCAAAAAGATGAATTGAAAGTTTATGAACTTCAGAAAGACTCATACACTGAAGGCTAGAGTTATGACAAATGGTTCAAATTCCTTAAACTCCTATAAACTACAGATGAGCAATGGAACTGCAGATAGAGTTATTGGAAAGTTTCAATGGTATGATGCTTCAAGGTCAAGAAGAATATAATACAAATATAAATGTAGAAAAAGAATAATAGAAATATAAATGTAGAAAAACTATATCTCATGGGTCCTCCTTAATTAAAAAGATAAGCCTAACTATGACTTTGCACTCTGGAAATTTTAATTAAATCGATAGTGACACCTTTATTCCTCATGCTATAGATGAGAGGGCTCATCACTGGGATGATCATGATATGTAACACTGACACCATTTTTTCTGTAGCCATGGAATGACTAAAACAGAGCCATGAATACGAGATGATTCCTGTACCACAGATAATGTACACACATTTGATTTCATGAAGCTGAAAAGTTTTGCACAGACACAAATAATGCAACTATGATAAGGAAGCAACCAGTTGGATGAGAAAAAAAATTGGTATCAAATTGCTCTGATAAGAGATTGGTGTCCAAGATTATTTATATTTCTCTATGTGTAATATGCATGGATGTGTATATAGACATGTGTGTATGTGTGTGTGTGTAAAATAATCATTCCCCAAAATAATAAAAATGTTAATCTAAACAACCCTGAGGCTCCACCTCACACCATACAAATTGGGAAAGAAAATCAACAAAATGTCAATACTCAGTGTTGGAGGGA
The DNA here is from genome assembly GCF_900497805.2 of Vombatus ursinus. Lineage (NCBI taxonomy): Eukaryota > Metazoa > Chordata > Mammalia > Diprotodontia > Vombatidae > Vombatus > Vombatus ursinus. The sequence goes on from NW_020954440.1 coordinate 873,887, forward strand.
CTGTTGGTTAATAGTCACATTAATAAGTTGTTGGTAAAGCTATGAAATGGTACAATAATTTTGGAATTTGACTTGGAATTAAGGATATAATGTGATTAAAGTTCCCATGCCATTTTAATCAGAGACTCCCTTACTAGGTTTATTCCCCAAGAAAGCCATTGATAAGAAGAAAATCATTGTATACATCAAAATTTTACAACAGTCTTCAGGAAATAATAAAGAATTGGAAACAAAATAGATGTCCACCAACTGGGAATGGCTAAAAGAATTGTGGTATCTGAATGCAATGTAATATTACTCTCCTATAAGAAACATGGTATCTGATAAATACATTGGGTAGAATACACGGGGAGAAGTCATGAAGAGGTAAATTTAGACTGGATATTAAGAGGAAAAGATTTCTAAGCCATGAGCACTGGATGAAGTGAAATGAGTATCCTCAAGAGACAGTGGCTTTCCTCTCTTTCAAACAGAGAATGGATACCTTGTTGGGAATGTTAGGAGTGGAGATATATTTTGTGTATGAGATTGTAAAACCAATATTTTTGTACCTTGATTCTAATTCTAAATGATATGAATTTATTTATTAAAAAACTTGGAAGAAAAATTTAAAAACATGAAACCCAAACCCTAGGAGTTTTTTATACTCAGGACAATCAAAGTGAATAGGTACCTTTATTTCCCTTGTATAAAATATTTAGATTTCATGACATAATGGGCAGAGGGTTAGACTGCGTTCAACACAGTTAATCAGTGAACAAAAATGTATTAAGTTCTTATATGTCAGTCATTATGAAAAATCCTGTGTCTGTCTGTGTGACCATGTGTAACTAAATTCTCAGTTCTCCCACACAACTCTCTAAGAATATTCAATAGGCAGAGTTTACCAATTTGCATCAGTAAAAGGAGTATACCACCTCTCTGCATTTGGCACTGTCGTTCAAATGTAAAAGCTTAGGGAGAATAATAGGTGATTTTCTACTAGATATTTGTTATGTTTTTAATATTTGATCCATTTTGAAATTAAATAGAAAAGAATAAAACTTCATTTTAACATACACAGCAGTACATACTAGATTCAATATAAAACCGTGAATTTCCATTGCACAGTTTATTTTTGAAAGAAAAAGGCTATGTAATAAATACTATACATTATTTTCTATGTGATTCTGCTTTTTTGTGCTTCCTTCAAAATTTTCTTTTGTTCTCTGCTGCATACTTTTAAATTATATTATAAATACTTAATTTATATTATATTATTTATATTACATTTTATTTATATTTTCTCTCTTTTTCCAACCCATCCTAGCAAAGGCTACAATTAAGCATGAATACACACATATGTATGTATGTATATAGATAGATACACATACATACATGCACATATACATATATATGCGTAAAACCATACTATACATCTATTTATCAGTTCCTTCTCTAGAAGTGGATAGCATCTTCTTCATAGATCCTTTGTAATTGGTTTGAGTATTTATCATACTCAACATGAATTAGTTATTCAAAGGTGTTCTTTGAACAATATTTCTGTTACTATGTATGTACAATGTTCTCTTGGTACCGCTCATTTCACTTTTCATTATTTCATTTAAGGCTTTTCATGTTTTCTTTTTCTTTCTTTTTTTGTGACTCAGTAGGGGTTAAGTGACTTGCCTAGGTTCACACATCTAGTAAGTGTCAAGTGTCTGAGGCCAGATTTTAACTCAAGTCCTTCTGAATCCTGGGTGAGTGCTCTATCTACTGTGCTACCTAGCTGTCCCTCCATGTTTTTCTAAAAGCAACCAGCTCATTATTTATTGTAGCACAGCAGGATTCCATCACAATTATATACCACAACTTCTTTAGCCATTCCCCAATTGAAAGGCATCTATCATTTTAACTGCTCTGATAGGTGAAAGATAATATCTAAGAGTGGTTTTAATTTGCATTTCACTAATTAATAGTGATTTAGGGCATTCTTTATTCAGTTATAGTTTTTATTTCTTTATGGAAATGCTACCTGTTCAGAACCTTTGACCATTTATCAATTGCAGAATTACTTGTATAATTAAATATTTGACAAAATTCATTGTATGTCTAAGAAATGAGACCTTTTCAAATTTTCTGCTTTTCTTCTAATCTTGAATACATTGGTTTTATTAGTATAAAACCTGTTTAATCTCATATAACAAAAAGTATCCATTTTACACCTCACAGTCCTCTCTATCTCTCATATATTCACCAATTGTTCTCCTATCCATAAGTCTTATAGGAAATATGTTTCATGTCCTTCTAATTTTCTTGTGATATCTCCCTTTATCACTAGATAATGTGTTCATTTTGACCTTATCTTGGTAAATGATCTAAGATATTGATCTATGCCCAGTTTCTGACAGACTGTTTCCCAGCTTTCCAACAATTTGCACCAAATAATGAATTCTTATCCCCAAAACATAAATCTTTATATTTGCCAAACACAAGGTTATTATAATTCTTTCCTATTGTGTATTATATGTCTACTCTGTTCCACTGATCTACCTTGCTATTTCTTAACCAAAACTAGCTAGTTTTGATATTTACTACCTTATAATATATTTTAAGATTTGGTACTGCTGAACAACCTTCTTTGCATTTTTTCACTAGTATTTTTGTAATTGTTGACTTTTTTATTCTTCTAAATGTTTTTTATTATTTTTTCTAACACAGTAAAATAACTTTTAGCAATTTCTTAGAATGGCATTGAATACATAGGTAGGTTGGGAAATCATCATCTTCAATATATTGGCCTTGCCTACCCATGAAAAGAGATATTTTCCAATGACTTAAATCTCCTTTATTTGATTAAAAAGTAAATTTTATAATTATATTCACATTGTTCCTGGGTCTGTATTGACAGGGATATTCTCTGGTGTGTTATACTGCTTGTAGTTATTTTAAATAGGGTATCCCTTACTATCTCTTCTCCTTTTTTATATTCAATAATATTTTATTTTTTTCCAATTACAAGTAAAGATAGTTTCAACATTCATTTTTGTAAGATTTTGAGTTCCAAATTTCTCTCTCCTTCCCTTCCCTCCTTCCTCCCCAAGACAGCAAGCAATCTGATATACCTTACATATGTACAATCATGTTAAACATATTTCCACATTAGTCATGTTGCAAAAGAAGAATCAGAACAAAAGGTGAAAATCACAAGAAAGCAAAACAAAAAAAGTGAAAATCATGTGCTTCATTCTGCATTCAGACTCCATAATGCTTTCACTGGGTATTTTTCATCATCCTTCCTTTCTCCCCACAATTTCCAATTCTTTGCCACTACAAAAAGAGCTGCTATAAATATTTTTGTACGTAAGGGTCCCTTTTCTTTTTTATGATTTCTTTGGAATACAGACCTAGTAGTGGCATTGCTGGATCAATGGATATGTACAGTTTTATAGCCCTTTGGGCATAATTCCAAATTGCTCTCCAGAATGGTTGGATCAGTTCACAACTCTACCAATAATGTATTAGGGTTCCAATTTTGCTACGTCTTCTCCAACACTTTTCATTTTCCTTTTCTCTCATATTAGACAGTCTGATAAGTATGAAGAGGTACCTCAGACTTGTTTTAATTTGGATTTCTCTAATCAAGAGTGATCTAGAGCATTTTTTTTTCATATGAACACAGACACTTTTAATTTCTTCATTTGGAAACTGCCTGTTCATATCCTTTCACTGTTTACCAATGAGGAATGACTTCTATTCTTATACATTTGAATCACTTCTCTAGATATTTTAGAAATGAGGCCTTTATCAGAAATGCTAACTGTAAAAATTGTTTCCCAGCTTTCTACTTTCCTTCTAATCTTGGATGCATTGGTTTTGTTTGTACAAAGCCTTTTTAATTTAATGTGATCAAAATTATCCATTTCACATTTCATAATGATCTCTGTCTCTTGTTTGCTTAAATTTTTCCCTTCTCCATGGATCTGACAGGTAAACTATTCCTTGCTCTCCTAATTTGACTATGGTATCATCCTTTATGTCTAAATCATGTACCTAATTTGACCTTATCTTGGTATAGGGTATGAGATGTTGTTCTATGCTGAATTTCTGCAACACTGTTTTCTAGTTTTTCCAGCAGTTTTGTCAAACAGTGAGTTCTCATGTCAGAAGTTGGAGTCTTTGGGTTTATCAAACAGTAGATTACTATAGTCATATGTACTGTGTAGTCATGTGGAAGAAGAATCAGAACAAAAGGGAAAAACCACAACAAAGAAAAAGAAAACAAAGAACAAAAAAAGTGAAAACAGCATGCTTCAATCTGCATTCAGACTTCATAATTCTTTCACTGGATGTTTTTCTTCATACTTCTTCATTTCTTCACATACTTCACACTACAGTGTATGTATACCTAAACTATTTCACTGATCCACCACTCTATTTCTTAGCCAGTATCAAATAATTTTAATCATTGCTGCCCTATAGTATAGTTTTAGATCTGATATATGTAGATCACCTTCCTTTACCTTTTTTTCTATTAATCCCCTTGATATTCTTGACTTTTGTTCTTCTAGATGAATTTTGTTACTGCTTTTTCTAGCTCCATAAGATAATCTTTTGATAGTTTGATATGTACATCACTGAATAAATTAATTTAGGTACAATCTAACTATCTCTTCTTGGAGAGTTTTATTAGTGATATCTAAAAATGCTGATGATTTATGTCAGTTTATTTTATATCCTACTACTTTGCTAAAGTTGTTAATTGGTTCAACTAACTTTTCATTGGAACCTTAGGATTTTCAACATATAACTTACTGTCTGCAAAAAGAGATAGTTTCTTACCTCATTTCCCAATTTATTTTTCTTCTCTTATTGCTATTGCTAGTATTTATAAAACAATATTGAATAATAGTGATGACACATAGTGTAGTTTCTGTTTTTCTTTTTTAATTAAATTTATTTTTGCTGTAACTTTCTTGGAGATAACGATTGCTGCCCCTGTCTTTTTCTTACATTAGCTGAAGCATAATAAATTCTACTCCAGATCTTTAACACTCTGTGTACTTCTCAAATTTATTGTATCTCTTCTAAGCAGCATATTGTTGAATTCAGATTTTTAAACCATTCTGCTATCTATTTCCATTTCATGAGTAAATTCATCCCATTCAAATTCATAGTTATTACTAGTTGAGTATTTCCATTCATCCCATATTTCTCCTCTATCCTTCTAGGCCTACTTAACCCATCTCTCCTCACAGATCTAATTTACTTTAAAACAATAACTTGCTCTTCTATTTTTTAATCTACCCAACCTGCTAAGAGTCTCTCCCTTATCCTCTCCCCCACTCTCCTAATTCTTAATCTACATACTTTTCTAAAAGTCCCTACTTTATTCTATTCTTTGACCCTCTTATTTCTTTCTAGATTTAGATGACTTTTATACCCTTCTAGATATATAAGTTGTTCCCTCTTTAACCCACTTCTGATGAGAGTAAGTTTCTACCAATACCAGCACTCCACCCCACTTACGTCTTCTGTATCAGTTTTTCTTTTCACAACTCATTTGTATGAGATAATTGCTCCTTTATACCTCTCCCTACACAATTTTGTTTTTTTTTAGAATCACCCTATCATACTTAGCTGAGCCCCAGTCTTTCTCTCAAAGTACCCAAGTAATTTTGACAGTCTTAAAACTATGATAACATTTTCACATCTAAGAAGTAAACAGTTTGACTTTCTACTATACCTTTCAGCAAAACATTGAGAATGGTGATCACTGGATGATTATAAGCCTGGCCCAAGTCACTTAAAAAGACCTTCCTGAGATTCATATGAAAAAAATGACAGATTTGTAAAAGCTGATGTGTTTAACATATCATATCTTTCTGTGGTAGGGGAAGTTTGTTCAAACTCCTGTGAAAAGATGAAGAAATATTAAATCTTCAAAGGTTTCTTTGGGGGCAGCTATGTGACACAGTGGATAGAGCTCTGGCCCTGGAGTTAGGAGAACCTGAGTTCAAGTCTCACCTCAAGCACATAACACTCATTAGCTGTGTGACTCTAGGCAAATCACTTAACCCCAATTGGCTTACAAAAAAAGTATCTTCAGCTGATAATTTTAGGGTCAAATCATCCAGTTTCTCCAAATTTGTCTGGTCCATGTTATGCCTGGAGCTGGGTTGTAAGTACATGAAGATTATTGTCCCATAGAATATGGACATGGCCGTGAGATGGGAAGCACAGGTAGAGAAGGCTTTCTGGCAGCCCTCAGCTGAGTGTATCTTCAAATTGGCATTGAAAATTAAAAAGTAGGATTTCAAGAAGAAAAAAGGGGAAAAACACATTGAATCTAAGAGCAAAGAAAATAACCACTTCATTGATGTATGGGACAGAGTAGGAGAGAGCCAAGAGAGGTGGAACATCACAGAAGAACTGATGGATCACAATGGACTTGAGAAGAGAGAGGCTGAAGATGTTTCCCGTGTGAATGGAGGCAAAAAGAAAACCACGTATATGGGAACTAATGGCCAGACAAGCACAAACCCTAGATGTCATTGTTGTGTTGTAATGGAGGGGCTAACACACAGCAGCCTGGCCATCATAGGCCACAGCAGCCAGGAGGTAATTTTCAATTGTGGTAAAGTATGCAAAGAAAACCATTTGTGCAGCATATCCATTATAGGAGATGGTTTTATCCCCTGGGAGGAATCCAGCCATCATGTTGGGAGTAATGGCTGAAGAGTAGCCCAAATCTGTCAAAGAGAGGTTACTGAGGAAAACAAATATGTGTGTGTGTGCAGACAGGAGTCTCAAAATATCAAGAACACCAATCCCATGTTCCTCTTCCTTTCACACCTCGTTTGTGTGAGATAATTGCTCCTTTTTACCTCTCCTTACAGAATTTTTCTTTTTAGAATTGCCCCTTCATGCTTACCTCAGCTACAGACTTTCTTTCAAAATACCCAAGTAATAAAGACAGTCTTAAGCTCACTGATAACATTTTCACATATAAGAAGTAAACTCACTGAACTTGAGATAGGTAACACAGTGATCGTGACAACCCCTGCCCAAGTCACTTCATAATGGCTTGCACAGATTCACATAAAAAGGAAATGGCAGAGCCACATAGGCTTATAACTTTGCTTGTAAATGAATTTTGTAAAAGCTCCTGTGAAAAGATGAATTAATGTTTAAACTTCAAAAGTATCCTCAAATGATAGTTTAATGTAAAACATACAGATTCTCCAAATTTCTAAAATATATATATATATATATATAGATAGATAGATAGATAGATAGATAGATAGATAGATAGATAGATAGATAGATAATAGAATCAGATACAGGAAGCCAATGGGGAAGATGTTTTTCAAATTCAGGATGGGAAGACAGAAGTTACTGCCTATGATGAATGAGTAATAAAGAATGTGTCTGTCTAGGAAAGTATGTACTTTAAAGTTCATACTATGGTTCTGCTTCCAGGAGCTAAAATAGAGGAGCAGAAAGGTAGTCACTCTCACCCACCCCTATCAACCTCTGAAAGCCCAGAAAATATGACCCCAGGAAAAACCCCGGAACAGCTGAACCAGAAGAAAGATGTGGAGTAGCAGTGCAGTAGCCCAGGTAGCTTGAAGGATTAATGGGAAAGGCCCCTCTTACCCTGGGAGAAGGGAAGCAGTGCAGAATGGGAGGCGCCCCAGTCAGCTAACAGAAAGCCCCACATTAGCACACCAGGAGGAGATCCTGGTGCCTTAGCATTCTACAGCAAATGCGTTTTCCAGTGCCTCAGCAAAAATAAGGGAAGCAGAACTACAAAGGGCCCCAAGCAGATAAACACCCTGCAACATTCATCTGAAAGGAGCTGAAAAAAGTAACCTAGAGCTGCCCAAAAGTTCCAGCCTCACTAATTCCAGCCCAACATCATGTAAGCTGCCAGATCCCTCCAGCCTCCAACTGCCAACCAGGAAGAGATCCAGAAGCCTAGGTGGTGGAGTAGACAAACACCAACAGCTGGACCTCCGTGTGCCTCAGTGAGGGTGGGGGAACTGGTGGAAACCAGCTCAGAAAACCACCAGGTCCCTCGGCATTCTGTAGCAAAGGAGTATCCCAGTGCCTTAGAAAAACTAAGGGAAGCAGCATTACAGAGGGCCCCAGGCAGACAAACACCCTTCAACATCCATCTAAAAGGAACTGAAGAAAGTTAAAGGAAAGAAAAAGCAGGCAATCCAGAATTGCCCAGAAGTTCCAGCCTTGCTGATTCCAGCCCAACACCAGGTAAGCTGTCTGAATCCTAGAGCCTCCAATTGCCAACATCAGAGGCCAAAGCACACAAAGCCAGTGACCAAGACCTAGGCTCCCAACACAAGAAGCTTGGGTCTGCTCCCCAGCAGGATAGCTCAATCTCTTTGAAGGCCAGGGAATAATGAAACACCATGAGTAAAAAGAAAAATACCATAGATTCATATTGTGAGAAGAGTGAAGATCAAGCCAAAAATTCTGAATAGGACAACATTGTCAACAAACCCACATCTGAAAATTCAAAAGAGAATATCTACTAGTCTGAAGCCCAAAAAGCCTTCTTAGAAGAGCTCAAGAAGGATTTTAAAAGTCAATTGAGAGAGGTAGAAGAGTCCTTAAAAATACAATTGGCCAATTGGAAAAAAAAGTACACTGAAGAAAACAAGTCCCTAAAACACACAATTGGCCAACTGGAAAAAAATCGTACACTGAAAAAAGCAATCCCTTAAAAATACAATTGACCAATTGGGGAAGGAAGAACAAAATCTAACAGAAGAAAACAACTTGTTAAAAATTAGAATTGGACAAATGAAACTAATGACTCTATGAGAGAGCAAGAATCAGTCAAATAGAAACAAAAAAAATGAAAATAGATAAAAACGTAAAATACCTCATTGGTAAAACAAGTGATCTAGAAAATTGATCCAGGAGAGACAGTTTTAAAATTATTGGTCTGCCTGAAAATCATGATGAAAAAAAGAGCTTGGACAATATCTTTCAGGAAATCATAAAGGAAAACTTCCCTGAGGTCCTAGAACAAGGTAAAATAACCATAGAAAGAATTACCTCCTGAAAGAGGTCCCAAATTGAAAATGCCAAGGAAAATAACAGCCAAATTCCAAAATTACCAGGTCAAAGAGAAAACACTACAAGCAGCCAGAAAGAAACAATTAAAATATCATGGAACCACAGTCAGGATTACACAGGACTTTGCAGCTTCTACATGAAAAGACTGTACAGCATGGAACATGATATTCCATAAGGCAAAGGAGCTTGATGTGCAGCCAAGGATCAACTACCCAGTGAAAATGAGCATGATCTTTCCGTGGAGGAGATGGATGTTCAATGAAATAGGGGACTTCCAAACCTTCCTGATAAAAAGACCAGAACTTAATAAAAAATTTGATCTTCAAGTACAACATTCAAGAGAGACATAAAAAGGTAAATGTCACAGAAATATGTTGTTAATGGGACAATATATTGTTAATAAGGGCAAACTGTTTACATCCCAAAAAGGGAAGATGACACTTACACCTATTGAGAACTGTATTGTTTTTACACCATGTTGAACAATTTTAGCAAGGTTACAGGCTATAAAATAAACCCACATAAATCATTGGTGTTTCTATATATTACCAACAAACACCAACAGCAAGAGATAGAAAGAGAAATTCCATTTAAACTTACTTTAGACATTATAAAAAATTTAGGAGTCTAACTCCCGAAACAAACCCAGGAACTCCATAAACACAATTACAAAACACTTTTCACACAAATAAAGTCAGACCTAAATAACTGGAAAAACATCAGTTGCTCATGGGTAGATCGAGCTAATATAATAAAAATGACAATTCTACCTAAGCTAATTTACTTATTCAGTGCCATACCAATCAAACTACCAAAAAATTATTTTATAGAGTTAGAAAAAATAATAACAAGATTCATTTGGAAGAACAAATGTTCCAGAATATCAAGGGAACTAATGAAAAGGAATGCAGGGAAAGGTGGCCTAGCTATTCCAGATCTTAAGTTGTATTATAAAGCAGCAATCATCAAAACTGCTTGGTACTGGCTAAGAAATAGATTGGTGGATCAGTGGAATAGGTTAATTATGGAAGACACAGTGGTCAATGACTATAGTAATCTATTATTTGATAAACCCAAAGACCCAAGCTTCTGGGATAAGAACCCACTCTTTGAAAAAAAATCTGCTGGGAAAACTGGAAAAGCATTTGGCAGAAACTAAGCATAGACCAAAATCTCACACCATATACCGAAATAAAGTCAAAATGGGTTCATGATTTACATATAAAGGCTGATACTATAAGCAAACTGGGAGAGCAAGGAATAGTTTACCTATCAGATATATGGAGAACAGAAGAATTCTTGACCAAACAGGAGACAGAGAACATTACGAAAAACAAAATGAATAACTTTGATTACATTAAATTGAAGTTTTTGCACAAACAAAGCCAATACAACTAAGATTAGAAGGAAGGTAGAAAATTGGGAAAGAATTGTTACAACCAGTCTCTCTGATAAGGGCCTCATTTCTAAAATATATGGAGAATTAAGTCAAATCTATAAAAATACCTGCCATTCCCCAATTGATAAATGGTCAAAGGATATGAACAGGCAGTTCTCTGATGAAGAAATTAAAGTCATCTATAGTCATATGAAAAAATGGCCTAAATTACTATGGATTAGAGAAATGCATGTCAAAATAGCTCTGAGGTACCACATCACACCCATCAGATTTGCCAACATGACAAAACAGGAAAATGATAAATGTTGGAGATGTGGGAAAATTGGAACACCAATGCATTGTTGGTGGAGTTGTGAAATGATCCAACCATTTTGGAAAATAATTTGGAACTACACCCAAAGGGTATAAAACTGTGCATACCCTTTCACCCAGCGATAGTACTTCTAGGGCTATATCCCACAGAGATCATCCAAATGGGAAAAGGACCCACATGTACAAAAAAATTCATAGCAGCTCTTTTTGTGATGGCAAGAATTGGAAATTGAGAGGTTGCCCATCATTTGGGGAAATGTAGAACAAGTTGTGGTATACGAATGTAATGCAATACTATTGTACTATAAGAAATGATGAACAGGCTGACTTCAGAAAAACCTGGAAAGACTTGTATGGTCTGTTGCCGAGTGAAGTGAGCAGAACCAAGAGAATGTTGTACACAATAACAGCCATGTTGCGTGATGACTAATATTGATAAACTTGACCCTTCCCAGCAATACAAAGATCTAAGACATTCCCCAGAGGCCTCGTGATGGAAAATGCTATCCACATCCAAAGAAAGAACTAGGGAATTTGAATTGCTATTTTTTTTCTCTTCTGTTGAGTTTTGTTTCCTCTTTCTGGTGGTTCCTCCTATTGGTGCTAATTTTTACTCACAAAACCATTAATGTGAAAATATGTTTAATAGGAATGTATATGTATAGCCTATATCAGATTGTGCACTGTCTTGGTGAGGGTGGTGGGGAGAAAGGGGAAGAAAAATTTTAAACTCAAAAGAATATGAAAGTGATTGTTGATAAATCAAAATAAATTAATAAAAAATTTAAAAAATAAAATCAAGTGTATACTGTGGAAGAAAAATAATTGAATACTTTTCTCCTTAATTAAAAAAGATGCCTAATGAAGACTTTGCTTTATTCACAATTTTCCTAAATGCACACATGACTTCCTTATTCCTCAGACTATAGACCAAAGGATTCAACATAGGAATGACCATAGTGTAGAACACTGAAGCCATTTTGTCTGCATCCATGGAATGCCTGGAGCTGGAGTGTAAATACGTGAAGACTGCTGTCCCATAGAATATGGACACAGCTGTGAGATGGCTTGCACAGGTAGAGAAGGCTTTCTGGCAGCCCCTAGAGGAGCGCATCCTCAAAATGGCAATGAAAATTAAAAAGTAGGATTTCAAGATGAAAAAAAGGGTAAAAGATGAATGAACTACTGCAGCAAAAAAGACAACCAATTCATCGATATATGTGACTGAGGAGGAGAGAATGAAGAGGGGTGGAATGTCACAGAAAAAGTGATGGATCACGTTGGAATGGCAAAAATGGAGCCTGAAGGTGTTTCCTGTGAGAGTGGAAGAATTCAGAAAACCACAAATATAGCAACCAATGGCCACACAAGCACAAAACCTAGATGTCATTGTTGTGTTGTAATGTAGGGGCTTACACACAGCAACCTGGCGATCATAAGCCATAGCAGCCAGAAGATAAATTTCAATTGTGACAAAGTATGCAAAGAAAAACATTTGTGTAGCACATCCACCATAGGAGATAGTTTTGTCTCCTGAGAGGAATCCAGCCATCACTTTAGGAGTAATGGCTGAAGAGTAGCCCAAATCTGCCAGAGAGAGGTTACTGAGGAAAAAGTACATGGGTGTGTGCAGATGGGAGTCCCACGATATCAGGAATAGCAGACCCAGGTTCCCCACCAGATTGAGGAAGTAGATAATTGTGAATATTATGAAGAGAGGGACTTGAAGTTCAGGGGAATCTGTTAATCCCACAAGGATGAACTCCTCCACCTTTGAACAATTCTCCATAAATGCCTTTTAGGAATTTGGATGATTCACCTGTAATGACAGAAATACAACAAGTAGAGTAAATCATGGTGTTTATCGTTCTTTTTTGAGTGTTAGAGAATCATATTTTATATATGAAACTAAAAAATCATTATATAAACATTGTGGGGTTTGATGTATGATAAATTAACACCATAATATTACAATTACAATTTTTCAACACACATCATAATTCCGCTTATGCTCATTAAGATAATTACTGAACAAGTGCTCCCATAGCTCCCACAACCTCCACCTTTACTCAGCATCAGTCACATATGTTGTGACCACACTATGGAATTAATTATCCCTCCAATTTCATGACCCAGAACTCTGAAATTCCTCTTTTGAACATACCCTACTATCTTCCCATTACATATTGTGCCTTACCCTTCCTCTCCTTAGATTTACTCATTGCCATAAACACAAGTTCCTACATCCATACCATGTTTCCAATTTTATTTCCCCAACTTTGACCTTACTCTTTCCCCTTCATAGGATTGAACTGTTCATTGACTACTTCAATGGCAGTCCTCCAGCTACCCTTGAATTCCTTGATCCATTGCCTTTCACCAGATATTCCTACATAGAATTATGCTCCCTATGTCCCTTTTATGGTCCCACAAACATGAGGGAGAACAAGGTCCATAAATGTGCTGAGTGGATTCTCTATAGAAATATGATATTCCCTTGTCATTTGAAATCTCCCTGGTCCAAAGGAACCCAGTTATTCTTGCCCCTCTCTCTAACTTCCCCCTCTCTCTAACAAATCTTCCCCTTGCATCAACAGAGATAGATGTCATCACTCTTGGTTTCTCTCATTTCCCTACTCAACACTCCAAACCCCTCTTCATTTTTCCCATTTCCTTTCTGCTTTGTCCCATATTGTAGTTCTTCTCACAGCAAGGTTAATCTCTCCATGTGTGCTCTTCTGCTCACTCCCTCCTATATCATCCAAAAATACTGTTAGATAGGATTTAGAGAGCTCTCTTAGTTTAGGAAAATGATTTATGAATATTACCTCATTTGATCCTCACAGTTAAAGTGGAATTTGTGGGGTGTATGCATTTTATAAGGGAGAAAACAGAAATAGAAAAAGATAAGAGATTTGCAAAGTATCACCTAGCAAATATCCAGGGCCCAATTTGAACTCAACTCTCTCTGACTGCAGGTCCCATACTATATCCACCTGAAAGCTTGTAAGCATTTACCCCCTCAATCCTTCCTCTATTTAATTTAATTCCTCATATAATTTCTCATTCCCTATTACCTACAATAATGCCTAGATTCTGCCATCTTGAAAAAAAAAGAATCACCATTTTAAAGATGCATCTTCCACACAATTACAACTTGATATTTTTAAAGCACGATTACACTTTGTCTCACTTATGCTCCTGGTGTTCAATGGATTACTGCTATTTTTAATATAAAACATTAATGCTTCTGTTTCATGTTTAAATCCTTTCACCAACTCTCTCCATCCTATCGTCCTAGATTGATTTCACATTATTCTGTCTTGCATGTCCCACAGGCCAGGCAAATGGATCCACATCCATTTTCCCATCCTTGATCTCTCATCTCTGCTCTTTGCGTCTTTTAAAAAATTATTTTTTTTTAATTTATGGAATTAAACAATATTTCCATAACAATGTATAATAGAAAAAAAGACTGCATGTGAAACAGTAAATCTATTATGTTCAACTTACTATTGCTTCTAAATATATGAGTTATCATGTAAATTTTTCCTTTTTTTCCTAACTTCCTCCACACACCCTACAGATGGGTACCATTAGACACAAATAGGTATGTGTGTGTATGTGTATAAAGATATATATATCTATATACACACATAGATATATATATATACACATACACATATGTATACATGTGGATATATATACATATGTATGTGTGAAGGTATATATATACATAAATATATGAATGATTATTGTATACTTCTTCTATTTATCAGTTCTTTCTCCGGATACAAATAGTGTCTTTCTTCATATATCCTTTACATCTAATTTGGGTATTTATAGTAGTCAAAATAACTTATTTGCTGAAAGTCGTTCTTAAAACAATATTGCTGTTACTGTATACTATGTTCTCTTGGTTCTGCTCACTTCACTCAGCATCAGACTACACACGTCTTTCCAGGTTTTTCTGAAGTCTGCCTGCTAATCTTTTCCTATATGAAAATAGTATTCCATTGCATTCATCTACTACAACTGGTTCAGTCATTACCTAGTTGATGGACATCTCTGCAATTCACAGTTTTTGCCATCACAAAAAGAGCTGCTACAAACATTTTAGAACATATAGGCTTATTTCCCCCTTTTTCTCTAACCATCTATAGAAATAGACCTAGTAGTAGTATTGCTGAGTTAAAGGTTTTAAGCAGTTTAATAACTCTTTGGGCATAATTCCAGATTGCTCCCCAAACTGGTTGGATCAGTTAACGATTGTACCAGCAATGAATTAGTGTCCCAATTTTTCCACATCCTCTTCAACATGTATCACTTTTCCCTTCAATAATTTTAGCCAATTTAGTAGTTGTGAAATGATATCTCAAGGTTGTTTCAATTTGCATTTCTCTAATCAATAATGATCAAGAGCATTTTTTTATATGACTTTACATTGTTTTGATTTCTTCATTGGAAAACTGTATCTTCATATCTTTAACCATTTATCAATTGGGGAATGGCTGTTACTCTTACAGATTTGACAAAATTCTTTATATATTTGAGATATAAGACCTTTATCTAAGAAATTATAAAAAATTTTTTTCAATTTTCTTTGTTCCTGATCTTTGCTACATTAGTTTTATCTGTGTAAAAACTTTTTAAGAGGTTTGGGAGGAAGAAAATGAGAATAGCTTGTTGTCCATGTTTCTCTCTTCTCTATCATTGACCTTCATGTTTACTGGGTTTTAGAAGAGGTTTTGTTTTTGTTTTTAATTTGTATTTTTCAGAAATGGAGAGGATTGTATTTTGAAAAAATTTATGTATATATAAATATGTAAAAATTCTTGTTTTATTATTTGTATCATCTGTATTTTTAATAACCAAATGTAAATATTAAGAGTAAAGATGATTATTAGTATTTTCTTAAAAATTAAGTACTTTCCTGCAAGTAAATGCAACTGAAGTTAAGGAGTCTGCTACCTCTCACATATTGTGTACATAATTCTGAATAACACTGTTTCTGAATGAGCAGTTAAATAACACTTGCATTGCAAGAAAAATGGCTTGCACTGGAGAAGGAAATTTTGAGTAACTATGGAATTCATCTAAAAACTTAGTGTCTCAAATTTGATTGTTACAATTAAATCTATTTAAATGTCAAATCTGGGACAATACACATACCAGTGAAAACTACATATCATGGTAAAAAAAAAGTATGTTTAAAAATTGTAGTGTGCAAATGAGTGAGTGCTGCCTCAGGAGCCATGTTTGGTACCTGTCAAGCAGTGTTCTAAGGTATGGCCCGTTGATTTGTCCTTTAATATTCTTGAAGAACTGAGTATATGCCAGTACCATAAAAAAGGGGAAAAAATAACTTTTCAATTTAACATATTAAATGTTAATTATCCATTTTACACTTAACTTTACTCATTATCCTTGGTTTATTCATAAGTTGTCTATTCATAAGTCTGATAAATAATGTTATATGTTCTTCAAATTTTCTTGTAATATCTATCTACATATCAAAGGCATCTCTGAGTCTTTATACAACATGTCTTCTATGCCTCTGAAGTTTTATTTCTTCAACACTTCCTGTTAAAAGCACCAGCTCCCTGAAATGAGAAGTTCAATTGCCAACTTCAGTACAACTCAGAACCTTTCCTGTTCCTATCATTGTTTGTGGCCACCATTTAAATAGTAGATATTTCCTTGGTTTATATTTTCTATTGATTTATCTGTGTAAAAATTGTTCTCTACCAGTAAACTGTAAGATCCCTGAAGGTAGGAAATATTTCTGTTCAATTGTGTGTGTGTGCATGTGTGTGTTTGTGCAGGTGTGTGTGTGTTTGTGTGGGAGGAGGGAAGCTTTCTCAGAGACAAGCACAATACCTGGTACCTAGTCGACACTAAATATATGCTGATTCAATTGAATTAATTCCATGAAAAAACTTTAATACATGAAAGCTATCAGAAAGGAAAACATGACAACAATCATAAAGATCAAAAAGTAATCAAGTATTGATATATTCATTCTTTTAAAACTGAGAGTGACCTTAAAGGTCATCTACTGCAACCTCTTCATTTATAAGTGACTTGCCCAGTGTCTACATGGCTGAGCCTGGATTTGAACCACAGTACTCTGGCTCTGAATTCTTTGCTCATTAAGGAAGTCTGTTGTGGGGAAAGGCCTAGAGAGCTCTGTGTTTAGAGAATTACGTTCTAGTCCTGCTACTAACACTAACTTACTCTGAGACTTCAGACAAGGCACCTCCCCAACCGGGGCCTCAGTCATATCATCTGTAGGCTGAGGGAGCAAGGCCACAGGACCTTTTTTTAAAGCAAAAATGTACAGCAGAATCTAGGTGATTACAACTCTAAATCATGAAAAAATCTGAGAGGGAGATTTTTACTATTAAAATTAAAATATCATTTTTTTTACTTCAGAGTTCACAGTTCCTTATGAAATGCTTTGAAATACTTGGGTGAACAAATGATGAGTTTATGAAAAAATAACAATTATTGACATGTCAAGACTCTTTGATTTAGGGTGAGAAGACTTGGCTCTGAATTCTAATTCTGCTCCTTATTACATGTGCCACCTCAGACTGCTCTCCTTCCATCTCAGAGTGTCAGCTTCCTCAGCCATAAAACTGGTGAATCTGTGAGGTCTTTACCCATTCAATCTTAAGTTTTAGAAGGCAGATAAGTAGCAAAGAGGATACAATAACTATATGGAATGTGAATGAACAGAGTTCAAGCTCTCTCTAAGAAACTTGTCACCTGTAGGACCCTGGACAAGTCACTTAATATCTCTCAGCCTCAGTTTCCTCATCTCTAAAATTGAGGTAATAACAGCATAATATGTAACTATATATACACTACATATATATATATATATATATTTTAATGATCACAACAGGGCTGTTGTGAGGATCAAATGAGATTTTAAAAGTGCAGTGCTTTGTGAACCTTCAAGTTCCCAATAAACACTAGCTGCCATTAGCATCTATTTGAATATACTAACATCAAACATTATGAAAATGATAGTTACAAATCTATGATTTTAAACCCCCTACTTTCTCATAACTTGAAGACAAAGATAGTAATTTCCATTCATGCAGAACTCATATTGGAGAATTCAGTAGAATCTGTTCCTAGTATTTTAATAGCTGAAACCTACCTGAGTCATTTAGGATGGTGAGAAGACTCCAAGAGAGAGAACTTAATGAGTACCTTCACCTAAGGTTGTCTTCTCTTAGATGCTTAATCTAAAGAGAAGAGAAGAGGATTTGGAGAAACTGTGCCCAGCATCTGGTGCTAAAAGCTAAGAGTTTTCCATGTTGTGATCTGTTGTCCTCAGCCACCCAAGAATGGGTATGAATTAAGGCAAGGGAGAATTGTTTCTGATCTTATTAATAAATGATAACAACAATCAAAGTCAGGCTTGTCCAATGGACTTTGATCCAAATTGAGACATGAAAGACTTTCTGTGGCTTTTGGTCGCAAACTTACTGTAAGGTTTTATGTGAATGGATATGTTGCTGCTCTTAAGGGACAAAGGCTCCTCTGAGGACACCCAGAGCTACTTAGTGTCCACCTCTGAATAGTACACAATAGCCTACCCAGGTCTGTGGGGACCCAATCACAATTACTAAGGGAAGTTGTGGATGCATTCAGATGTTGATGTCAGGACATCTCCATGGTATACAGAGAATGTGAGTGCTGTCAGGATACACTAGAAATCAGGGCAATGAGCTCCCTAGGCATCAACCTGAAGGAGCCACCACTTGGAGAACAGGAAAATAGGCAGGGGATGAGACAAGTCCCTTAGAGCCCAGGCCCAGTGCCTTTAACAGTTCAACTTCCATTTATTTGCTTCTCTGAAGAAAAATGTCTGATGAAGGAGGGATGATGTAGCCATAAATTAAGGGGTTAAATAGGTGATGACAATGATGCAAAAAAAAGAAAAAGAAACAAAAGAGAACCAGAGATTCCTTTAAAAAAACACAGTAAATTATACAAAGAATTTCAAAAGCAACAACCAATAGCAGTTTAATTATTTCCTAATATAATAAACATTTTAAATCTGTGCATAATGAAAATTAATAGCTTCATGAGAGATTTTTTCCATTCCTTGTGTATTGAAATGATCAAATCTATTACTGCTTATTCACTTCATAATAAAAATAATGTAAATTTAAAAAGAGGAAACATCTACCTGCATATATTCTTAGCAGTCTTCAGCTTTTGGTATTGTCTTCACTCATTTCTGACTCTTCATGACCCCATTTGCATTTTATGGGCAAAAATACTGGAGTGATTTGCTATATCCTTCTCCAGCTGATTTTATAGATGAGGAAACTGAGTCAAATAGGATTAAGTGACTCATCCACAGTCAAATAACAAATAAATTTCTGAGGCTGGATTTGAACTCAGGTTTTTCCAACACCACTCCCAGCACTCTCCCCACTGATCCACATAGCTGCCACGTTTCAAGTAGCCAGTCCACTGATATGTTAGTTATGTGCCAGATGAAAAATAATGACATAGCACAGCTTCCTCTCTCCAGTCCACTGCATTTCTCTAGTAGTTTCCCTGATCCAACCAACCAAGCCTCAGAGACAGCCACTGCCCCTGCTGGAAATAGTCTCCAAATTCTCTAATCATGCCTTGAAGTGATAGGTCACTTTATTCTAAGTTTATTCAGTCAATGAATGCTAATTCTAGCAGCTCAGATCAAAATTTCATCAGTTGAGGGGTCATTCAAATTTCCTTCATTCCACCCTTTGCCTGTAACACCCTGGCTTCTACAGATCAACCATAACAGTTAAGTTAAAACATTCAATTTCAGAATCATAAACTCTCAGATGTAGAAGTGTCTTCAAAGTACATTGAATCTGGCCCATACTACAAAAGAATTCTTTTTCCTATGTGGTGGAGATAATATGGAGAGAATCAGTTATCCGCTGTCAGTCAAATCATAGGGTAATGAGAAGACATTGCCAAATGAAAACAAAAAAGGTTGGGGAGAATATTAACAGCTTCCAGTAGCACTAAATGATTATCACCCACAAGTCATTTAATAGAAGGATTAGGTTACTCACACAAAGTCATATAATTAGCAAGTGAAATAGGCACATGGGCAATCTCCAGGCCTCTCTATCCTTCTCCTTTCTGCTGTGATAGCTAACCTAATGGTTTCTCAAAAATATGAATTAAAAGTTTCTGAACTTCACAATCTCATGTATTAAGGACTGGAGTTATGACAAATGGGTCAAAACACTTAAACTGCTATAAACTGTAGATCGATGTTGGAACTGCATATTTAGTCATGGGAAGGTTTTGAAGGTATGATGCTTCCAAAGTCAGGAAGAAAATGAAAAATCTAGCACCTATGTAGTATGGAGACTAAACAGGCTGTGGGCCTTGTAGAACTTGTGTACTAGGAAAATACAAATGCAGAGAAAATACTATCATAGGTGTGCTCTTTAATTAAAAGGCTAAGCCTAATGATGACTTTGCCCCCTGTAAATTTTAATGAAAGCAATCCTGACATCTATATTTTTCAGCCTATAGATGAGAGGGCTCAACACCAAGTTAACTATAATGTGGAACATTGATATTATGTTCTCTGTAGCCATAGAATGAGTAGAACAGGGCTGTAAATACAGAAGGACTCTGGACATTGTTGTGAGTTGGGAAACATAGATGAAGAAGCCTTGCTGGTAGCTTTCAGCAGGACAGATTCTTGTGATGATTTTGAGGATGTATAAGAACTCTAGTGAGATCACTGAATGAGGTGTGGGGTGTAACATTTAATTACACAATATATAAAACCAGCTCAGTGTCTCAGAGTAGGAGATAGGTCCAAGTGCAGGAAAGGCATAGAAAAAATGATTGACCACTTTGAAACTACAGAAATCAAAAGTGAAGAAATTGTCCCTGTAAATGGAGGAGTTCAGAAGGCCACAAACATAGGGACCAATAGCCTACCTAGGAATTATACTAGATGTTATGAAAGTGTTTTAATGGAGGGTCTTATATGAAGTTATATTTAGATCATTGCCTAGGAGCAAATTTGGGGAAGTGAAAAAGTTCCCAAGAAATAAAACAACTGTACCATGAATCCATTGTAGTAGATGGGCATGAAGAACCCAGCCACCATTCCTGCAGTAATGGCTGAAGAGTAGCTAAAATCCATGAAGAATCTTAATGTGCAAAAAATACATATTTGTTTGGTGGTGCTGGTCCCAGGATAGAAACATGGGCATGGGAAACTGAGGTGAATTCAAAACACATTATCTAAGCAGGACAAGCTTTGGTGTTGGAACTCTTTCTGGACCTAATGCTTGGAAAAAGAAAAGGAGATGCTGAGATTTTCTGAGTGGAGATGGATCCTTGAACCTTCCTCCTCACACCCTGAACCTTGATCAGGCTAAGAATGCAAAGTTCTGCTCTGTTTTTCTCCCCATTTCTCCCTTTATACTAGGAGACCTCAACATACAAATTAATATTCCCTCAGCTCCTCTAAATCCCACACTTCTCAACTTCCTTATCTCCCATGATCAACTCCTGTAATTTGCTTCATTGTCAGACAAAAATAGACTTACTCTTGATCTTGTCACCACCTCCAAATGCTCCACTTCCATGTTCAAGGACACAGAAACCACCTTATGTAATTATAATGTGTCATTCCACCTCTCTTTCTGACTTACAATGTCAAACTTTGTTTTTATCCATGCCATGAGAAACGATCCCTTGATACCTTCATGACTTCGTTCTCTGTGTGGAGCCTAATCATCACTTTGAGAGTAAATGATGAAAAGTAAATAGTTTCCTTGATGGAAAATGGAAGGCCCTTTGATTAGTTGCAGAGTTATTCAAAAAGACCTAACAAGCTATGGTTGGACCTTCTGGTACCTCTTATTTCAATTACTCTAGTACTGTGACTCCTTAGTTCCCCTTGTCTGATGAGAGACAATGACCTAAGTAGAAAGGCGTCAGGGATTTAACCCTGCTTCTGAGGCCATGGAGCCCTAGGAAACATACCTTGGATGGAACTCTGAGTTGGATTTTTTTTCTCTTTTCTGTTCCTAGAAAGTGAAATGTTTGACCTTGGAAGTTTCAAAGGTTGGAAGTGTGAACCATAGGAATGGTAGGCAAAGTTTATGCCAGATTTTGTAGCCATTTCAACACTGACATTCTGAGGGCCAAGGGACACCTTCTAAGGGTAACCTTTAAGAGTCCATCTCAACATATGAGAGATGAAAATTCATTTTGTATTCATCCTCTGTCTAGCTGTGAACTTGATGGATGAATGCTATGTAGGAAGTGAGCTAAATTTTGAGCCAGCTCTTTCCAGAAACTGAGGTAGTGTAGAGTGGATTATACCCCAAAGGGGATTGTGAATATATTCATATATTATTTTTTTTGTAAGCTGAGGCACAAAACAAATGGGACCTGGATCCTCTTTCCACAAGAGAAGAAAAGTGGAGGGTGAATAGGCCATCCTTATGGGACCCAGGTCCCTCTTTGCACATGGGAAGAAAACCCGAGGAAGATCATGCTGATAAAAGTCAAGAGTGATCTTTATTAAGCAGGTACAGACATGCATGTGGAGCAGACAGCCTAATACTAGAATAACTCAGCTTGGGAAAGCAAGAAGTGCTTTTATAGTTATCTAACAAAGGAAGGCAGAATATGGACTGATTCCATCAGGGAACAGGTCCTATTATGGGTTAAAATTTCCAGGCAGGAGTGGTGGAGAGCAGGGGCACTGACATCTTGGTACATTCAATAGTAAACAAGATAAGCACTATGACTCAGAGAGTCCAAGGCTTGAGTACAGACAACAAGATGAGCAGGAGGTCTCCTAGAGTCCAAGCCTAGCTGATAGCTCAGGGGGCTCTCAAGGGTTGTTTTGAGCTAAGCTAGTTTCAGGGTCACTAATTCTGTGCTTCCAACTGGGCTTAGACTTGGTCATTGCAAATGATTGTTGGGTTGTCAAGCCGGTCTGTGTCCTGATTGGTCAAATTAGTCCCATACCACTCCCCTTGGTTACCTGGATAATTGAGGACCTCAAGGAAATCAAAGTAGTTAGCATATTCATTTTCACATTTTCTTGCCATGTATTAGAAGGAAATATTTCTTTGGGATACCTGATCAATGACAAATGGAACTGGGCACTATTTGCAGGTTTAAAACAAGGTTTAGTGGTTATAATTTCATTCAAAATTGATAGGTAATCTTACCGGTTAATGATCTGGGTATAGAAGCTTTGGATTCACACAATCTTCTGAGAAGAAAAGAAAAGGTGCATCCCAGAGGCAGTGCAATGGGTCAGAAAAATTCATTGAATCCTTCTCCTAGATAAGAAATGTCCTGGGCAGATAAATCACCAAAAAAAAAAAAAAACATAGCAAAGTAACCTTGGTTCATTGCTGAACAGCTTCAACCAACCCTTGTCCTGTGTGCTAGTAAAGCATAGATATTATTACAACATAAGGTGTTCCATTTATAATAAATACACAAACTTATTGATTTTGTATAGATATTGATATTTTAATAATAACATATAAGACTTTCTACTGTGCCACAATACAAAAAGAGGAAAAAAACCATTTGAACTAAACAGCAGAACATAGAGAGGGTATCCAGTGCAAAACCATGAATTTTCATTTCAGACTGTTTACTTACAAATAAAAACCTAGGCAATAAATACAACACATTGTTTTCAAAGCTGACCTGCTCTTCTGTGCTTCCTTCAACATTTTCTTTTGTTCGCTGCTATTCACTTTTTTTTCCTTTCCCTCCCCATCCCACCTTAGAGAAAGCTACAATTAAATACACATACACACATACCCATATATATGAGTGTGGGTGTGTGTTTTTGTGTGTGTGTGTGTGTGTGTGTAAAACCATACTATATATCTATCTATTCATTCTTTCTCTGGCAGTGGTTAGCACCTTCCTTCATAGTTCCTTTGTAGTTGGTTTTACGATTTATGGTACTGAACATGAATTAGTCACTCAAAGTTGTTCTTAGGACAATATTAATGTTACTATGTACAATATTTTCTTTGTTTTTTTTTTTATTATGAAGCAATTGGGGTCAAGTTACTTGCCCAGAGTCACACAGATAGCGAATGTTATGTGTCTGAAGCCAGATTTGAACTAAGGTCCTCCTGACTGCAAGGCTGGCACTCTATCCACTGTGCAACCTACCTACCGCTACAGTGTTTTCATGGAACTTTACATTTCACTTTTCACTATTTCATGTAAGTCTTTCCATGTTTTTTTTTTTTCTAAACCAACCAATTCATCATTTCTTATAGCATAGCAGTATTTCATCACAGTCATATGCCACAACTTGCTTAGCCATTCCCTAGATGAAGGGCATCTATCATTTTAGCCAATGTGATAGGCATAAGATAATATCTCAAAATTGTTTTAATTTACATTTCTAATCAACAATGACTTACAGCATTCTTTCATATGACTATGCACAGTTTTGATTTCTTCATTGGAAAACTACCTGTTCATAACTTTTGACATATAACAATTACAAAATGATTTCTATAATTATAAATTTGACAAAGTTCCCTATATGTTTAAGAAATGAGACCTTTATCTGAAAGACTTTTTATGAAAATTTTTTCCCATTTATTTGCTTTGCTTCTAATCTTGACTACGTTGATTTTATTTCTACACAACTCTTTTAATACAATCAAAATTGTACATTTAATACCTCTCAATGCTATCTCTTCTTTATTCATAAATTCTTCTCCTATACATAAGTATGATAGGTAATATGTTTGTTGTCTTTCTAATTTTCTTGTAATATATCCCTTTATATGTAGGTCATGTATCTGTTTGGACATTATCTAAGTAAATGGTTTAAGATACTGGTGTATGATCAATTTCTGCCAGACTGCTTTAGCTTTCCAACAATTTTTACCAAATAATGAATTCTTATCCCCAAAACTTAAATCTCTACATTTGTCAAACACAAGGTCAATATCTTTTACTACTATATTGCATATCAATTATACAGGAATAGTATCATGCTGTTATATGTCTACTCTGTTCCACTGATCCAACGTTCTATTTCCTAACAAGTACCTAGTAGTTTTGCTATTTACCGTCTTATAATATACTTTAAGATGTGGTACTGCAGAACCAACTACCTTTGCATTTTTTCATTACTGTCTTTGAAATTCTTGATTTTTTGTTTTTCCAAATGATTTTTGTTATTATTTTTTCTAACTCAGTATAACAACTATTATTAATTAATTTGGGATGGCATTCAATAAATAAGTAGATTAGGCACACTTTTTTGTTATTATTATATTGACTTTGCCCACCCATTAAAGTTGATATTTTTCCAATGATTTAAATTAGTCTTAATTTATATGAAGAGTAAGTTCTATAATTATGTTCATGTAGTTCCTGTGGCTGTTTTCACAAATATACTCTCAGGCATGTTATATTGTCTACAGTTATTTTAAATGGGGCATCTTTTACTATCTCTTATCCCAGGGTTTTCTTGGTGATATCTCACAATGCTGATGATTTATGTGGGTTTATTTTATATCCTACAACTTTGCTAAAAATATTAATTGGTTCAACTAACTTTTTAGTTATATCTAGGATTTTCCAGATATATCATCATATTCTCTGCAAAAAGAGATAGTTTCTTAGCTCATTTCTGACTTTCATTTCTTTAGTTTATTTTTTGCCTGTCATTGCTATTGCTAGCATTTCTAAAAACAGTATTAAATAATGTTGCTGACACATAATGTAGTTTCTCTTATCTTTTTAATTAAATCTATTTGGGTTATAACTTTGTCTGAAGTTAGGATTGCTACCCCTACTTTTTTTTATGTCAACTGAAGCATAAAAAATTCTACTCTAGCCCTTTAACTCTGTATCTCTTTTTTTATTGTGTTTCTTGTGAGCAACGTATTGTCAATCCATTCTGCTATCTAATTCCATTTTATGGGAGAATTATTCCCATTCACATTCAAAGAAATTACTAGTTATGAATTTTCCTCTTCCTATTTTTCCCTACTGTCTTTCTCCCCTATTTTCCCTATACTCCTTCATGGGTCTAATTTACATCTAACCACTTCCTGGCTCACCTATAACTTAACTTACCTGTCGAAGAATTTCTCCCTTATCTTCTCCTACCACCCTCCACCTTAATCCACCTATCCTCCCAAAAAGTCCCTCCCTTATCCTATTCCCTCACCTTATCATTTCTTCATAGATTGAGAAGATTCTATACCATTCTCAATGCATATGTTTGTCTACCTTTAACCCATTTCTGATGAGAGTTACCTCTAGAACTACTAGCACTCCATCCCTACTTGCTTCTTCTGTATCAGTTCTTCCTTTCACACATCATTCCTATGAGATAATTGTTCATTTTGACCTCTCCCTACCTATTTTTGCTTTTTAGAATCACCCCATCATACTCA
This sequence comes from Vombatus ursinus, assembly GCF_900497805.2. Lineage (NCBI taxonomy): Eukaryota > Metazoa > Chordata > Mammalia > Diprotodontia > Vombatidae > Vombatus > Vombatus ursinus. Next base: position 900,152 of record NW_020954440.1, read on the forward strand.
GCTCAGTTCCAGACTTTCTTTCTAAATAACCAAATAATGATGATGGCCTTAAACGCACTGATAACATTTTCACATATAATAAGTAAACTCACTGGACTTTTCAGTAAAACATTGAGATAGGTAGTACAGTGATAATGACAACCCCTGCCCAAGTCATTTAACAATAGCTCACACAGATTCACATGAAAAGAAAATGGCAGAACCATATAGGCTCATAACTTTGGTGGTAAAGGAATTTTGTAAAAGCCCCTGTGAAAAGACTAACTAATGTTTAAAATTTTTAAAGTATCCTCAAATGAGAATTTAAGTGTAAAATATCTTGATTATCCAAATTCCAAAAAAATATACAGATAACAGAATCAGATACAGGAAGCCAATGAGGGGAAATGTTTTTGAAATTCAGGATGGGAAGACAGAAGTTACTGTCTATGGTGAATGAATAATGAAGGATATGTCAGTCTAGGAAAGGATATACTTTAAAGTTCATATCATGGAAGAAAAATGTTTGAATGCTTCTCTCCTTAATTAAAAAAGAAGCCTAATGACTACTTTGCTTTATTCACAGTTTTGCTAAATGCACTCATGACTTCCTTATTCCTCAGACTATAGACCAAAGGATTCAACATAGCAATAACCATGGTTTAGAACACTGAAGCCATTTTGTCTGTGTCCATATTATGCCTAGAGCTGGTGTGTAAATATGTGAAGATTGCTGTCCCATAGAAAATGGACACAGCTGTGAGATGGGTTGCACAGGTAGAGAGGGCTTTCTGGCGGCCCTCAGATGAGCCCATCCTCAAAATGGCAATGAAAATTAAAAAGTAGGATTTCAAGATGAAAAAAGTGTAAAAGATGAATGGAATAGTAGAGCAAAAAAGACAACCAATTCATTGATATATGAGACTGAGGAGGAGAGAACGAAGAGGGGTGGAATGTCACAGAAAAAGTGATGGATCACATTGGAATGGCAAAAGTGGAAGCTGAAGGTGTTTCCTGTGAGAGTGGAAGAATTCAGAAAACCACAAACGTAGCACCCAATGGCCAGATGAGCACAAACCCTACATGCCATTGTTGTGTTGTAATTCAAGGGTTTGCACATGGCCACCAGGTGATCGTAGGCCATAGAAGCCAAGAGATAACTTTCAATTGTGGCAAAGCACATAAAGAAGTACAATTGTGTAGCACATCCACCATAGGAGATGGTTTTGTCTCCTGAGAGGAATCCAGCCATCACTTTGGGAGTAATGGCTGAAGAGTAGCCCAAATCTGCCAGAGAGAGGTTACTGAGGAAAAAGTACATGGGTGTGTGCAGATGGGAGTCCCACGATATCAGGAATAGCAGACCCAGGTTCCCCACCAGAGTGAGGAAGTAGATAATTGTGAATTTTATGAAGAGAGGGACTTGAAGTTCAGGGGAATCTGTTAATCCCACAAGGATGAACTCCTCCACCTTTGAACAATTCTCCATCAATGCCTTCTAGAGATTTGGATGATTCACCTGTAATGACAGAAATACAACAAGTAGAATAAATTGTGGTGTTTATCATTCTTTTTTGAGTGTTGGAGAATTATATTTTATATATGAAACTAAAAAATTATTATGTAAACATTGTGGGGTTTTGATGTATGATAAATTAACATCATATTAACATTGCAATGACAATTTTCAACACACATCATAATAAGTCCCCTTATACTCATTAAGATAATTACTGAACAAGTGCTCCCATAGCTCCCATAACCTCCACCTTTTCTTGGCATCAGTCACATATGTTCTGACCACACTATTGAATTAATTATCCCTCCAATTCCATGGCCCAGAACTCCAAAATTCCTCTTTTGAACATACCCTACTATCTTTCCATTACCTTCTGTGCCTTCCTCTTCCTCTTCCTAGATTTATTCATTACCATAAACACCAGGTCCTACATCCATACCATGTTTCCAATTTTATTTCCCCTACTTTGGCCTCACTCTTTCCCTTCACAGGGCTGAACTGTTCATTGACTGCTTCAATGATAGCCCTCCAGGTACCCTAGAATTCCTTGACCCATTGCCTTTCACCAGACATTCCTTCATAGAATTGTGCTCCTTATGTACCTTTTATAGTCCCACAAACATGAGGGAGAACAAGGTCCAGAAATATGCTGAGTGGATTCTCTATAGAATCATGTTATTCTCTTGTCATTTGAAATCTCTGTGGTCCAAAGGAACCCAGTTATTCTTCCCCCTCCCTCTAATGTCCCCAACTCTCTAACAAGTCTTCCCCTTGCATCAACAGAGACAGATGTCATCACTCTTGGTTTCTCTCCTTTTCCTACTCAAGCCTCCAAACCCCTCTTCATTTTTCCCTTTTCCTTTCTGCTTGGTCCCATAGGAGGAAGAGGTAGATCTTCTCACACCCAAGGTTAATCTCTCCATGTGTGCTCTTCTGCTCACCCCCTCCTATATCATCCAAAAATACTATTTGATAGGATTTAGAGAGCTCTGTTAGTTTAGGAAAGTGATTTATGAATATTACTTCATTTGATCCTCACAGTTAAACTGGTATTTAGGTGGTGTATGCATTTTATAAGGGAGAAAACAGGAACAGAAAAAGATAAAACATATGATAAGGGTCATCTAGCAAATATCCAGGGACCATTTTGAACTCAAGTCTCTCTCAATCCAGGTCCCATTCTATATCCACTGAAAGCATAACAGAATTTACCCCCTCAATCATTCCTCTATTTATTTCCATTCCTCATACAATTTTTCATTCCTTATTATCTTCAATAATGCCTAGATTCTGCCATCTTGAAAAAAACAATCATCATTTTAAAAATGGATCTTCCACACAATTACAATTTGATATTTTTAAAACACAATTACATTTTGTCTCTCTGATGCTCACTGGTGTTCAGTGGATCACTGCTCTATTTAATATAAAGTATGAATGCTTGTGTTTCACTTTTAAATCCCTTCACCAACTCTCTCCATCCTATCTTCCTATATTGATTTCACATTATTCTCTCTCTTATATGTCCCATATACCAGGCAAATGGATCTCCATCCATTTCCCCATCCTTGATCTCTCATCTGTGCTCTACATGCCTTTTAAAATTTTTTTTTTAATTTATGGAATTAAAAAAGCATTTCCATAACAATGCATATTTAAAAAGATGATTGCATGTGAAACAGTAAATCTATTATGCTGAACTTACTATTGCTTCTAAATATATGAGTTATCATGTAGATTTTTTCCTTTTTTCTTTACCTTCCTCCACCCAACCCACAGATGGGTACCATTAGACACAAATAGGTATGTGTGTATGTGTATGTATATGTATTTGTATATGTATATGTATATGTATATGTAGATGTAGATATATATGCATATGTATGTGTGTACATATACATATGTGTAAATATATGAATGATTATTCTATACATATTCTATTTATCAGTTCCTTCTCTGGATGCAGATAGCGTCTTTCTTCATATGTCCTTTACAAATAATTTGGGTATTTATAGTAGTCAAAATGAATTATTTGCTCAAAGTCATGCTGAAAACAATATTTCTGTTACTGTATACTTCCTTCTCTTGGTACTGCTCATTTCACTTTTCATTATTTCATTTAAGGCTTTTCATGTTTTCTTTTTCTTTCTTTTTTTGTGACTCAGTAGGGGTTAAGTGACTTGCCTAGGTTCACACATTTAGTAAGTGTCAAGTGTCTGAGGCCAAATTTAAACTCAAGTCCTTCTGAATCCTGGGTGAGTGCTCTATCTGCTATGCCACCTAGCTGTCCCTCCATGTTTTTTTCTAAAAGCAATCAGCTCATTATTTATTGTAACACAGCAGTATTCCATCACAATTATATACCACAACTTGTTTAGCCATTCCCCAATTGAAAAGCATCTGTCATTTTAACTGCTCTGATAGGTGAAAGATAATATCTCAGAGTTGTTTTAATTTGCATTTCACTAATCAATAATGATTTAGGGCATTCTTTATTCAACTATAGTTTTGATTTCTTTATGGAAATGCTACCTGTTCATAACCTTTGACCATTTATCAATTGCAAAATTACCTATTGTATAATTAAAAATTTGACAAAATTCTTTATATGTCTAAGAAATGAGACCTTTATCTGAAAGAATTTCCATGATTTTTTTTCAAATTTTCTGCTTTTCTTCTACTCTTGAATACATTGGTTTTATTAGTATAAAACCTGTTTAATCTCATATAAAAAAGTATCTATTTTATACCTCACAATCCTCTCTATCTCTCATATGTTCACAAATTGTTCTCCTATCCATAAGTCTTATAGGATATATGTTTCATGTCCTTCTAATTTTCTTGTGATATCTCCCTTTATCTCTAGGTCATGTATTCATTTTGACCTTATCTTGGTAAATGATCTAGGATATTGATCTATGCCCAATTTCTGCCAGACTGTTTTCCAGCTTTCCAACAATTTGCACCAAATAATGAATTCTTATCCCCAAAACTTAAATCTTCATATTTGTCAAACACGAGGTTGTTATAATTATTTACTTTTGTGTATTATGTGTCTACTCTGTTCCATTGATCCACCTTGCTATTTCTTAACCAGTACTAGGTAGTTTTGATATTTACCACCTTATAATATATTTTAAGATTTGATACTGCTGAACCACCTTCTTTGTATTTTTTCACTAGTATCTTTGTAATTGTTGACTTTTTACTCTTCTAAATGATTTTTATTATTTTTTTCTGACTCAGTGAAATAACTTTTAGCAATTTCTTAGAATGGCATTGAATAAATAGTTAGATTGGGTAAATCATCATCTTCAATATATTGGCCTTGCATACCCATGAAAAGCAACATTTTCCCAATGACTTAAATCTCCTTCATTTGATTAAAAAGTCAATTTTATAATTATATTCACATTGTTCCTGGGTCTGTATAGACAGGGATACTCTTTGGTGTGTTATACTGTCTGTATTTATTTTAAATAGGGTATCCCTTACTATCTCTTCTCTTTTTTCATATTCAATAATATTTTATTTTTTTACAATTACAAGTAAAGATAGTTTCAACATTCATTTTTGTAAGATTTTGAGTTCCAAATTTCTCTCACCTTCCCTTCCCTCCACCCTCCCCAAGACAGCAAGCAATTTGATAAAGGTTAGATATGTACAATCTTGTTAAACATATTTCCACATTAGTCATGTTGCAAAAGAAGAATCAGAACAAAAGGGAAAAATCACAAGAAAGAAAAACAAAAAAAAGTGAAAATCGTGTGCTTCATTCTGCATTCAGACTTCATAATTCTTTCACTGGGTATTTTTCTTCATCCTTCCTTTCTCCCCACAATTTCCAATTCTTTGCCACCACAAAAAGAGCTGCTATAAATATTTTTGTACATAAGTGTCCCTTTTCTTTTTTTAAGATTTCTTTTGGAATACAGACCTAATAGTGGCATTGCTGGATCAATGGATATGTACAGTTTTATAGACCTTTGGGCATAATTCCAAATTGCTCTCCACAATGGTTGGATCAGTTCACAACTCTACCAATAATGTATTAGGATTCCAATTTTCCCACATATTCTCCAACACTTATCATTTTCCTTTTCTGTCATATTAGCCAGTCTGATAAGTATGAAGAGGGACATCAAAGTTGTTTTAATTTGGATTTCTCTAATCAATAGTGATTTAGAGCATTTTTTTTCATATGAACATAGATAGCTTTAATTTCTTCACCTGGAAACTGCCTGGTCTTATCCTTTCACCATTTACCAATTGAGGAATGACTTCTATTCTTATACATTTGACTCAGTTCTCTAGATATTTTAGAAATGAGGTCTTTATTAGAAATGCTAACTGTAAAAATTATTTCCCAGCTTTCTACTTTCCATCTAATCTTGGATGCATTGGTTTTGTTTGTACAAAACCTTTTTAATTTAATATGATCAAAATTATCCATTTTTCATTTCGTAATGATCTCTGTCTCTTGTTTGGTTAAATTTTTCCCTTCTCCATAGATCTGACAGGTAAACTATTCCTTGCTCTCCTAATTTGTTTGTGGTATCATCCATTATTTCTAAATCAGGTACCTAAGTTGAACTTATCTTGGTATAGGGTATGAGATGTTGTTCTATGCTAAGTTTCTGCCACACTATTTTCTAGTTTTCCCAGTAGTTTTGTCAAACAGTGAATTCTCATGCCAGAAGCTGGAGTCTTTGGGTTTATCAAACAGTAGATTACTATAGTCATATATACTATGTAGTCACATGAAAGAAGAATCAGAACAAAAGGAGAAAACCACAACAAAGAAAAAACAAAGCACACAAAAAGTGAAAATAGTATGCTTCAATCTGCATTCAGACTTCATAATTGTTTCACTGGGTGTTTTTCTTCATGTTTCTTCACTTCTTCACATACTTCACACTACAGTGTATTGTATACCAAAATTATTTCACTGATCCACCACTCTTTTTCTTGGCCAGCATTAAATAGTTTTGACAATTGCTGCCCTATAATATAGGTTTAGATCTGGTATAGGTAGATCACCTTCCATTGGCTTTTTTTTTCATTAAATCCCTTGATATTTCTGACTTTTGTTCTTCTACATGAATTTTGTTACTGCTTTTTCTAGCTCCATAAGATAATTTTTTCATATGTTGATTAATATGTCACTGAACAAATTAATTTAGGTACAATCTAACTATCTCCTCTTAGAGAGTTTTATTACTAATATCGCAAAATGCTCATGATTTATGTGAGTTTATTTTATATCCCACTACTTGCTAAAATTGTTAATTGGTTCAACTAACTTTTAAATGTGCCTCTTTCTATCTTCTCTAGGTTGCTCTTGGCTCTGTCTGTTGGTATTTTACACATAAGAGTTTTTCAAATTCTTGAAGACAGCTATCATGTTATCCACAATCCCCTCCCCCACAAAAAAAAAATCTTCCCTTCTTCAAATTAAGCATGCCCATTTTAAATTGATTTTTACATATTACAGGGAACCAGGCCCAGCATTATCCCGGTGGACTTCCCTTGAATTCCTTTCAGCTTATTAATGTTCCTCTTACATTGTAGCACCAAGGACTGACAATTCAATCCCATACGAGGATTCTTGAATCAAGAATCTTCTCCTTCTTTGTTATATTTTTTCATGTCAATCTAATTAAAGGAGAATCAGCAGTCTTTTCACACTTTACTGTGATCAGATTAGAACTCTATACCTAATTCCATTTTCTTCTCTTTTCCATAGAAATCTAGAGATTTCTACTCAGAAAGTCATGTAGCACTGAGATTGTGGCACCTGGTACAGTGCTTCAACAATAACAGGTACTTAATATTTATTGAGTGATTGTTTTGATTTTTTTAAAAAATTCATGTAGTGAAATTCTTCATTTCAGGGGAACACTATGTTATTTATTTAAGCAAAAGGAGTCATTGTACCATAATGGAAAATAGTCTAAATCATCAATAAAAACCATAATAACTGCAAACTCATTAAGTGTGTTTATTTGTTGTAAATGGAACAGAGTGTGTGGCAGCAATGTCTGTCCTCTAAAAATAGTCAGGACCATGGGCAGGAGATTAATCAGTACTATGCGTCTGTGCAATAGCCCACCAACTGCTCAATTATTACCTTCCCACCTACTGAAATAGAAAAATGATATTTCCTATTTTTTTTGCCTGATTACACCATCTATTTTGCCAAAATCCTTTCTTTCCTTCATGGTCTGTTATGTTAATTCAAAGCTTCTACACTGACATCATTAACTTGTAAGATTTATCTATTAGTTATAAATGAGAGGATTCTGGGAAGATGACAGAAAAAGGCAGGAACAAATGTGTGACCCATTGCTAGCCCATTTTTCTTTGGTCATTCTCATCCATTGCTATTTCATGGAATTCCATGCAAGTAAAGTTGATAACTGGACTATGGCATACAAGAAGTATTTCCAGGTAAACAAAAGGAAAATGGGCTACCAGTTGACCATATATTTGATCCACTCAAGTAAGTCCAAATGTAGTCAAACTATGCTGTCAGTATCTAGAGGCCCAGGAATTAAACTATGCAGACATATTTGTATAGGTGCTCTTATGGGAAATTTACTCCTCTGAGATCACCCACAGCTTCTCAATCAGCTGACTGTATAACATGGAATTATACATCCTAGTGTTTAGGGACACAGTTCTGATATCTGAGGGAAGCCATGGGGATATTCCACAATAGCTGTCAGGACTTCTCAGAGAAGTAAAGAAATAAAGGAGATGAGTTCATTAGGAAGCAACAAGTTGAGCCACCAGGTGTGCAAAAGGAACAGTCAGGGAATGAGACGACCATTTAGAGCCCAGGCAGTGTGATTTTCCACAATGCAACTTGATTTATTTGGCCTCTATGAAAAGAAAGGCATGTATGCATACTTTCCATGTAATCATCAGCCCCAAAAATGCCAGGCATGTGCAAGGTGAAGGATGAGGGAGCAGCACAGCTTCCTTTCATCAGCCCAGTATGTGTCTCAAAGCAGTTTCCCTAATGCTGAGCCACTCAAACCTCAGAGAGACCCTCTGCCCCTATTGTTAGCTGTCTTGAGAAGGGTTGGGATGATATACAGGGACTATAATTCATTCCCACCTGTATTTCTCAAACTGGTTGGCTTCTCTAAATTTCTTAAACCCTAGCTTTCAACATTGAATTTCATAACTAGAGGTTCCCAATGTTTGAAATGCTCTCAGAGGCTGTTAGTTCTAGCCCTTACTTGAACAAGAATTCCATCATCAGTGTTCATAACAATTCAGCATCTGCATGAAATTCTTCAATGAGGGGAAAACCAGTTCTTCCTGAGGTAGCTGATTCCACTTTGGTACTAATCTACTTAATATTTCCTTCTTAAACAGCTTAAATCACTCTCCAGAATGGGGTATCCATGGATGGCCCTAATTAGAGGTGTCCCCTGCTGCCTCACTTTGGGAAAAGATAATTTTCTGGTTCCTTTTCCATATTGCTTCTAATTCCCTATTCATGTAAACCTTCTGTGTTTATAGTGAAAATAAAAGGCTTTCACTTAAATATATCAAATTAAAGGAGCAATTGCCGTCAACATTGGAAAGCACATCTTATTCTTTTGCAATGCCCCAGTTAGTCTCAATAATGAATCTGAAAAGGCATCTAGAACAACTATTCTTGAAGAATAATCTGGAAATTCTTGGGGGTCCCTGAGAACCTTTCAAAGGGTTTGTAATATTAAAAATATTTTCACTAGGATACTATGAAATTCAAATATATAGTATGGAAAATGTCAGTAGATATAACTCACACAAACAAAAGCTTTTGAGGGTTCTCAACACTTTTTAAGAGTATAAAGGAGCCTTGAGACCAAAAAGTTTGAGAAGCACTGATCTAGAATATCCCTTCTATCACTAACAGCATAAAATTCAAGGACATGTAAAGATTGTGTAACTGTAAATAGGGCTAAATGAATATTATCTATCAAATTCCAGCCACTGGCAGAGCCTGATGTGGGAGTCATGTGGAGCAAGTCACACGGAACCATGGAGAGCATCTACACTATTTGGCAGTTCCCACAGAGACATGTTGTTGGTTGTCCTTCATTCTCAAAGAGGATTATGGGTCCTGAAAGAGGATCATCACCTCAAAGAGAGAGGTGATGCCATGACATGTGAGTCAATTTGATTTAAGTGAGGAAGGGTTGTGCAAGGTGACCAGCCTCACCTTCTTCTATGGACCCATCTGGGTCCAGTGGCAAGATATAGAGCAGGATGACTGGAGATGGCCTTGGATGCAATGGAAGACCTTGGACTTTTTTTAAATAATTAATTTATTTATTTTTAGCTTTGAACATTCACTTCCATAAGATTTTAAGTTTTAAATTTCCTCCCCCTCCCTCTCCTCCCCTCCCAAGACAGCATGCAATCTGCTATAGGCTTTACTCATACATTCGTATTAAGCATACTTTCTCATTAGTCATGATGTAAAGAACAGTTAGAACTGATGTAAGAATCGCAAGAATGCAGCAAGAAAACAAAGCAATGAAGGAAAAGGAGAGCATGCTTCCATCTGCATTCTGACTCCAGAGTTCTTTCTCTGGATGTGGCTAGTATTTTCCATCGTGAGTCTTTTGTAGTTGTCTTAGATCCTTGCATTGCTAAGAAGAGCCAAGTCTTTCAAAGTCATTCATCCCACAATGTGGCTGTCATTGTGTACAATGTTCTCCTGTTCATTCCACTCAGCATCAGTTCATATGAGTCTTTCCAGGTTTCTCTGAAGTCCTCCCGCTCATCATTTCTTATAGCACTATACATTCATATCATCAATTACATTCAGATAACACAACTTGTTCAACCACTCCCCAATTGATGGGCATTGCCTCAATTTACAATTTTTTGCCATAAAAATGAGAGCTGCTATAAATATTTTTGCACATGTGGGTCCTTTTCCCATTTTTATGATCTTCTTGGGCTATAGACCTAGAAGTGGGATTCCTGAGTATGCATAATTTTGTACCCCTTTGGACATCTTTCCAAATTACTCTCCAGAATGGTTGGATCAGTTCACAACCCCACCAACAATGCATTAGTGTTCCAATTTTCCCACATCTTCTCCAACATTTATCATTGTTCTGTTTTCCCATGTTAGCCAGTCTGATAGGTGTGATGTGGTATTTCAGTCATTTTGATTTGCATTCTTCTAATCAATAATTACTTAGAACATTTTTTCATATGATTATAGATGCTTTAATTTCTTCTCTGAAAACTGCATGTTCATATTTTTTGACCATTTATCAGTTGAGGTATGACTTGTATTCTTATAAATTGGACTCAGCTCTCCATGTATTTTATAAATGAGACCTTTATCAGAGACACTGCTTATTAAAGTTATTTCCCAGTTTTTTAATTCCCTCCTAATACACTGGTATTATTTGTGCAAAAACTTTTCAATTTAATGTAATCAAAGTGGTCCATTTTGCATTTCATAATGTTTTCTATCTCTTTTTTGGTCATAAATTCTTCCCTTCTCCACAGGTCTGAAAGGTAAACTGTTCCTTGCTCTCCTAGTTTGCTTATAGTATCAGTCTTTATATCTAAATCCTATACCCATTTTGACTTTATCTTGGTGTAGGGTGTAAGATGTTGGTCTATACCCAGTTTCTGCCATACTAGTTTCCAGTTTTCTCAGCAGTTTTTGTTAGTGATTTCTTATCCCAGAAGCTGGGGCCTTTGGGTTTATCAAACAATAGGTTACTATAGTCATTGACTGTTGTGTCTTGTATACCTAACCTATTCCACTGATCTACCATTCTATTTCTTAGCCAGTATCAAGTAGTTTTGATGATTGGTGTTTTATAATACAATTTAAGATCTGGTATGGCTAGGCCATCTTCCCTAGCATTTCTTTTCATTAATTTACTTGATGTTCTGGACCTTTTGTTCTTCCAGATGAATTTTGTTATTAGTTTTTCTAGTTCTATAAAATAATTTTTGGTAGTTTGATTAGCATGTTGCTGAATAAGTAAATTAGCTTAGGCAGAGTTGTCATTTTTATTCTATTAGCTTGGTACACCTATGAGAAACTGATGTTTTCCTAATTATTTAGATCTGACTTAATTTGTGAGAAAAGTGCTTTGTAATCGTGTTCATAAGACCTTGGCCTTTTTAAGCTAAAGTCTTTAACAGGTATCAATTTGACTGAGGCAACACTCACTCAGTGAGGCAGAGAATAGCCTCTTTTAGCTAGTTCAAAAAAAATCAAACTGTGAGGGGAAGATCTCAAGGTTTCTGGCCAAAACAGAAATAATTGCTATTTACATTCACTTTGAGACAATCAGGGCCCAAACAATGTCCAAGTAAGGCTTGGTCTGTGACCTATTGTAGGCCAATCAATGATAGCCACAGTGATCTGGGTTTAAGGTGTGATCCTTAAAAGTCCAAGATATCTTACAAGTGATGGTCTCTGACAGCTTTCTCCCTTTATCAGCATTCTTGATATGTATGTATGTATGTATGTATGTATATCTATATAGATAGATATATCTATATATGCACACATGCATACACATATGCATGTGCACATGCATTCATGTATACATGTGCATATATACATACACATACAAACATACATACATAGATATACATACATTTCCTTTGACCTCTCTCATACAGTAGATAGAGGACAGATCTTGGAGTCAGGAAGACTTGCATTCAAATCTTACCTCAGATATTTACTAACTGTGTGACCCTGGGCAAGTCATTTAATGTCTTTTTGCTTTAATTTTCTCATCTGGAAAATGGGTATAATAGCACATACCTCACAAAGTTGTAAAGATAAAATAGTTAAAATTTTTAAAGTGTTTTATGTACCTTAAAGTGATATATCAATGCTAACTCAGAATGATGACTACTACCACCACTACTACCACTACTACTATTTAAGAGAAATCACAGTTCAGAGGAATAAATGTTCACATGGAGTCAGGAGAATCGTGGTAGTGGTACTAAATGTGTGATTGTGAGCAAGTTTTTTCACCTCTCCAACTCTCAGTGAGCTGAGCCGTAAAACGGAATTTATACTATCTCTAGTATTTGACTAATAAGAGTGCTGTGAGACTAAATAGGGAATATATGTAAAACACAATATTAATTGTTGTTCACTTGAGCTTTCCAATTTGAATTTCATCTCTCAGTTCTGATAGCATTATAATCTCATTTCTGATAGTATCACAATCCTGCCCTTTTTAATGCTCTAAACTCCAGTTCTTAAAGATCAATTTGTCACTCAAAAACTTTACCTCATCTCCCATTATCTGATCCATCCCCCCTCTGCCTTGTTGATGAAACTCCTGTTCTTAACTTGTGCCTGGTCTATATCTCCCATTATTGGCTCCTACCACTCATCTAAGTCCTTGAATTCTGAGCTGTTTCAAAGACTGATAGTTTTAGGTGTGAAAACAATTATCTTAATTTCATTTATAGTAAAAAGTGCACCCTACAAATTAATGATCTTTAGGTTGACACAACAGCCTGAGCAAAAAAGAATAATATGTGACCAAGTAGGTGGGGTAATTGGGCAGAAAAATAGAATGAAGCCTCCTATATAAGAAGGGCCCAGGGCAGAAAGGCACTAGTGGGTGAACTATTGTATTAATAAGAAGCTTTCCCTGTCCATTGTCCTGATTGCTCATAGAGGATAGGCACTGTTAAAATATGCTTTGTTCCATTTACAATAAATTAGTAAATTTAAAAAGTTCACATGGTATTGAGCATTTAATGATAATTTACATAATTTTCTGCCATGCTACAATGATGCTTTTGTTAAACCAAATATAGTAAAGTTCTCCTGGAAAGATGAAGTCCGTTACTTAAAAGAATCAAAATCAGAAAACATTAAACAAATCAACAAACCAAAGAAAAAGCATCTATTACGCACCTACTACGTATCAAGAATTGTGGTAGGCAATAAGGGTACTAACACACACAAATCTAACATCATATGAGTTTTAATATAAAAATGTATAGATTCTTGGGAGAGGAAGGATTCAATTTAGGCATAAATTGTGAATCTGATATCTGCAAGGCTAAAGAGGCTGTTTTATCTCCTCCAATTAGACTAACTTTAAAAAGAGAAGAAGAAAGGCATGAAGAAAGAATCTCCACCTAGGACAGCATTGTATTCAGTCTTGGTGCAACAAGACATTGATAAGTTGAAGAGCATCTAAAGGAAAGCAACCAGATATTGAAGTGGGAGTGATGAGGCAAATTAAGGTTTTATATCAATAAGAACTTACTAGTCACTGGAGCTGAATCGAAAGAAGACGGGTCTCAAAAGTCAGGGACTTCCCTCTCTTTAGATGATTCCTTGTCAAAAATATTACAGTGCTTATTCCATTTGGGTATGGGTAAGAATATACTGTCACTGAGGTAATTTCCAACTTTCAGATTCATTGATTGTATTGTTTTAATTCTAAGTTATAGTGAATTTCTTAATTAATAAAACTATAGAAGACAAACCCCCCAAAAAATTGAGATATATTTGGATAGAAGTCCAGGTGATTTAGGATCTTTATTTTCATTTTACAAACACTTGAGACTGAACAAAATAATGAACAAGAATAAGATTATAAATTACTCAGGAGTTTTCAGTCTGCATCAACAGAAGAATTGAGAATTCCATTGGGAATTCTATGGGTCTACTCCATGCCAAGTCACAACCCTGAAGCCATCCCCAAATGCAAAAGCTCAGAGAGGAAAATAGTTTTATTTTCTACCAGAATTTTCAGGAATCTTTTGAGTTAATTATTACACAGATGATGATCCCTAAGTCACTTAACAGTGACTTGCTTAGGGTAATGCAGAGTGCAAGTGGCAGACTCACAAGGGCTATTTCCATTAAACCATGCCATATCTCTTGCTCTTATCAGAATTTTTTAAAGCTCCTTTAAAAAGATCAACAGACTTTTTTTAATTTCAAAAAGGATCCTCAAATGAGGGCTGCAGTTGTGAGGAAATATTCAGATTCCCCAAATTTCTAAAAATAGCAGATGACAATCAAATGTTGGAAGCCAATTAGAGCAAACACTCTCGAGGTTCAGGATGGAGAGAAAGAATTTAGGTCCCGTGATTCATAGGATATAATTAGGGTGTGAGAATTAGAGATGTTGTATTCTAAAAATTGAAATGAGAGAGAAAAATCCCTATGGGTTTCTTTCTTTAATTAAAATTAGAGACCTAATGAACACTGCGTACCCTCAACAATTTTCCTGAAAGCACTCTTAACTTCCTTGTTCCTCAAGCTGTAGATGAGAGGGTTTAGCATGGGGATGACCATGGTGTAAAACACTGATGCCATTTTGTCTGTGTCCATGGAATGACTCGAACTGGGTTGTAAATACATGAAGATGATTGTCCCATAGAATATAGACACTGCTGTGAGGTGAGAAGCAAAGGTGGAGAAGGCTTTCTGGCGGCCTTCAGCTGAACGCATTCTCAAGATGGCAATGAAAATGAATAAATAGGATAACAATATAATGAAAATGGCAAAAAAGACATTGAACCCCACAACAAAGAAAACCACTAATTCCCTGATGTGTGTGTCAGAGCAGGAGAGAGCCAAGAGTGGGGGAATATCACAGAAAAAGTGAGGAACCACATTGGAACTGCAAAAGTGGAGGCTGAAGGTGTGTCCCATGTGAATAGAAGAGTTCAGAAAACCACAGAAATAGGAGCCAATGACTAGACCAGCACACACACTAGATGTCATGTTGCTGGTGTAATGGAGGGGCTTACACACAGCTACATGGCGATCATAAGCCATAGCAGCCAGGAGATAACTTTCAACAGTGGCAAATGCCACAAAGAAGAACATTTGTGCAGCACAACCATTGTAGGAGATGATTTTGTTGCCCGTAAGGAACCCAGTCATCACTTTAGGAGTAATGGCTGTCGAGTAGCCAAAATCCACCAGAGAGAGGTTCCTGAGGAAAAAGTACATGGGTGTGTGGAGACGAGAGTCCCAAGAGATAATCACCACCATTCCCAGGTTCCCCACCAGAGTGATGAGGTAGATGACCATGAACATTATGAAGAGGGGAACTTGAAGCTCTGGGTTATCTGTTAATCCTACAAGGATGAACTCTTTCACCTCTGAGCCATTCTCCATATATATCTTTAGGGATTTTGTGAATCACCTGGGTCAAGAGAAAAATACATAACAAATCATGGTCAGTGGTCAATATTTTGGGGGATGTATAGAATCTTTTTTTAATTAGGAAATGGAACTTCTCTTATATACAAATTATTTTTTTTAATGTGCGTTAAACTTAATGCAATAATACCAGTGTTATAATTATGATTTTGTAACACATAAACTGAGAAGCAAAATCCATTATACTTTTTAAGCTTATTAATGAGCTTACATTTCTAAACAGTTTCTTAACCTTCTTTACTTCATCTTCTTCACCTCATACTTCATCCTCATTACACCTCACCAAACATGGACATAGCCCTACCCTTTATTTGACCATCATTCCTAATTGTTCCCACTCTGAGGCAAAACTGTGAATTCTCTTGAATTATGACATCCTGTCTTTCCATTGTATATTCTGCTTCACCCATTTTCAACCTAGATTTACTCCTTAACAATACTCCTTACTCCAATATTCCAAAAATATTTTGTCTTGTACAACCTTCTATGACACTTCATTTCCCCTTCATCTTATTGGAAATAGATGCCATCCCCTTTGAACAGCCAGCCCCTCTTTGTTATTCCCCTTTGTTATGCCCTTTTCTCTCTTCCTTTACCCCTATTTCAGATAAAGAGATATAGACAAAATTAACTTATCCAATTGTGCTTTTCATCTTATATAATCATCACCATCATCATTCACATAGCACCTTAAGGTTTACAAAGTGCCTTACAAATCTTGTCTCATTTTATCTTCATAATATCCTGGAGTGCTATTATTAGGCCCATTTTCTACAGGAACAAACTGAGGCAGCAAAGGTTAAGTGATATGATCACTATCATACACCAAGTTAAGTGTCTGAGGTCAGATTTGAACTGAGGTGTTCCTAACTTTGGGTCTAGCTCTTTATCTACTAGGATACCTTGATGCCTCTGAGAATTTACCCTCTCAATCTTTCAGTCTCTTTATTTTATTTTCATTCTCTCTTTATTTGCTTCCTCCTTCCCTGCTATTTATAATAGCACCAACTCATTCAAACTAAAAAAAGAAAAACAAAAACCAAAACCAGTTGACTCTGCCGTCTACTAAAACTATTGTCCTATTAATTTCCTCTTTTTCATTGAGAAATTCCTAGAAACGAATGTCTACTCCCCTTTATTCAGTTTCCTCACAAACAACTGAAGACTCAACCTTTTGTATTCTGGCTTCTGATTGTATCATCCAAAAAAACTTCTTTCTCCAAGGATGCCAAAAATCTCTTATCTGCTAAACCCAATGATGTGGGGTTTTTGGTCAATCATCATTCTACTTGACCTTTCTTCAGCATTTGATACCAAAATTATGCTTCAGCCTTTGATAGTCCCTTCTCACTGGGTTTTTCTGACACCACTCTCTCCTAGTTCTCCTACGTACAGTATATCCTTACTTCTCATTCTCTTTAGCTGGGTAATTCTTCATCACCCATCCCCTATGCATCGGCTCTCTCTAGAGTGATTTTCTTTTCTCTCTTCATGAGCTCTCTTTTGTAATTGTATCAGTTTTCATGAGTTCAATTTTCATCTCTTTGCAGATAGTTCCTATGTCAATATATGCAGAATTAGGAAACAGGGCAGTGGGATATTTAATAGAGATTTTGAGTGAAATCAAAGGAAGGAGAATTAGAATTGATTTACTTACTAAAATGGGAAAATAGATCACAAGCCTGACACAGAGCTAAGACATAGTGATGTTAAGGGCTTCAATTATCCACACATCTGCTGGAGTCCTTTTCCAAAGGCAGATCATCTCATAACATCTTATTTTATCTTAAGAATATTTCATCCTGCAAAAAATATAGAAACAAATAAGGAGAAATTTTATCCTGCATCTGATTCTCACTCACTAATAGAGAGAAATTTGGGGTTGGGATGGAAATCATGGGAACCTTGGTGGAAAGTGATCAATACATACCAGAAAAGAAAAAAAGTGAGCAAAGTCCAATATGTACTCTAGATTTTTGGAAAGCTGATTTCAGTGGGTTCAGGGAAAATATAGGTGGGATCCCTTTAACGAAAATGTTTTAGAAGAAGTCATCCCAGGAGGGATAAGAGATGTCTAAAGAAACAGAAGAAAGTAATTTAACAAAGGAGGGAAAATGTGATTTGTATGAAGAGGCCAATATTAATACACAGAGCACTGAGATTTTTAAGCAGCAATATATAGAATATGGAATCAAAGCCATTTAATAAAACAGAAGATGCAAGTAACAGTGTGGTGTGGTTCTATAAGAATCACATCAAGGGGGGTGGAGCCAAGATGGTGGAGTAAAAGCAGTGACTTGCATGAGTCCTCCCCCAAACCCCTCCAAATACCCATAAAAAATGGCTCTAAACAAATTCTAAAGCAGCAGAACCCACAAAAAGAAAGAGCGAAACAAATTTCCAGACCAAGACAGGCTGAATGGTTAATTGGAAACGTATATCATGCAGGGCTGGGAGAGTAGCACAGTTCGGCATGGGCACACAGGCCACGACCCTGGAGCAGGCCTCACAGGACTGAATCATGGGCAGCTGTCATTTCCACACTTCTTAACCCACCAAAGCCAAAGACAACTTAGAAGGTCAGTGGGAAAAGTCTGTGTCAGCAGGGAGAGAGAGAAATCTATGGTCTCAGCTCTAGTCCCTGAGCTCGGTCGGGGCAACAGCTGCCTCCTAAGCTTCCTGCCCACAGAATCAGGGGGAATCAAGTGGCTGATCAGAGGGGGATTGTGGGGATCTTTCTGCTGGTGCAGGATTCTCTTGCTTTGCCCATGCTTGGATCTGGCTCACAGTTCTGGGTGGGGTCCTGGGCAAGGAGGAGCATTGGTGTGGTGGAGCTTGTAGTGGCTGTGGAGAGGAAACCCCTCCTCACAGTTCCAAGACAGAAAAGAGTGGGGGGCAGCTAGATGGCACAGTCGATAAAGCTCTGGCCTTGGAGTCAGGAGGACCTGAGTTCAAATCTGGCCTCAGACACTTGACACTTACTAACTGTGTGACTCTGGGCAAGTCACTTAACCCCAATTACCTCACCAAAAAAAAAGGGGGGGAAATCAAGACAGAAAAGAGTGCTCATAGACCAGAGCACAGGCCAGGAAAGGAGTAAACACCTCACCTTTGATCATATCACCTTGGAAGAACTGAAAATTTACAGGTCTCTAGAAGTATCTCTGAACACAGCTGCACAAAACCCCTGAAGCTTCAGACAGTACATTCTCCACACTGGAAACAGACTCCTACCTTAACAAGGAGTTTATAACTCAAGTAATTGACTGGGATCATGAGCAAGCAGCACAAAAAGAGTCAGACTATGTTATCTCACTTTGATGACAAAGAAGATCAAAACATACAACCAGAAGAAGACAACAAAGCCAAAGCTCCTACACCCAAAGCTTTCAAGAAAAAATATGAAATGGTCCCAAGCCATGGAAGAGCTCAGAAAGGATTTTGAGAAGCAAGTAAGAGATGTAGAGGAAAAACTGAGAGTGATGCTAATGTAGACCAAAAAAAAAAAATACTTAAGAAAATAACACCTTAAAATTAGCCTAACCCAAATGGCAAAAGAGGTCCAAAAAGCCAATGAGGAGAAGAATGCCTTTAAAAGCAAAATTAACCAAATGGAAGAGGAAGTCCAAAAGCTTACTGAAGAAAATACTTCCTTAAAAATTAGAATGGAGAAATTGGAAGATAGGGGCAATTTGAGAAATCAAGGCACCGTAATACTAATCAAAAGGAATGAAAAAATAGAACAGAACATGAAATATCTCATTGGAAAAACAACTGACCTGGAAAATAGATCCAGGAGAGAGAACTTAAAAATTATTGGACTATCTGAAAGCCATGATCAAAAAAAGAGCCTAGATATCATCTTTCAAGAAATTATCAAGGAAAACTGCCCTGATATTTTAGAACCAGAGGGCAAAACAGAAATTGAAAGAATTCACCTATCACCTCCTGAAAGAGATCCCCAAAGGACAACTCCTAGGAATGTTGTAGCCAAATCCCAGAATTCCCAGGTCAAGGAGAAGATATTGCAAGCAGCCAGAAGGAAACAATTCAAGTATTGTGGAAACACAATCAGGATAACACAAGATTTAGCAGCTTCTATATTAAGGGTCCATGGGACATGGAGTATGATATTCCGGAGGGCAAAGGAATTAGGACTACAAGCTAGAATCACCTACCCAGCAAAACTGAGCATAATCCTTCAGGGTGAAAAAAATGGTCATTCAATGAAATGGAGGACTTTCAAGCATTCCTGTGGAAAAGACCCAGAGCTGAATAGAAAATTTGACCTTCAAATACAAGACTCTAGTGAAACATGGAAAATGTAAACAGGAAAGAGAAATCATAAGGGACTTACTAAGGTTGAACTGTTTACATTCCTGCAGGGAAAGATGATATTTGTAACTTCTGAGTCCTTTGTCAGTATTAGGGTAGTGGGAGGGAAAAAATTGCTTGTTTGTATAGATAGATAGATGGAGGACACAGGGTGAGTTGAAGATAAAAGGTTGATATCTGGAAAATAAAATTAAAGGGAGGGAGAAGATTATACTGGGAGAAGGAGAAAGGGAGAAGTAGAATGAAGTAAAATATCTCACATGAAACAGACAAGAAAAGGCTTTTACAGTGGAGGGGAAATGGGGGAAGGTTAGAGGGAATGAGTGAATCTTATTCTCATAGGATTTGGCATAAGGAGGGAATAACACACAATGGGGTATGGAAATCTATCTTACTCTACAGGAAAATAAGGGGGGGAGAGTACAAGAGAACAGGGGGTTGATAGAGGGGAGGGCAGATTGAGGGAGAGGATAACCAAAAGCAAACACTTCTGAGGAGGGACAGGGTCAAAAAAGAGAATAGAATAAATGGGGGGGTAGGATAGGATGAAGGGAAAT
>NW_020954440.1:920847-922239 GCF_900497805.2 Vombatus ursinus
GGGGGGGTAGGATAGGATGAAGGGAAATAGACTTAGTTTTTCACAACAGGACTACTATGGAAGTGTTTTGCATGACTACACATCTATAATCTGTATGGGGATGCTTGCCTTTTCAATGAGGGTGGGTGGGGAGGGAGGAAGGGAGAAAATTTGTAACTCAAAGTTTTAAAAACACATGTTAAAAATTTAAAAAAAATTAAAAAAGAAAAAAAAGAATCACATCAAGAATGTTAAAACTCAAAATTAATTTAAACTGCCAA
Organism: Vombatus ursinus; assembly: GCF_900497805.2. Lineage (NCBI taxonomy): Eukaryota > Metazoa > Chordata > Mammalia > Diprotodontia > Vombatidae > Vombatus > Vombatus ursinus. The sequence continues at coordinate 921,108 of NW_020954440.1, forward strand.
AGAAGCCAAGAGCAACAAAAATATTTTAAAATTATATTTAAAGAAAATAAATTATCTTAAATGTTCAAATAATTTGTTTACATATCTCAGAAGATAATAAATGACAACAGAGAGAAGGCAAAGTTTCTCAATTTCTATTTTCTTTCTGTTTTTTCCTGCAAAGTAGAGATTATATTAAAAATGATGAAAACAAGAATTTCTATCAAGAGAGTTGAGACTCAAGATAAGGAAGCAAATTTTAAGGGAACATTTGGCTGCCTTTGATGAATACAAATCAGCTAACCCCAATGATCTACATCCTTGTGTTCCGAAAGAACTGGCAGATATAATTGCTAAGCCACTGTCAGTGATGTTTGAAACATCATGGAAATTGGGAGGTGTACTATAAAGGTGGAAAAGAAAAAATGTTGCCTGATTTTCCAAAAAACAGAAAACAGGCCAGTGAGCATGAGACATTCTAGGGAGGTTCTTGAAAAGCTCACTTGAGATGAGTAACACATATCAGGAAAGAATAACAGTGATTAAAACAATTAGCACGAAGTTATGCCAGACTTACATTATTTCCTTTTTTGACAAGAATGAAAAAAATAGAAGAGGAGAATGCTTTGAATGTAGCTTATTTGAATTTAGCAAATGTCTTGGGAAAGTATCTCATTCTCTTCTTATGGAGAAGAAGAAAAGATATATATCAGACAATAATATAGTAAGACGGAATGTGAAATGCTTAGATGGCCAGATTCAAGAGCAGTTGCTCATTGGTCAGTATCAATGTGGCAAGAGGTCTCCAGTGGAGAACTTCGGGAATCTGTACTGAGATTGATGCTATTTAACATTTTTAGCAATGGCTTGGATAAGACCATAAATAATATACTCATCATATTTCAAATGACCCAAACTAGGAGGGCTAGGTAAGACACAAGATGACAGTCAGAATCTAGAAGGCTCTCAAAAGGTGATGGCATTAGACTAAATCTAATCAGATGAAATTCAATAGGAATTGCATGGGGTATAAAAAACAATTCCCCTATTATATTGTATTGTATTATATTATATTATATTATATTATATTATATTATATTATATTATATTATATTATATTATATTATATTATATTATATTATATTATATTATA